>NW_022280088.1:1849767-1878642 GCF_004355925.1 Anarrhichthys ocellatus | reverse complement strand
TGTTGTGATAATAAGGGAACTCACTTTTGCACAAAAGGAATCAATTTGCACTACTCTAGTTGCTGATGTACACACTCAAATCAGCACTTGTGTGACCTGGATGTATGTCTGATTTTTTTTAAATGCTGTAATATGTGAAGGGAAGTTGATTTGCGTCACAAGATCAGTGATTGGATGTGTCTTTATGAAACGTGAAGATGGTGTTTTTGTTAGCCAAATATTCTTTTTAACCATCACATCAACTGTGGGCAGGTCTCTACCTCACTGATTCTGTATAACTGCATCCTGTATTTGAGAGAATGTAATATTTTTATGGGAAAAAACACATCAGAAAAATACTGTATACAACCACAGATGCATTGTGGGACTGTTAACATGTAGCTTCTATTGGCTTTGAAAATGCATTTAAAGCAGAAAATAAAAGGGAAAGTATGATTTGATAATACTCCAATGATCCTCTTTCTTATTTTGTGACTATATGCTAGTTGGATATATGCATCACCATAATATAGAGAGACGTCTTGTAGTAAAGATGGAGAATATAAAAATATGTTCTCTGCCTAAATTGTGTCCTAGGAAGCTGGAGAAATAACTTACTTCAGTACCCGTACTGGAAGACAAACATTTCATTAATTGTTAATTTATTATCCCAGCGGGAAATATTCTATGCAGTGTGAGCACAAAATCCTCCACTCATTTTAATAGAAAACAGAGAACATGGGGCAGAAGACTGCAAATGAATGATCATCTTATTTGTCCACATCATTAGACCTGTGAATAGGAGCTTTTATATTGTTTTACCAAACATGAACCAAGTGGCTTCATTGACAGTTGATGGCAGCAATGCATTTTTAACATCCAGTCTACCAACAATAATTTGGAGCAAAACAACTTGGTAACAGTGAAACACAGGGCAAGAGGAATATCATTTTAACAACAAAATTACACAGGAAAGAGGTCACAAGGTCTTCAAATAGACGTCGACATTCTAATTTAAACAATTCAGATAATAAGTGGATTTTTGAGACCAGTAATAAACACAAAATATTTAAAAAAAAAAATTACAAGGACCCTTTATATGTGTTATTTTAAACAAGTGAGACCAATAGGTACTGAGCAGGACACTAAAAATAAACTTGTCAAGAGGACAAACTGTAATAGTGACACTATTTCCACATTACTAAAAACATATATTTGGCATTTTTGTACTGCAATATTTTGTTACTTATCAGCTGACATGTAAGCCCATATCTGCAATAAACCGATATCGGCTAAAATCTGCCCGGGCCAATTTAATCTGTCCAACAGGTAGATAGATAACAAAGGAGGCTGGAATATAGGATTTTAATATTTAAAAATAATGATCTTCTCAAGTGTTACAGGTATATTTTATGTCCTCTTTCAAAGGTTTATTATTATTTCTATTTATTTATTCAGAATTATTGGGTATGGTTTGGTTTCTCGTCTCACTTAAGCACAAGGTGGCGGTAAAGTGCCTCACGCGCTAAATGTCAAACGCCAGAAAAAGTCATAGAAGAAGAAGAAAAACTTGCTAACGTAGAAGAAGTGGGCGGAGGCCTGCTCGAGATTTTTGACGAGCAGAATCATTTTTTTCCAGAGTTTTGTCCAGAAATGAGGTAAACATTTTTTATAAAAATAGACGACATTAAACTAAACATTTACGTTAACATATTACATTGCGTAACTTAGTCGTCGGTTAAAGGTATCGTACGTATGCAGCCAGTTGTGGCTAACTATAATTAGCGTTAGCTAGCTAGTAAGATGCTAACTTAGTTGCACAGTTGAGGAAGCTGTATTTGTTATGATGATTAGCTGTATGAAACTGTTAGCTGTAACGTTCATAACAAGCTAACAACACCTTACTATTGTACATTGTTGCCAGCAGGTAAACAGAATGTATTACAGCACTTAACCTTAAATAGCTTAACATTATAACGTGTGTATCTTTGCTTCTTCCGCAGGTTGTGAACGCCTATTTGTTTGGGACAGTAACGTCATGATTAAATAGTATCATATGTTGAGATACTTTGGCACTGTCATAATACCTGGCAATAGTTAACAGACATGCCGTGGTGCCTAAACACTAAGCGGAAATATATTTTTTAAACCAGCCCACAGTGAAAGCCAAATCTGCATTTGCAATATACAGCAGTTTATTGTGGTAAACTATCCTCATCGAGACCATGGTAGACAACCGCTATGCCACAGCTCTGGTCATCGGCTCGGTGCTGAGCCTGCTGGCGACGGTCTACCTCTCTGTGGCTGTGGGAACTCCGCACTGGTACCAGTACAGCTGCCCACCAGTGAAGCGTGGGGACAGCAACGTCTCCGAGCTCATCAAGGAGTTCATCGATGGAGAGTTTGACGAGAAGACTTCCCGCGAAACCATGTTCCGCCTGAACGGCACCCTGGGACTGTGGTCGAGGTGCATATGGGTGCCGAGTGAGTCACACTGGTTCAAAGAGCCAAGTATGTCCTGTTCAAAATATTACATCTCTACAGCTTTTATAGCCCCGCTTTAATCCCAAGCAGAGACATACTTTGATGATTTAAAACGCTACAGAAACAATGTTTTGTCTAGTTTTAAAGCTACCTCAGGGTGACACTTTAAAGGAAAAGTTAAATCTGTATACCCCTACCTGTGAGTCCGATGTTGTCCTAAGTCACTTCTGCTCATCGATTTGCAGCATTACCTGCAATGCAACAACTGACAGTAAATTGTATAACTACCTCAGTATTAATGAAATGGCACATTTCTATTGCATCGTTGTGTACTGTATATCCTCCTGCTGCCCAACATCACACACCCTGTGTGTTGGTAAATGATGACAGCTCAGTTGAATTTGCACTCTCTGATCTTGACTTTAGATCCAAAGATGGAAACACAGTGTGTGAGTTTCACTCTCCCTCAGCAGTTCAGTCTAAAGTACAAATACCTTGGAAACTATAGCAGCGAAGAAGATCTGCTGAGAACATGTGAGTCTACTCTGTTCCTCCTGTGTCTGTAGTGTTCTGTTCACCCTGCATTCATTTTAAAGTGTCACCGAGCTGTAAAGCCACTACCACAGCTGGGGAACTTTCTGTGAGTGACATTTATCGGTGTGAGAGGTCACAATGGACAATTTTAGATATGGAGTATTAAAAATATGTAATATTTTAAATCTAGATTTAGCAGCAGTAACAATTGCATAACACCAACATATACAACATCAAAGCAATACAGCAGACAATTCAGAAAATACAAAACTATTTTTAAGTGATGTTTAGCTGGACAATTTTTTTCAGCTTTAAAAAGTTGTTGGTGAGAGAATTTTAGACACTAACATGCTGTAATGTCCTGCAAATAATTGTCGGCCCATGCTTTTTTGCATCAGTCAAATTTGTCTGTAACATTCCTTGTAGGTTCTTGAATTTGCTCTTTTAGTTAGTTTTAGATAGTTTTTTTTAGTTTATTTTTAATGTCATTTTTCAGACTTGTGGAGGTGCCAGTTTCTCTTGCCCCTGGTGTCTCTGGCTTTGGTGTTTCTCGGCGTCCTCGTTGGGGTCTGCGCCTGCCTGTGCCGCAGCTTCACCCCCACTTTGGGTGTGGGAGTGCTCCATCTACTCGCAGGTGAGAGAAATCCTAGTATATTACCCAATTTCTGCCGTGGACCACAGACAAAAAAAAGTAGGAAAAAAATGCCACAGGATCTGTGCTGTTCTGAAGGGACATTTGTACTTAAGTGTGGTGCTCACCGCCATATTGGCAAATATTTAAACAAGAAAACACAAATCATGGGGAAAGGGGTGGCGGCAAGTATTGTAACAAGAAACTCTGTTGAAGGAGAAATGTATAATATCCCTTTTTAAATGGTGAATTTGCAACAGTATGTTTTGGAGGAGCAGACAAAGGCAGAGCTGCTGCTGTGCTCTTCTTTAAAATAACAGCAATTGAAATGAATCTACTGACATTAAAATACATGTCAGACTGTTAATAATCTCACGTAATACTAAATTCAACTCTATGTAGACTCTATTGGGTATAGTTTTTCGATTGACGCCAGTAACACATACACTAAAAATAGTCAAAGTACGCTTGCGGCAATGTTCCGATCTGGAGAGCAAATGTGTAAAAACATTTTTAATGGAGTATTCTGACTCACTGACCATGAGGGTGATGGTGTGTGAGCGTACATAGGAAACATTTGTTGCGGGTATTTGTACGCATGTTGTGAGCCGGCAGCGCCTTTTTGTGCCTAACACGCGTCCAGCTGGTGATTCTCAAAGTTAAAACTAGCATCAGCCTGGCGGCGCTGCTTAAGGCCTTCCTCTTGTCAGGTGAGTTCCTCCTCATAGATCTTCTTCTGATTGAGACCATTTGAACCGTTTGCTTTCACTTTCCCAGATGTATAACCCTCAGAAGATTTTCATTTTCATTGCTCTGAAGCAAACGTATAATGTTACCTGGTGAGCTAATTCACACAGATCCTGACTCCTGTGTTGTTATACATTCAGTTAATCGATGATAGTCTAAACAACTGCCTCGCTGGGTAAATACCCAAACCTTGCAATGTCATATATGCAATTTCTCTTGAAGAATAATGTTAGATTTAATAAAAGTGTAATCATTTCTTCTGATGTTAGTAGGGTTGGTCTTGATTTATTCATGTGTGCCTCTGCAATAATGAGCTATATGAAGAAAATCCTGATTGTGGTAAATACAAAATAAGTTAGTGTTTTGATAGTTGTGATTTTCTCACTGAGTTCAATACAAGTTGAGTTTCTTTTGAGCCCAGATCCAGCTGCCGCGATTTAGATTTACATTGGCTTCAGCCAAAATCTGTGATTGTTGTTGTTTAGTTTCAGACGACACAACTTATAATTTCACTCTTGTTTCTCTCATCCTGCTGCCATCAAATGCAATGCAGTGCTTCAAATGTACTTTTCATCTATTACGTCTGTCCTCTACTCATCAGGTCTGTGCACTCTGGGCACCGTCTGCTGTTTCCTGGCCGGGGTGGATTTGCTCCGGCAGTATTCGTCCCCACCAGAAGGGGTGGAGGGCTCTCTGGGCTGGTCCCTCTACCTCGCTCTCATCTCCTTCCCTCTGCAGATGATGGCAGCTGCTTTGTTCCTATGGGCGGCCAGGAGTCACCGCCAAAACTACACCCGCATGACTGCTTACAGGGTAGCCTAAAGAGAGACTACTACAACAACTCACCTTAAAACCGCCTACTGGTCTCAGGAAAAAGGTTTCTGGTTAAGAAAGGACTGTACTGGTTGTAACTTCTCACTTCTTCTGCAACAATCTCTAAAAAAGAATGACATGATATCCCAGATCTAGGCAGAAATACACTCAACCAGTTTGCAGCTAATCATCATAAGTGCTCATATTTAGGAGTTTCATAGCTTTGAGTTGTGTTATTTCACCTTTGTTTTCTAGCATTTGTAACCTGAATCTTACCCAGAGCATGCTCTTAACTTATTTTAACACCCAGATGTTGTGGATTATTTGTTATTTCTGGTGTTGACTGTGTTGGTGTGCTGTACTTAAATGCCTTCTTTTCAGTTGCCATTGCTTCTAAAGCTGCTCACCACATTGCCCTTAAATGAGTTATAGATTATAAAACTTGCAAACAGATTTCAGACCTGCTTTTATCAGGGTAGCTTTCTCTTAGTGCATGACAAATATTACGCAAGCCTATATTTTTATGTTTGTTGTGTGGTTTTATTTTTGCATAATCTTAAATATCAAGCCTTTGCTGTGCATGCCTTATAAACTGACATTTCTGTCATCTGTGGTTGTTGTTGTTGGTTTCAGTCTGTGGTACGTGTTGACTAAATGTCACTCAAAAAATGTAACCACTCATCTCCCATTGTCACCGTCTTTATAGGTCTAATATTTATGAACACTTAACTTGTTTTGAAGCTGATTTGATGTAACTCGAGCAAACCTGTGACCTCTTTGTAACATTTAGATTCTAATGTTTCAGCCCCAGATTATACTACTGCCACTTTACATTTGTTAAGATACTTCAGATGTTTTTCTAATCGTTGTTGCAGTCAGTTCTTGCTTCCTTTTTAGGGCTCAGTTTCATCAGTCACTTAACAGACTGGTTTCGACAGCCAAATATCAGTTTTGCATAAATTAAAGCTGTCAAAGAGACCTGTAACTTGAATAATAATTGACTTTGCAAAATCTTCACTTGCAGGAAACTACATCTATTTTTACACTTTGCATTTGAGTGGAAAGTAAATTAATTTGTTACTTTATTGTGTGTCCAAAATAGAGGATTTCTTAGCACCAGAAAAAAATTGTGATGTTTTAGTGTCACAATGTTTTTGTTATTTGTCTGATGTGTACACAACATGGCTTTTGAAAATGTTTTTTATGTATTCTGAAGCACACTGCACCTGTTTCTGTATTGATAAATTTGACATTTGCTGACTTCGGACTTCTTGTTTTTGTGTGATCCGGTGTCATAGAATTAGTAAAACATCATCAATCCTAACAGTGTAAGTATTTAAAAGTTACAGAGATGCTTTGCTATGCTCATGCTATTGCTATTGCTAGCCATGCTAGCGACCTGGCTCTTGAGATAGCAATGCTTTGCTTTATGACTAAATACCTGCAAAACTAATGACATTACCATCAGCCTCGGCTGTACTTTGTGTAAAGTGTTAATTTGAATATGTTAACATGCAAAAGAAAGTTGTGAACATGGTAAATATCAAAGCAGCTAAACATCAGCACGTCATTCAAAAATCAAAGTCAAAACACACCATCTAATAACTCAAAGGGATCCATATTTTCCATTTATTCAAAGATGGTGTTTTGCATCATTGCCACAGTTAAAAAAACATTAGAAACATGATTATACATGTAGTGTACAGTTTTATTTGTTCTGTGGTTATAATTTAAAGTACATGCAACATAATGTCTATACTCTGTCTGCCTTCACACTTATGGACGGCAAGGTCACAGTGATCTTTTTGGTTAAACGGAAAGCAATCTTCTTCTCATAGTAGGCACATTCATTGACAAAGAGAGGGTAGAGGTCTTCTCCCTCGTGCTTCACCGTCTCCCCAGAAAAGGACTGGAACACAGGGTCGCCTTTATGGAGAAGCTTGAAGTCGTTATCCTGGAGAAAGACAGAACGCTCACAAAGGTTAATCATTATGCATCAGGGCTGCTTTTGAATGCACTATCACCTTTTTAGCTCGACATGGAGCGCAAACCTGTCTGCAAACAGTTGATTAATTACACATCCAGCCGGTATGTAGAGAAATTAGCATTGATAATGAGTCGTATTCTTGTTCACCTGGTGAATCTACGTGCAATAGTTATTCTATTTTAGCTCTGTTTTTTTGTCTACCAAAATGAAACGATGAGCTAAAACTCTCTGTAAAGCTGCATAAAGCTGAGGGGAGCTGCAGATTCTGTAGTGACCCCTTTCACATTGTCATTTGATACATTATACAAAATATTATAGTCGCTATAAGTGAAGGCTTGTGTGTGCATGCATTTTCCCCAGATATCCTTGTCTTCTACCTGCAGCTGGGGGTGAATGGCAGCAGTAATGTCATTGGTTATAGGATCCCTTGGGTAGTCTACACTCCTCACTGCTGTGTATCCTTCCACTTCGCCACCTTCAAAAGCACTTCCTGTTGGCAAAGGACAGTAATAAGTAGCCATGCTGGTGTACTCAAAGAAGATCACAGAAGTAGGTAATTTAAAAGCTTCAGTCATATTATAAAAGCATTCTATCTCTTTGCGGTATTTTGCCACACAGATAGTTGTCGTTTGGCCAGGTTTAGAGATATCTGCCTCCTAGGATTTGTGCTGCGCCGTCCCTTGTATTGGTGTAGAGACAGACATTTCAAACCAAAACTATCGACATGGCACACGGGAGGCTGTTTCATGTTTTGGCAATCTGACCCTTTAAACACCGGAAGTTTTTTCTTACCAGAATTAAATTTCTGAAGCCATTCTATTGAGAGATCCATTGCCTCTTTCGCCATGTTAAAGATATCAGCTCTGAGCACGCCGTGGGGTTGCGGCCCGACTTCTATCGCTGCACAGAACAAGAGAACAATTCCAGCATCTTACCCTTTAATCAATTCAATTATTCAGACGCAGACAGACTAGTACACACTTAGTACACACTTACTGATGCCGTGTTTGCCCACTGACTCCAGGGAATAAGCCTCAGAAGAGGGTATATCAAGAAGGATTGCTCTCACAGGCGCAGAGGTCATCTTGCTCTGCAAACCAAACAGGTGGATTATTTACAGCACTGCATGCTTCAGTGCCACACATATCCACATCACATTGTTTAAAGTCTGAAATATTGAGTCTTGATATAATGAAATTTCAATCATTATTCTTGCATTCTTATGTAAAACAATGTGATATTTGTCTTTAGAATAGTTAGAGACATTCTTATTGTCCTATCTGAGCCTTTATTTCTTTCTTTGAGTTGCCAAAGTTACTGTAAAAATACTCTGACTGTGACTCATTTTGTCTTGTATATAAAGATTGACATTTCTTGGACACTTTCTTATTGATAACTAGGATATTCATTATGTGTCATTTATATTGTGTGCAGTATTTGCAGTAAAATTAAAGTTCATTAAGTTGAACATTATTATACCGGCAGATTTAATACTTCATGCTCTACATTTGTTGTGTGAACTATTTGAAATTGTTACAGTCAAAGTCAGGAAGCTGCATGTCATGAACTAAAATGTCATCCCTAAGAATATTTGTCACCTGTATGTATTTGTAAATATGCAGGCTGATCCAGTCATAGGAGGAAAGGATGAGACACATGCCCATGTTGGCAGTGGTGTTATGGAGGTCGCAGAGCAGATCCACAGCCTCTCGGCTTCCTTTGGGCCCAAGCTGAGCGTTCAGCTCACGGGCTCTCCTCAACTCGTAGGATGTAGAGTCTGTTATGGGGGCACTGGAAGCCAGACGATATATTGAGTTTCCTCATACATGCATACTGCTTTCTAGCACTTTACAGTTTAATTTTAAGGCAGTTTTCAAATGTACAGATTCTCTTTTAAACCATCCACGTTGAAGTTTTAGTACAACTTTTCTTTTTCAACTTACCTCAGCAAGGCATCTGTGAAACAGCGATTTAGATCCGTTTCCGTGTATCTTATGCAAGCATCCACTGCCCGCGGATTTGATAGGACGGTAGTTATAGAAACCAATCCCTTCTGATCTACCTTCTGTTTCTGCATCTCTCTCACTATGTACACCCCTGACATCTCATTTCCATGGGTGCCACCACAAATAGCAACACGGGACAGTGGCGAGAAAGAGACGCGCTCCATCTGTCGACAGGAAACAATTGAGGATGTTAGAAAAGTGTTGCCCTGTCTTACTTTATTCTAACATTGACTGACCTCTCAGCAACAAGTTTAAAAGTGCAGGTACACATTCATGCAGTCATGTTATTCATGAACCAGACAGACGAGAGTAATGTGTTACCGATATGGTATGGTATGTTAATTATTTAACATTTAGCACATAAAGTGTTATGGTTAGGTAAAGTGGAGTCCGTAAGACGGCCCGTTTTAATTAAATTAAGGTTGTAGCTTGTTGTCTACCTCACTACCGTTACAGGGAGGTGACGTTTGTATTTTAGCAACGTTTCGTTAACGATTTACTGAACCGGGAAATCCGAATCTGTCAATATCTTTCTAACTTTACCTAAGTAATTGGTATTTCAATTTTCTACGCAAAATTCTCGTCCATGTGTGTATTAGACAACACTCAATACAATATCAGCAGTAAAACAGAAATTCAAAAAGAGAATCGCCTTAGTATAGCCTCATTAAAAAGTCATGTAAAATGGGCACAGTTGGGGAGAGGAAACATATTAGTGGGCGTGGTAATGAAAATACACAAGCGGAAATGATCAAAGTACAGTCTTTTTCACAACCAGCTAACTATCTGCAGCCTATTTGAACGGGAGCAAAGTGCTGTTCTACAACGTTCAAGTGACATAATCAGCAAAGAATGAAAACATGAATCATCAAAAAGGGTATTAATATATGCAAGAAACAACGTTCACGCTTGCACGTCTTACCCTTCTTTCAAAATCCAGCCCTGCTCGGCACTCACTGCACTTCAGCGCCCTTTGAACTTGGAGGGAAGTCGTATCAGGACAGTAATGCAGTATTTCATAACCTGCCAGCAAAGTAATACAGGCACTCTGCAAGCTACTTTCCAGTCAGAGCCATTAACCGTTCACATGCACAGACTCAAAGGAATGCAAAGTAGAGCACAAACCACATACTTATACAGATAGCTTCAAAGTCGGCCCTCCTTCTTCCTTGCATTTCGTCTACTACGCCGCACCTCTTTATGTTCTTCAGCTCAAATTTCAAGCAGTGTGACATTTAGTGATGTAACAGGAACTTGCTCTCTGTTATTTACTTAACCAGCCAGATCTTCTCTGAGTGCTCTTTGGACTGGGTGCAACTTTGAGGTGCAATAACAGCAACAACAACAACTACTCTGCATTATTTATTAAGCTTCACTGATGCAGGAGCCTCCGTTGTAGTCATATCATACCTCCAGCTGTTTATTCTGTATATATTAGTCTAATATTAGTATTACTTGTAATTACACCACACTGTTAATACTGTCTGTTCTGTATGTACTGTATGTTAGCATACACACTGTTAATACTCCTCACACTGTAGATATCTAGTGTATTCATCCCCCTTTCTGTTTATTCCACACTATTCCATATTTTATTCTGTATATACTCTGTACATTACTCTCCACTTTACTGCTTTTTGCACTTCTGGTTAGATGCTAAACTGCATTTTGTTGGTTTGCTTTTTGTTAGAGCTAATGTGAGCAGTCAAGTCTGGTTTATTTCACGACTTTGAAATGAACGATTAATAATAATAATAATTTTTTGTACTCTAAGCTTTGAGGCAGGAGTGGATTCATTGTTTCTGTGAGCTGCTAACCTTGAACCTGATCAAAGATCTAAAACGTGCTGCAGTAGATGTGTTTGTAGCACTGTAAAGTTTCATTTTCACAGAAATGTTATACTCGTATAAGTGATGTAGCTTAGGACAGATGGGCTACAACTGGCGTAGATAGTAAGTTGAAGCGCAGTTTGATCCACCACTGGTATCCCTGCAGACCCGAGAGTTATAGGCCACTTGTGTTAATACCTCACAGGTGCTTTATTATATCAATTTGTCTTTTTCATGTCAATAGATTTGTTCCTAAAGACATATCATTGTTTTCTGTTTTCTTTATAAATGTAAAATTCTAATGTTTGGTGCCCTGGGGTATCCCAGTCATGTTTGTCTTGAGTCCTAGTTTAAAGTATCACACACTGTCAGTCATTTTCATTTTATACAACATGCACATTATTTGCAACTTTCCTAAAATGGTAATAATGTTTTTCTTTTGCATTTGACATTAACTACTTCACGAATAATTTTTTTCGGATAAATAAGGTAACATTTTGCTACAGTGGTTGTTTCTTACAATAGCTTATTGTTTTTTTCTTGTTTATTCTCTTTAGTTGGTTGTCCTTGTATGTTAAATATGTCGATGAGAGTTAAATTGTCAGCATTAACTCCACAATTGTTTACTTTTACTTTGATTTAATTTGTTTATCATTGAATTGATATTCATATTAGATTCAAATGCGTTGAATACTTATTTGTTTTGTAAACTATATTATACCAGGTAAGTATAGGAAACTCTTTTACAAGGGAGACAAAACAATACAAACTGTTTTATTCTACTGTCTTTCTCAGTGCTCTTTAACTTTAGCTACATGCACAGCATTCTTTACATGGCTCAACATTCAGTATCTCAGTACTCATCTTTTATGATCTACTGTGGCTCCGAACCCTTTCCGCTTGTGACCCTTTTGTATAAAGCAGTGTGTCTTCATGTGGACCCTTGTCTCAGGCATCATGAGTTCCTGCGTTACAACCTCTATACATTTCATTTTAATAAATGTTCAAGGCTATCAGAGCTAAAACTACCCAGTATTTCACAAAACACACACACACACACACACACACACACACACACACACATAGACCCACAAAATAATTGTTTTTCTTCTTTCTTGTAACATTAATCATCCTTTTAACCCTCAGATGCATCTTGTGACCCATTGGAAGGGTATTGAATTGGGAATTACTAATCTACTAAATGTACAAATGTATCTCCAAAAAAATATTGATTACCTCACATCTTTTAAATCTTTCCTCTCCATATAACCCTGTCGGTCTTTTTCATTTTTCTCACTCTCTCTAAAGGGAAGTCCTAAACTCCATTTAGACATGTAATCCTGTCGGATCAGTCACTTGGTCATAAGCTGCTTTCTCTCACTCGTTCACTCTCTCTCTCTAACTCTCTCTCTCACTGTGTGTTAACTCCAGTGCATTTCATTTTACATCAATTATATTAATTTCAGGTAAAACCCAACAAGCTTTAACTGCATGAAAGTCATGAAAACTAAATTGCCAAATAACAATGATTTCAATGATTTTGAGATGTCTTTGTTAAGCTCCTTTAACCTTTAACCTGCTGATATCTGACCGATTGATCATCATGATTTATAACAAAGCCCAGCTTTTACAATGACAATTCAATACAAAACAAAGGCGACGTTTTGTAAGTATTTTATATTGGAGGAGCCACAAATCATGTGTTTGTGATAGTCTCATTACACACACAAGCATGCACTCCCATTTTGCCGTCGTGTTTGCTGCCAGAAGATGACAGAAAAGCTCTGAAGTCCATGGATAAATGTACAAATTTCCCCATTGGAGGAATTACAATTACTGCTCTTCAGTCGTGGAAATTAACTAAGTCAATTTACTCTCAAGTATGAGTACAAAATTATTGTTTTGGCTAGACCAGATTGACTGAAATATTCAAGAAATTCTGAATAAAGAGGACATTTGACACAGGACTAAGATTAAATTAACATATAGCAATACAAATTAAGAGAGGATACATTTTGATTAAAAGCACTAAAATTTGACTAAAATGACTTTTTGGCGACAAGAATAAAACTGGACGAGACCAAAACTATGAAGGATAAAAATAACTAAATTTGACTAAAACTAAAATTTAGACTAAGACGAAATCTAAAATAGCTTCCACAATTACAATACTTTATACTACACAAAATGTATCTGACATCTATAGTTACAAGTTACTCTTCAGATTACTATATTACATGCTAACCACATCATGAGCTTAGAAAAGTCAGTTCATTGCTAGAAATTAAACCCCAAACTTTTAAGGTTGTGGTCACTCACAAAAAAGCAGTGCGTAGTCGAGGCACTTTGTCACATTTCAGAACCTCAATAATTTGTTAGCTGTTCCAGTTTTTCTGCAGTCATCCGCATTTATTTTTAAAAATAATTATTGTACTGGTACTCTTAAGTGAAAGGATCTGAGTACTTCTTCCACCACTGCTGCCAGCTGTCTGAGTTGGATATTTTGGGATTTCCCTTCAACCTTACATAGCAGCTTGCCATAAGTGGTTGCATGCCAGTTTGTGTGGCATCTGACAGAGAGAAAAAAAAGTTTTTTGTGAAATGTTTGCAGTTAAACAGCTTGGCAGCCGTTTTTCTGGTTTAGTCACTGCTGTATTTCCCCTGAACAAATGGAATGCAGATGGGCCAAGGGACAGAATCTAAATTGATGGTCTTTAACATAGCTTCTCCTCTGATGTGAAACTTAAAAAATAATCTTACATAGCTGACCTCGACAACGACCTATTGTCGGTGCATGTGTTGCTACAGAAGCATCGACAGGACAGATTGAAAGTCATCCACATTCATACACAGCTGGTGATGGTATTGAGGACATAAATTGATGCAAAAACATCTTTACAAGTTTACTTTTCTCCACAGGATTGTATTGACTGTATTAAACTCCTCTTGTCAGTCAATTTCACTGTTTGCTTTACACAGATTAAACTTCATCTGGTTACACACAGATCAGACACCACCTCCCATGTGATTAACTGATGCCTGAATTATTCAGATGAAATACAGGAAGAAGAATTTTTAATGCAGCTAATGATATTGTCATCCGTTACCTAATAACTTGTGACCTTTTTTATTATGGGGGAACAGGGTGTGTTTGGAAGAGGCTTGAACACTGGCATTTGAGACAGGGAGTGGCCCAAAAGAGGTGGCCTCTGGGTAATGAGGTCTTGCTGAGAGGAAACAAACTTTCTGACCTTCTTGTGGTCTTTTCCCAGCGTGCACAGTTCATGTGTTTGTGTGCTCTGAAGATCCTGACATATGACCTCAGAATCTATCAGTACTTCCATGTTATAAGAAATTTTTTTACACATTATACAATGCAGCAGGTACACTTTGAGCTAATTGGCAGTTGTAACCAGCAGGAAAAAAAGATTCACGAGAGTCACAAAGACGGTTGGTTAATTTAAGAAATTGGTGTATGAGGATAAAATCACTGTGCTTTGACATTATCTTCCAATATCCATTACATTTGGTTTTGATTACATTGTCTGAACTTTTTTTGGCAGATATTAGGCATCTGTATTGTTTTCAGTCACTTCAGCCAAGTCGGATATAATGAAGCTTTCGGAAAAAATTCCCAGTCGTAGTTACAACTTGGATATTTACATAAAACTCATAACTATGATAACCCTGATATGACATTGACTCGCCATAAGCACTTAAAAACATGTTGGTGGCTGTGTGTTTTCAGAGCATGCACTTTTAGACATTCAAACGTAATTTAAAAAACAAATCTGTTTCAAATTAATTTTATTTGTTGTATTGTTTGAGTAAAGGGTTTGAAATAATTAATTGTCTTTGATGATTTAGTCTATTCTTAACGATGTGACTATATTTCGACAAATATATCTTAACTTTGGTCCTTTTTCTATTATTTGATTTGCAGTCAAACATAATTGAAAATGAATCGACAAGACAGACTGGAGCAATCTATAGATAATGTTGGAGGTGAAAAATGAAGAGATGTCTTTGAATTAGGTTTTATTTACCTAACCATGACAAAGAGTCGTATCATCAAAAGCCTTTTCCATATGTTCAACACTTACAGTAATGGCCTTTACGTTTGATCTGTTCATACAGACCAACTTACATACAATTCAGAGACGTTGTTTTGATGGCACAGTTATGAAGGATTAACTGGATCACTCTCAGAGTCATCCAAGGCTTCAGACAGCTCTAATGCTGGACATGACCCATTGGAATTAAATGGTTTGGACAGTTACAATTAGTCAAAGTCATGATTTGAAGAGAAACAGCTAATGGGCTGGAAGAAATGAACACAATGCACACCTGTTGATCAGATTTGGTCAGCATTAGGAGGAGGTTGAATGCACTTATTGTAACTTGTTTGGATAAAATTGGTAACGTAATTTGCAGTGGTGGAACTACATTTACTGAAGTACTGTATTTAAGTAAAATGTTAGGTACTTGTACTTTACTTGAGAATGTTCTTCCCATGTCAATATACTTTTACTACATTTTAGAAGGAAATATTGTGCCTTTTACTTCACTTTAATTATTAAACATTGTGAAGGTTTCACTTTGGGCTCTGCAGATAATAATGACACATTTCTCGCTTTTTTCATAATCCTTCAATCAAGAAATTGGTTAATCAAGAAAATAATCAGCAGATTAATCTACATTAAAAATATTCATTAATTTCAGTCAGATACAAAAAATTAAAAAAAGTAAAATCCATCTTTTACATTAATGCATGAGTACTCTAAACATATAATAATAGGCCCCTACTGTCACACTTTTAAGTAAATACATTTTCCTGATTAAACTTTAGTAACATTTTCTATGCAGGACTTTTACTAGTAGCAGATCATTTTAGCAGTTTGAGAGCAAAAACTGCTGAAACGGAAATAATGAATCCATTATCTCTCATATACTACCATGAATTAATTAAGCATTAATGTTGCTTTGAAATAACCGCCATGTCCTGCTAATATCAGTTTGGCAGCCATTGATAGATGTATGTGATTAGGGATTGTGCCAGGCTATTTAAAAAAAAAAGAGAGAGAGAAAACCTGGTAAACTGGATTTATATATTTTTTTTTTCCTCCATGGAGCTGTGCGTAATGAAGCTGCATCAGGACCACTCTCTCTCTGTCACTCTGGTCACATCTTGCTCGTATGTTGCGCATCAGAGTCGCCAAAGTAATTCATATCGCCTGACAGCAGCCGACTGAATCAGATCAGACTGAGGACACTTGAGGAATGGCCTCTGAACGGGATCAATCCAACACAACCAGGAACCTGACCAACCAGTTCGTGCAGCCGGCGTGGCGCATCGCGCTGTGGTCGGTGGCTTACAGCACGGTGCTGGCAGTGGCAGTTTTCGGAAACTTGATTGTGATATGGATTATCCTGGCGCACAAGCGGATGAGAACGGTCACCAACTATTTCCTGCTGAACTTGGCTTTCTCCGATGTTTCGATGGCTGCGTTCAACACGCTCATCAACTTCATCTACGCGGCTCACGGAGAGTGGTACTTCGGAGAGGTGTACTGCAGGTTTCACAACTTCTTCCCGGTCACTGCGGTGTTCGCCAGCATCTACTCCATGACCGCGATATCCATCGACAGGTATGATGAAGATAAGATCATATTGAAAGTGCAAAAGTGTTTGATATAGTGATATATTTATTTCACGTTAACGTATTGATCATTTATTTCTTGTTTTTGTTTCCATAAACGTGTCTGCCTGCCTCCAGATTTTTTTACAACATGAGCTATTTTACATTTTACAGTGATTTGGTATAAATGAATGCAAAAATGTGGGTCAGTTTACTTTTACTAAATTCGAGCCATTTTTCAATTGTTGCTGTGCTCTCAATGAAACATGTAGAGATGAAGGACTTTAAACGTCTCTGCACTTTGAGAGCCTTTTATTTGAAGAGAAAGTTAGTAAGTTAAAGAAAATATATACTTTAGTAGGCTAAATGGTACAGGCTTGTTAAGAAAGAAAGATGGTTACCTTTCCGCTGAAAATAAAGAAAAACTTGAAAATCAACTAAATCTTGACCCCTACCCTAAAAAACAGTGATGACCAATAGAGGCATCATGACTAATACCTTAATTGATTTCAAAAGGTGCTGTGACATTTTCTTGACTCTTTGATCCATATTATTGAACAGCTTTTGATCCATATTATTGAACAGCTTTTGATTCATATGATTGAACAGCTTTTGATCCATATTATTGAACAGCTTTTCTTTTGACAGATATTCATCTGAGCAATATAGTGAGTGAGTCACAGTAACCTGTTCTGCCAAATGGCAGTTGTGGTCATTTTTGCGACAAGTGCGACATACTGGAACTGTTATGTTTTGTGTTATGTTTGAATTTACCAAAAAAGCAATAGCTCGGGCCTATGTTGTGACCTCTGACCTGTAGGTACATGGCCATCATCCATCCTCTGAAGCCTCGTTTGTCGGCAAAGGCCACCACAGGAGTTATCGTCTGTATCTGGAGTCTAGCCGTGGTTCTGGCCTTCCCTCTCTGCTACTTCTCCACCACCCGAACTCTGCCCCGCAGGACCCTCTGCTACGTGGCCTGGCCCCGCATGACCGACGACCCCTTCATGTGAGAACACTGACAACCCCTTTCGATCTTATGTCAAGCTTTATTGTCATTACCATGTCAAAACTTGGCTGTATTTGTGCATCATCTGGTTGTGTCTACCATTTACTTCAGATATGTGATCGCGCACAATCTCTTCATCCCGCTTGTCATTGTCACACCAGTTAAAATATTTACTGGTGATGTGTTTTTCCACTTTTGCAGGTATCATATCATAGTCACAGTTCTGGTCTACGCGCTGCCCTTAGCGGTGATGGGCATCACTTACACCATCGTGGGGCTGACTCTGTGGGGAGGGAAGATCCCAGGAGACTCATCTGATAACTATCATGGACAGCTTAGAGCCAAACGCAAGGTAAACGCCACATTTATTTCATTCATTTACACATTTTCTATTGATTTAGTTTGCGTGTCTTTGGAGGGGAAGCAAACAGGCTTATCTGTAAGCAGATTATGTACATGTACATAAGGTTTTTTCCTCAAATGTAGAAGTTAAGATTGTTCTTCAAATTGTTCATGAAAGGCCAACAAAATGACATATAACTGGCAGATATGATTCAACATTTCAAAGACAGTTTTTTACTATAAGGACAGCATAGCTGATTTGCTGCTGTGTGATAAAACATGTAGGGAGATGAAGGACTTTATTGGAAAGCATTAGCACAGATAGCCTTTATTTGTAAAGAAGAAATAAGCAAAAATATTACAGAAAAACATCAGTATGATAAATGTCACAAAATCTTACTCAGAACAAGTGCAAATAGGTGCAACCACGCTTGTGCATGCATCTACGGGGGCATGCATTCACACACACAAATACACACACACTTTAGGCCACTCTCACTGCTACATGCCCTTATTGCAAATTGGCATAATTACAGACACACACCGTCACACCCACACACTTGACCACCATGTCAAAGTTCAGCCTCCTAGTGCGAAAACTGTGGCTGCCAAAGGGTGGGGAAATTGTTGTGGCCCGAGCAACAAAGCGATCTGAAGAGCAGCTGGGTCGCAGATAAAAAGTTTTCACCCTTTCTGCAGAAAAGAAAGACAAGAAAGAAATGACAACAAGGATTTTAACAAATCTCAACTCTGAACTTCGAACAAGTACACTCTATATACGTATACTGCCATGTGTTAGAAATAGACCTTTGCAAACATAACTTAACTTTTTGCAAATGCAACGGCAGCCTAGAAGAAGAGACAAACGTTCAGAGGCAGACTGTGCACTGTGCTTTGCAGCAGTTACTCTGAGGGTTGGGTTAAACAGGGATTAAGGTCATCACAGCTGTCATGACAAGCATCTATCCAGTCAGCCTCCGGATTAACGCTAAAGAGTACAACAATTTATTGATACACCTCACAAATATTGCAAATCAACACTCTGGATTATTAAAAGAGATAGCTGAAAGGGTTAGGCTGCAGAAGGATTCATTTTTAAAAATACATTTTTGCAAATTTACATTCATCAATTTCATCCTAATTAGACTGTAAAATGAGCATAATGAATTGAGCAACAATGTAACTACAAAACAAAACTGACAGTAACTTGAGAATAGATTCCCCGCTAGACTTACATTTCTAATATTATTTGGCACCACAAACATACACACATTCAGTGTACAGAAATAGAGACAGCAACAGGTGCAGGTTTGCCAATTACAATCTTTTCAAGGGCTTTATAGAAAAAAAATCATCAGAGGCTCGTATTGATGGCGAAATTGAGCCACGAGAGATAAAAGAGATTTATAAACGCCAGGAAACAAAGGTTACAAGACAATGTCAGGCTTGATATAAAGGCCCACTCTGACAAGATGCCATTTAGGCTGGAGATAAGAAGAAGTCGCTCTCATCTCCATCCTGCAGATGAGTCTCTGCTGATAATAGCCTCCTGCTCCTTTTAACCCCCCACTGCTCTGCATTGGGCTGCAACACACTGATGAGTTCTGTGCTGCTCTTTCATCTGTCCTACCTGGAACCTGCTGGGTCTGATGCGTCATCGCTGACCTTTCCTTCTCTGGACGCATTGAATGGAAACTTTATTGTGAGCAGAATGAAGGAAAACAAACAAAATAATTGATATTTCAGAGACAATGTGCATAAAAATGGCAGCTATGGCTTCAAATATTCAAAACCAGAGTAAAATGGCATTTCGATTTGGGCTTCCTTTGACGTTGCTCTAGTTAAAGAAGTTTTCAGATAGTGTGGAATTAAAAATATATATATTTTAAACTGCTCTAATCAAAAATGTTTGTATTGACAATTTATCAAATGAGTATTGTGAAAGGTATCCCATAGTGACAAACTCAGAGAATTATCACCCTACTATGCAGGTCCTCCCACCTCTATGGAGGCTTTTAGCTCATTGTTTTGGTTTTACACCCCTTAAATGTTCTGAGTTAGTTCAGATTACATCCACACTAAACCAGGTAAATTTGTTAACGCATCATTTTCTCCTGGTTTTAACCCCCTGTCTCGGCTACAACAACGTTTTTCTTGCTTTCTTTACTTTACAAAATAACCATTATAATATATAAATCTTAAAATGTCGTTGTCTACAGGGAAAACTGGATGATATGTTTTCATGTTGTGAGAATGTTGTGGAAGATTTCTATGTTAATCAGGAGAAGAGAGTTTTTGTTCACAAATCAATAATAAAGTCTTAACAAGATTCAAGTTTGTCTTTGTCCGTTTATTCTCTTGCAAGAGGGAAGAGAATACCACAGCTCAGCAAAGCTTCGACTAAGTATCAGACACCACATCATTTTATACATACAGCGGTCCACTCCTCTAGATAAATCATACATAGGGGAGTACAGGTCTTTTGACACAGGCTGTCTTGATCTGCTCATTATCTAGTTTCTGCTAGATGTGTTCAACTGGGAACCAATTACAGTTATCGGGTAAGATGAGACTTTCAACTACAAGTTCCTCATTACTGCATAGTTTTAACCACGCGTAAGTTTCGGGTTCACAACACGGACACAGAGTTCAATATATTTTTTCCCATTACAAGATCCTAATATATTCTTCATTTTAATTCCACCCCCTTTTGGCTACGATGTTGCACTGTGACGGTGTCCTGTTGATAATGTAATCATTTATCTCCTTTGTCTCGCAGGTGGTGAAGATGATGATCATCGTAGTAGTGACTTTTGCCCTCTGCTGGCTGCCTTATCACGTCTACTTCATTGTGACGGGTCTCAACAAGCGTCTGAGCAAATGGAAGTACATCCAGCAGGTTTACCTGTCAGTGCTGTGGCTGGCAATGAGCTCCACCATGTACAACCCTATCATCTACTGCTGCCTTAATAGCAGGTGAGTATTCATAAGTCTCCCCCACAAACCAAAAACACACATATAAATACTGTATTTGTACACAGCAGCATGACTACATGTCGGGTTGATTTTGCTGCAGGTTCCGGGCAGGCTTCAAGCGGGTTTTCCGCTGGTGTCCCTTTGTCCAGGTATCATGCTACGACGAGCTGGAGCTCCGAAACACAAGACTTCGACCGGGTCGCCAGAGCAGCATGTGCACCCTATCTCGGGTCGACACCAGCATCCTCAGCAAAGACAAGAGCACTTGTTCCCATGGACACAGGTTAAGACCCAACTCTGAGGCCCATAATAAAGACAGTTAGTTGTCTCCACTGGACGCAATCCAGCTAACTTGCTGTATTTGACATATTCATTTGAGCTCAGAAATTCAGATTTTTTCTTTACTTATAGGTCTGATAATGTTAATTAACTGATAGTTGTGGTGAACGTTTAGAAATCTGGAAATATTGTTGATTTTTTTTCAATCTACACCAGAGGTTTTCAAACTGAGTCGTGCCTCCCTGATGACTTGGCCCGTTTATCAACAGCTACAGCAGTGGCTGTGATATGCAGTAAGATCATGGAGGTAATTAAGGTTAACCCAATCAACACAAAAACATGACACATGTATTTTCAGTTTGAGTATAACTTTCCAAGGATATTGTTATCCCAGATACTTTGTCATCATCATCATCATCATCATATACTTTCGTCTGCTTTTGACATTTTGTGTACTCATGTTATACATATATTTAATAACATCAGACCATTACTCAGTGAATTTCGTCAACTATAACTGCAGCATCAGTATTACTGCTGCTCTTCCAGCGTTAATGCCCTTAAATCTATTATAGTGACCCTGATATTAAGTGATCCTGGTTGAGTGTACGTTCACAAGTGCTTGCTGTTGTAATTTCTGTTAGTTTGAAAAAAGCATTTTGCATTTAAAAAAAACTTGTTTGTGACTGTTCGTAGAGTACTAACATAGTTGCTGTTTACTGTAAGTATTCATTTTTTGTTGCATATGATAAGTATGTACAATATCATATTCTGATGTTTTGGTGCAGAGTCAAACACAGACACAAATTATATATAGCCTTTTATTGTGAATTTACATGTAATTGTTGTATTATCATATAGATTAACTGTAAAATGTAAAAACAGTTATGTTAAATTCACTAAACTTGAGAAGACAAGTTAAATAAACTTATGCATGCCATTTACAGATTAAACAGTCCATTCTTCACTCGACAATATAGGATCTTATGTATGCGTCTACTTCTATTGATGCCAATTTGCACTACAATATTGTCATCATAGCGCATGCTGTAATTCTGAGAAATGTAAAATGGTGTAACACAAGGGTAATGTCTGAATTCAATATCAATCTTCCTCATGGTTTTGATTGTTTTAATTATCATGAGAGGAAACAACTATTAATTATTTGACCTTGTATTAAAGACAAATGAAAAGTTTCCATCATGTTTCCCTCAAACATATGAAATGCCCCCAAAAAGTATAAAAGAACATTTTCCTCAGAAATATAAGCTTGCAGTATATATCTGCTGATAAGCATAAAGCAAATGTGTTTGAAGCCATTAAACAACAGTCTTATGACCGTATTTTTTCAGCGGGCTACAAAAGTTTGCCACACCTTATTTGGCTGCATCGAAGCAAAACAGATGTTTATTGTTCGATAGTACAAAAAAAGCATTTTCTGTAACTCAGTGCAATCTGAGCAGCTATTTGTGTCCCATTTGTTCTCAATAGTTAAAGAAAAAAAGAGATAAAGCCACAAGCATCAACACAAGCCACTTGGTGGAGACATCAGCTGGGGACCTAGAGAGATGGAAATCAAGAGAGAGAAACGTTAATATCTTTGGTAATTTTGCAAAAAATATCTGCATCATACTATGAGCGAGGTTGGCCTACATGAAGACACCATTTTTCTTACAAATTGCAAACTGTTTAAGTTATTTCATGAAAGAGATTTGTGCCTTTTTTTCCCTCAGCTTATCTCACTGGTTTGAAGTGGGCGTGGACATACAAGCTGCCCTGACTGTATGCAGCTTGTGAGAAGCCTGTAAACACTCATCAGGGCTGTAAAACGTCCCACAGCTCCTCTTCCTTTTCAGATAAAAGATCATTTAGCTGTTTTAGCTGAAAAGACACCATCAGCAATCAAAGATAATACTATAAACGACTTAATCTTTCTAATATAGATGGAAATTAAACATTATCTAATCAATTTAAAGGTTCATTGTTGGGGACATTGGAAACCAAAATGTACGCCCTCGCTCAGCCTGCAAGAAGTTGATCAAGTTGATTATTGAGTGTTACAATCTTTTTTTTTTAAACACTAAGTTTGATTGTTGCTTGTCATTAATATTTAAGGATTTAGAGAAATAATAAAGCTCTGCAACCAGGTTTTCAAGGGCTTTAAAATATTGTGGGCTTGGAACTTTAAGGGACTGTTTTGGTTAAATATACATAAAGTCAGGTGATTTCACGTGGTCTTTGTATCTATTTTAACCATTTGATGGTAAATGGACTTGTGTTGCATAGCGCCTTTCTATAGTCTTCCGACCACTCAAAGCACTTTTACACTACATGTCATCCTTCACCCATTCACACCCATTCATACACTGATGGCAGGGCTACCATGCAAGGTGTCACCTGCCCATCAGGACTATCTAGTGGAGCCGGGGATCGCACTGCCGATCTTCTGATTGAAGGATGACCCGCTCTATTACTGAGCCACAATTGCCCCTTAGTTCCTGATGCCAGACAATTCTTCATGACTTATTTAACATTCAACAGTTTTAATAAATAAATCATGTTGAAAATCATAATAGCACTGTTAATAATCATGGGATAGAGCAAAATATTGTATTTATTATAAAGAAAATGTCTTACCCTGACAGACTGTAACAGTTGTGCGAGCTGTCCAGTTCTGAGTGTTTCAAAACGATCTCAGTGAATTCAGAATCATCCTCAGTTTTTTCATTTACTGCCTCCACAGTGAACACTTCAGCTGGAGATATGAGTGTCATACTCTGGTCTTGGCTGCAAATGTTGTCTCCAAGGTTAGCAAAGAAGCAAGAAGTGATATTAAAGAGGACTTGCCGATGTAAATCGACCATTAGCTTACTGACACTTGAGTGAACTTTGGCGAACCTTCCAAATCTCACCTTCGAGCCCTTTTGTGCTGTGTATTCTTTTTCTTGGACAGCATACAGAGTCGTGCACTTCTTTGTACTCAGCAGCAACATTGAATCCATGAGCAGGAAGTGAAGAGCCTTGAAATGGAATTGTTTTTCATAGATGTTTTCATTTCCACCCAGTGTCTCTACTGCATTGTCAAAGGTATTTCCATCTTCATCCCAATCAGCATATGCCAACAGTGCAGCGGTATGTTCTTTTGTTCCTCCAGGGATCAGCTTTAAACAACGAGTATCTGCATCCCATGCTTTCTGGAATTCCTTACTGTTGTTTAGCTCTTGTCTTAAGAGACCTGAATGGATAAAATTCTCCATGGCCTCTTCACGGCATCCGTTGTACATGTAATCTACAGCATTTGGGGCCATGTCCAGTTTTGCGCTCCCTGCAGTCACCTTTAATTAATTGAGCATGGTAGTTAAAAGATAGTTTCAAGACAAGCAAATATTATCTTTAAATCTAACATAACGTCACAACAGGGTTTAAATAACTATTTTCAAGAGAAACAACAACTTACTTTGTAGTAGAAAACAATTGCAGCAAGAAGCAGTTTTCCTCTGTCGCACATTTTGAAGGGCTTTTCCTTTCTTCTATCTACACTGACCTGAAACAGAAAACCGAGAAGAGAATTGCAGGACCAAACTTGTATAAAAAGTTGTACGCAGTCCAGAAATGGGATGATCTGGCTTGTTGCTCAATTACTTTGTTTAGACAAGCCCTCGATCTCCTATTTTTTCCACTCTTGGAATATGTCACCCACCTTCTCACCCTAGATAACCATGAATGATTAAACACTAAAACTAAAAGAAAATGTCAAACGGCTCATACCTTAAGCAGGGAAAATTAATTTCATGGAGCAAAAGTCTAGTCTGTGTACATCCAAGTGCAGGGAAGTGATAATTTTCAGCAGAACACTATCTTTGGGGAAGTTAAAACTTATCACACCAGGAACGCCTTTTCCTTTCCTGTGGAAGGAAATAACATATCTTTGGGGCCCCTGATGTTGAGTTACTTGTTCTGCTTCGGCTACCGAGTTACTGTAAGTTCTTGCTGATTTTGTCGCAGATGTTTTTATAAACCAGATAAACATAAATGGTCCAGCCCAGCAATAAATTGTCTTTATTTCCCAGTTTCACTCAAATGCTCTCTTTCTTTCTTTCTTTCTCTCTTTCTCGCTAACCTCCTAAATTGTGATTTTATGATAAAGTCATAATATGCTTTGCTTTGTTTTTTCACATGTTCTCCTTAAACAATACTCCCAAAAGTAAAATAAGTGATAAGTCATATCAGTGAAATTGAGCTAAAACCTTTGAAGAGATAGCTGTTAATATTTTGCTTTGATTGTGAGAAGCCTGACAATCTACCCATAAATAAACTTTTAATTTCCCTTTGTCCAACTAAATAGCTATAGACACTATTCATTTGTTGCTGCTTGCATTTGAAATAATACTTCATAAAGCAGACATATATTGCATTCAGTATGGAAGGAATGCACAAATACTTAATATAAAAGTTGTACAGGTCATTTTTGATAAAATCTTTAAAAGGTAAAACAAGTACTAAAAAGATCCTCCGATGCCCACTGTGTGTACTGTTGATAAATTAAATTAACACCTCTTAATGCACAAATACTTACCTGATGACTTTAGCATATGGTGTTTTCATTGGTGCTTGTGAATAGCTTCTTCCTCCAATGCAAAGTTATGTGCACCTTCTGACCTCCTCCCACTTCCTTCCTTCCTTCCTTGCTGGTACAGTAAACTGCTGACACTCGATTTGGCAGAGGACCTGCCAACGTGACTAACGGCACATTTTTTATATATGCTTCAAGGCTCTCTTCCTGCTGACATCTGTCCTAACTTCAAGTCCAGCCATGTTCCGACTGTTACATTCACTCATGCAGCGGCAACTTTTGAGTTTGAGTGTGAGGAACAGGAGAGCGGATGTTAGATTGAAAACATCCCATCCGCTCGAGATCCAAGCAGTGCTGTGTGGTGTGCTTTTTTCCTTTTTGCCAAGTTACTTTATTAAACATAGACAACTTTAACTGTACTTAATTCAACCCACATACTTTTTGAACAACTTTTTAATAGCATTAGGCTTTACAGTTACACGGATAATTATATTCCATACCCTCCATGTAAAGCTAAATGAAATAACAGATATTTGAAACTTTTTTTTTCCTTTCAACGATGTTGGTTTAATCTTTCAGCACTATGAGATATTTGTCATATATGCAGTTTTATATGTATATTTGTTTAATGTTCTTAAGTTTAAGGCTTTTTTTTTTATGTAGCCGGAAGTGTGAAGTCACATGATTGGTACCGACCAGAGACACATTACGCTTACGATGCATGCACTTTAATCGTCCACTTTATTTCATCATAAGGCTACACATATAATTATTAATTGACGATAATTTACAGTAAAAAAAATATATATTATTGTCTGGTACGATCCCGTTTTATGACCGGAAACAGGAAGCAGCGCTGTTTCCGGTTCAGGACGCGCCAAAAATAAAACGACGCTGAGGCTGAAACTACTTGTGTGTTTATGTTTCAACTGAGAAAGAGACGAGACTGAATACCTGGATTATTGACATAAACACAGCGGTAACGTAGCCTACTGGCTTATTGTACCTTTGAGTCTTAACTAACGGTGAGTTATGACCAATGTACTCTTAAATACATTAGGACATCACGTTAAAGTCAAATGTTACGGTTACTGCTTAGATAAACTGCGTTAACTTTTCAGCTCTGTTTATTAGGTTAACGTTAGTCCACAACGTCTAACGTCTGCGCAATGCCCAAGACTTATAATGGTAACCGTGCTGTTTGATCTGGCAATAAAAACAGATTAAAATTCTTAGTATTAGCAGCAAATGTATTGTATTGAAGTATCAAAAGTAAAAATATTCTTTATTCAGTTTTGTTCCTTTCAGAGTATTTTGTTATATTATTGAATGATCACTGATGTAAACTGCATTTTAATGTTGAAGCTGGTTGAGGTAGGACCAGTATATATTGTGTACTGTTGGGATGTTTAGGAATATATCTAATATAATATATTTAATATACACTGAGTTACCATTTGATTGGTGACACTGAAAGCGCTAAAACTAATGCAGTATAATACAAGAGTCCTGTAATAAATCCTACCTTTTATGGAGGTTATATCTGTGTTATCATATTGGAGGATGTAGTTTGTGAGGCTGTTGAATTGTAGATTGTATGTTGTACTAACAGGTGTTGGTATTATTTGGTCCACCCAGTAGGCTAAATAACAAAAACACCTCTCTGTGACACTAATGCCGGTTTTTTCAGGTTGAAAGATGATAAGAGGACAAGAGTTCCAGCTTCCCCCTCTGCTGAAGTTTCCTCGAGCAAGTCACTGAGTGGGTGCAATAAAGGGTCGAACAAAAGCGGTTGATAAGCATTTGAAGATGAGGAAGTGGGGAGATCGACTGAAGAAGGTTGAGCAGCTTGCTCAGTCGTTCCAGCTGAAACCTCTGGCCACACACTACAAACCTCGCTTGTGGCCGTGCCAGCCTTCCTCCGTCTGGAAGCTCTTTCCTCGTCAGTGTATGGCTATCGGCTTCGCTCAGAGCTGCAAAGAGGTACAGTAGTAACACACGACTCTTGTGATGCTGGACTATCTCATTAGACTGCACAATAGATGTTACATCCTGTGTGTAAAGGTCAGAAAGCTGACCGTGGTGCCTTGCATTCCCTAGGCTGTACATGTTTTTGCACTTGAAAAAGAAAAGACATCTCTGGGTCAAAGGATCTTCCTGGTCACCAGTTACAGTGAGCTGTGGCATTACTACAGGTAAAGATACATTGTCAAATGGTTAAAATGCGATGGTGTGCATCAATGATGATTTGTCACTTGATTTTCTTTTCAGGACTTACACACAGTCCTTGATGCACTGCTATGAGGTGATACCAGATGGCGCTGTTTGTAAGCTTTACTTTGACTTGGAGTTCCACAAGCCCTCAAACAATGGAGCTGATGGTAAAGCTATGGTGTCTTCACTTATCCAGGTAGCGTACTCTTCCCATCTTCATTGAAATATTGACATATTTAGTTTTATCGAGCAGCTTGCTTCACATGCAGATAACAATGATTCATATGTTGTTCAGTTCAACATTTATAAAGCCAAAGAATGTGTTACAAAATAGTTCACTTGACATTCATTTAGTATAGTAAGTAAAAATCAAAGAGCAGTTACAACAAAAAAAATGAAAAAGTCAAAAAATGTCTGTTTATCTTTCACTTGTATTCTTCTATGTCAAGCTACAAAATACTTACAAGGGCTTTTTTTTAAGGCATATTGAATGTTCTAGGGCAGAGGTCTTCAACAGGGGGTCCGCGACCCCTAGGGGGTCTGCGAAGGTACTGCAGGGGAGTCGTGAGATTTTTGGTTGATTAGACAATTTTTCATATTTTTTTTATATTTAAAAAATAATTCAGTATTGTATGCAAGATAACAGGTATGTTTATTCATGGCAGTGGCACTAATGGGCCATCGCTCATTTTTAACTTCCACATTTATGTTTAAAATAAAAATGTTAATTTGAATAGCATGTATGCATGATTAATGTTGAAGACCCCTGCTCTAGGGTATTAATTAAATCCTCCAGCCACATTTACACGTGTGTATATGTATATATGTATATGT
>NW_022280088.1:1806528-1834767 GCF_004355925.1 Anarrhichthys ocellatus | reverse complement strand
TATATATATATATATGTGTATATATATGTATATATGTGTATATATGTGTGTATATGTATATGTATATATGTGTGTATATGTATGTATATGTATATGTATATATGTGTGTATATGTATATGTATATATATGTGTATATATATGTGTATACACACACAGATAAATATAGAGACTGAACTTTATCACATATGGGGGAAACATCTGGATAGATTATGTGTAATAGCTTATTTTGTTACTTCCTTACTTAAAGATGTATGATATACAGCTGTATGATATTTACCGCTCCATGTTTTGTGTCTCAACAGTATGTTTGTGACAAGCTAATGGAAGTTTATGGGATTGAGTGCTCTGCAAATGATGTCCTCAATCTCGACTCGAGCACGGAAGACAAGTTCAGTCGACATCTCATCTTCAATCTCCAAAATGCAGCTTTCAAAGACAACATTCATATGGGTTTGTCCAGTGTTTCATGGAGGGAACAAAAGTTTTTTTTATTTTTGTTCAGATGTTACTTCAGTTCATATATCCTGTCGTTTTTTTAGGCAGGTTTATCCACGCAATTCTCCACTCAGTCCTGAGCACACCCAAAAGTGGCCTGAATGTTGGGATGAATTCAGTGGCAGAAAACAGTGAAACACGGTTTGTTTTTCAGACATGTTAAAATACATATAGAAATGTCTTTGCTACCATCTCTTTGTGTAATTTGTCTCAATTATGTACTGACGGCAGAACTCGTGCCGTCTCTGAGGGGACGCCAGCAAAGGCAGATGAGATGGCTGAGAGTCCACAAGCCAAGAGGTGCAAGCAGGAAGAGACAGACCTCAAGTTCCTCCAGGTGAAAAACAAGGACGGCCAAGACTGTCTTTTTGTTGATCTTGGTAAGAGAAACCACAAGCTTTTATTTGTCATTTTTACCCTTATATCAGACACTAAAATGTTTCTCTTGATACATTCAGCATCTCTTTAATGCATCCATTTTGTAAACATTGCCAGTAGATAATTATACTTTTACAAAAAACAGGTGTTTACACCAAGAACAGAAATTTCCGCCTTTACAAGTCATCAAAAGTGGGAAAGAACTCTGCATTCACGGTGGCAGATGACAACACGTTTATTCACAAACCTGACAAAGGAGTCTCCGAGGAGGAAAGTGTGTTCTTGGCTTCCCTAGTCTGTAATATGAGGTACAACACTTTTTAAACTCGGTTTTCTGAAAACGTTACCTTCATCAAGCCACAGCTTTAGAGCTTATTTCTGTGTATCATCAGTTTCACAGGTCAAAGAATTCTCACGTTGGACGTCCCGGAAACAAAGGAATCCAAAACCTCGAGGCCTCATTGCCAGCAGGGATCAGCCACATATCCAGGTAGCACTGAACTGACAAACGAGGCTTCGCTCTATGTTGTGCATGCATCAACAGTTTATTACATAATTAGTCAGAGTATCAATATTTTACCTTGAGATTTTTCCACATTAATTTTTTTTTTGTCAAATCCATCAGTGGCAGGTTCACTTTCTGGCTGCCTGTCATCCCCTCATCAAGAAGTGGACAACTTTGTACTAACTGTGATTAAAAAAAATGGCATCCATGGAAGTAAGTGTCTGGGCTAATGATATGCTATACTGTCTATAACTTGACAGAAAACAGTGAAAAAATGCATGTCGCAATTTCCTCAAGACCTAGTTTACGACTTCAGTCTTGTTTTGTTTACAAAGTCCAAAGACATTCAGTTCACAATGATATAAATCAAAACCTATTTCTGGGGTTCCAGTGTAGCCAGTTGATATTCCTGAAGAAGACTTCCTTCTGTCTGCTGCTTGTTGTTTACTGCCGATTAGCAACTTGAGATGCGAGACTGGAGTTGAGAAACGACGTGTAAGATTAGATTGTTTCACAAATAGCTAGTTAAGCTAATTTCAAACCAATAAAAAGTCAATGTCAGACAATAGCTGGTGGGTTCCCAGATTGCATTTCAACCAATTCATTCCGTCTATTATGCTTCCGATACCTATATACTGTATATTTATATATACACCTCTCGATAGCATACAGTAAGTTGCTATTCACTTTCGGTGAGTTGCAAAGTGTGTGCGTGTTCAAACCATCCCATGTCATTATGCACTAGTTACAATGCAAAGATTGATATCGGCAATGTCAGAACTGTCCGATATGTTTACTTCAACAGGCATCAGGCGATGGAGCTACTTTGCCGTTGAACAACTGCTTGTTTACGACATCGCTAAATACCGCTGGTGTGAAAACATGGACAGGTTTCATAAAAGCAACAACATCATGTATGTATGTTTCATGTTTTGCTAAAGTTTGTGTGTGACGTGTCCGTCACTTCCCTTCTGATTTGGTCACATTCTCCTCTGCAGGATTGTTGTGGACCTGAAAGAGGAAGTGTGGTACCAGAAGTGTCACGATCCTGAATGTAGGAACTTCAGGTCCTCAAGTAAGTTATGACCCTAATACTGACTTTTTATATTTAAAACAAATGAAGGCTACATGATCTGTTCATGGGGAGTGCTCAATGGTGGCAATGCAACCTGTCTGAGATAAATAATTCTAACGTTACAGGTTACCCACTGCCACAGGAGATCTGCGTCAGCTATATCATGACACTGGTTAGTTTGCTCTACTTTAACTAGCATCCTGACTGACGTAGCCAGGAAATCTTTTTAAAGCTCAAAGACATGGTGTATTTATGATGTGTTCTGTTCACTTACAGGATGAAGAAGACCAGGCTTACTTAATGGATGATGCGGGCAACATTGAACTCAGCCAGGCACCAAACCAGGCCCCAGAGAGCACAGTGTGTCCAGAGGAGGCAACTGATGACGTGTGGGGAGACGGACAGGATGACCAGGACTACTTGGAGAGCCTGGACGACTTTGAACAAAATAGGGATATCTCTGATCAGCTCCTGCTCAAATGCATGGCAGATTTTGAATCCCAGTAGAGGGTGAGTTTCATGTCACACAAGCAAGTTGAGGAAGGAGTTAATATAGAGCAACTACACAGCCATCACAGGAGCATCAGTGAGAGCACGACTGGCTGATAACCAGGCAGACCGCTCAGAGGAGCCAGTGATAGCTTGTAAAGCAGCCGTGTCATGGAGAGAAGGTACTGGTTGTACATCAGAATTGGTAGAAAAACACATCTTACAGATGAGGGAATCAGAGGAAACACTGCTGCTTTGATTGCAGTGTCAATCCTATCATCAAATCCCAGTGTGCACATTTTACAATAACGGTCCACGACACAGTGTTAAGAGGCAGAGCAGTCTGTTGACAGTTAACCAAATGTTCCAATTGGTTATAATTGCGCCATGTGTAAGGATTTGTAAATGCTTGCTTCTCTGACATGCTTTTGAAATCTGATTTTCAATTATTACACTTCGTGACGCTTTGTTCCAACAGACAAACATCTCATCTGATAATGAATGTAAGTACTATTAATGGCTCTGACTGCAATAAATGCAAGAATAAAGACAATTAAAAATAAATTCCAGGTTCAAACATCTGTCATTAAAGGAATGTATAAAGATAGTTCAACACGTTTTCTGATTAATCTAGAAAAAAAAGAAAAAAACATTTTCATGGCATAATATACTGTGACTGTTTTATTTATGTCATTTTAGGCTAGGAATGCAGTGTCCCCTTTAGTTAAAAACCCTCAAATTATTAGCTGTTGGATATTTAAAATTTAAAAACTATTAAATGCTTTTGGCTTTCCATGCCGGACTCATAGTTTAGTATGTAAATAAAAGTCATAGTATGACATACAATTATGAAAGTCATAGTATTGTATATTGTTACAAAAGTCATATCATAAATAATTCATAGTATAGTATGAATACTATGTATCAAATATTGTAGAGTCACACCACAGTACGTCATGAAAAATCATGGTGAAGTGTGTCATAAATGTCATGCAAAAACATAGCATAGTATGTCGTAACAAAAGTCATAGTATAGTATAAAAAGTCAGTTTACTATGCCATTCAAAAAATCAGTGTCATAGTACAGCATGTCAACTTAATGAAAGGTCATAGTAGTGTGTAAGTCAGTATAAATGCCGGGAAAAATAGCATAGTGTCATGGTATAGTATGTTATAAAAATGTAATGACAAAAGTCAAAGTATGTAATCGTGAAAGTATTTCATTAAAAATCCATAGGATAGCATGTCCAAAAAGTCAGTATAGTGTTTTAGAAAAAGGTCATCGTAAAGTTTGTTATAAAAGAAAAGCCATAGTATATCAGATCATAGGTCTAAGATCATAGGAAAAGTGTCATAAAAAACAGTATAGTATATCATAGATTAAAGGTCAAAGTAAAGTGTTTCATAAAAAATACATAGAATAGTATGTCAAAAAAGTAATACAGTATGTTCAAAAAAAGTCATGGTATGTTGTCAAGTCACAAAAAGTACAAAATGTCATTGTAAAAGTCAGTCAGAAAACGGCCATAGTATAGAAAGTCACAACAAAAATCACAGTATAGTTCGTTGAGTCACAGTATAGTGTCTTGAAATAGCAATTTTATAGTATTTCAAAAAAGTCACCACACGGTCATATTAAAGTGTGTTATGAAAAGTATTTAAGTCATAGTATAATATGTCAAACAATGTCATGAAGTAGTCAGTTTGTCTAAAGTAAAAAACAAGTCATAGTATAGTATGTTGAAAAAAGGCATGAAAATGTATAAAAAAAAAAAAAAAAAGGTAAATCTGTCAGCCTGTTACAGTGGTGCAGTCTTTTCCTTTCTCATCCACCCTTCCAGAGGGATTCCCACCTGCTCAATACATCTGGATCTCCATCTTATGTTGGTGCTCCAGTCTTTCCCCAATTTCAACCGGCCCCGACATCTTTTTGACTCTGGTGCCAGCCGACAACCATTTGCCTGTCTGCCTACCGTCCCAGCTGATAAAACCTGCCTTGAGAAAATGTCAGGGCGGCTGATTTAACCCGAGTAGATTGCCCCAGTGTCTCCCTCTCTGCAATGTAAATGTGTGATAATTTAGGTTTTGTGTTAAAAGTGAACTCGTAGAGGCACTAGCTTAGTGGTTTTGGGCAGAAATTTATTTTTGGTTATATTTGTAAATTCATCCACTATTTCGGCACCACACTCGGAATTTGACGGTCTAGTAAAACACTGAATTTAGTGGTGGTCAGATATGCTTTCTTTTTATTTTGTTCAGTCTTTGTTAGCTGTAGTAAGTAAGCAGCATTGTGTACGAGTTAATTTGATTTTTGTTTTGTTTGTTAAATGAGTTGGTGGTAGCCCAACCCTTTGTTCTTCATCTCACTCAGCTGTTTTGTATATTGTTGAGCAGATGTTTTGTTACTCTGGAATCTTTACTTTCATTGGTGCTTTAAATATTAAACTGCAGTACATCCAGTTTTGTTGCTTTCTTTACTGCTAGAGACCTACAAGGTTGTTATTATAGTAAGTTAACAAAAAGTTTCAAAAAGTCATAGTATACAAGGTCTTTGAAAGTAATTGTAAAAGCCATTTTATAATAAATCGAAAAATATAAGTAGCTATATTATAGTATGTCGACCAAAAAGGTCATAGCTTAGTATATCAAGAAAAGTAATAAAATAACCATAGTAAAGTGTCAAAAAAAGTCAAAAAGGTGTATTATACCTCTGTCTGTCGCATAGTATGTCCTAAAAAGTAACCAAAGAGTCATAGTATAGTATGATAAATAATCATTACAAAGTCATGGTATAAGTATGCAAAGAATTCCCTTTAAGCCAAAAGTAAAAAAGTTTAAAAGTTAAAAAAAACAAAAAAAAGTTTTTAAAATTCATAGTATAGTAGGTTGAAAAAAGCCACACTATAGTAAGTCCCAATACTCACAAATAAGGCATATTATAGTATGCCTTAAAATTCTCATAAATGCCCTTAAAATGTTGGAGCAGCTAGCGCAGCCAAAATATTTACCACAGTACGAGAGAGCACGGGTCATCAAGCAAGGAGTATGGCAATCGACCCAAGTCAATAATTACCAAATGAATTCTTGACAAATGGCCCAAAACATGTTTTGTGAAGTCACAGTGACCTTTGATCAAATCTAATCAGATCATAATCGAGTCCAAGAGTATGTTTGAACCAAATATGAAGAAATTCTCTCAAGGTTTTCTTGAAATCCCGTGTTACTGACAATGGGACGGACACGAGGTCAGTTACCTTGACCTTTGACCACCAAAATCTAATCAGTTCATCTTTAAGTCCAAGTGGAATTTGTGCCAAATCTGAAAAAAATGAGCTCAAGGCTTTCCCGAGATACCATAACAATGAGACGAAAGTGAGGTCACTTTAACCTAAAAAAAAATCGTATCACTTCATCGAGTCCAGGTGGACGTTTGTGCCACATTTTAAGAAATTCCTGAGATACACAAGACTGGATGGACCGACAACACGAAAACATGCCTCCAGCAATGGCACAAAATGTCTCTCCCCAAAGAATAAAAGATAAAAAATAAACAGTTTTGCAAGAAAGTATTTATTTGGTACAGCTGAGAAATAAATAAACTGTACTTGTAACCTCAGCACAAAACTGCACCTTTACCCTTTTCAATATCGTCATGAAAAAACACACAAAACAAACTAGACCAAAAAGAATAATATGGCTCGAAATGTTAAATAGGCCTTAACGTGATTAAATGTGTAGAAATCATAATGAATTCAAAACTAAATCTTTTGTCAAACCACTGAGATGTGGCTCCGTTTCATACAAGAAAATTGAAAATGTATGAAAGTTAATGTGAAATGTTGTCGAAGGACATGGAATTAATTTGAAAAACAAGCTTCTTTAAATGGTGACACCAGTGTTCCAAATATTTACCCCTAAAAACTGAAATGCATTTTTTACAAATGATGGTATGCAGCTTTATCCTGCAACCTGTGGCACTAACATCTGAAAGTCTAGGATGGAGGAACTGCATGTACAGTTTAGTAACATTTTACTTCCCATGGACTGTTAAAAGAAAACAGAAAAAGGCACACAAAGTCCATCAAGCAGTATGATTCCCAACAGGCCAATAACTAAATTGTGCACTAAAACGGTGTATCAGTCCTTAATAGGAATGCAGTGAATTACAATGACAGAGTTATGAGGCACAATATTCTGCAAACAAATAGACCTTTCAGCAGATGCACTATTTACAGGTTTGATGAGTATATTAAATACCAACTTAAATAGATAGACCAACACATCAACTAGACTGGTAGATAAAGAGTCAATATAAGTCACTTTTGTAAAAGCATCTTTATAGAATTTGTTTTCTGCAGCTCCTAAGAATAAAAAACTGATAGAAATGTCTTCACCTTCTTGAACATGAAGCAGTCAGACTTAATGGCAGTTTATGGCATGAGCAAGTCAGATTTCCCCTTTCTGTTTTTAACCCTTACTCTTAGGATAGCAGGGAATCGTTAGTGGTACAGCTACTAGAAGAAGCGGGGACAATACATACTTCAAAATGAGATTCATTATCCAAGATTGTCACTGACAAACGAATGGATGACAAATCCCTTTAACTAACAATGGGGCCCTGGTCATGTGCTTTAAATGATTGTTACCTTTCTGACAGTACTCCTCGATCCCAGTTTACATCTTAATTTGGGCATAGAGTTCATCAATTTGCTCTCTAAAGTAGCTCCGGATCTCAGTCCTCTTGGCCTTCAGGGTGGGTGTCAGCAGGCCGTTCTGGACAGAAAACTGCTCAGGATGCAAAGCAATATCTCGCACCTGCAGAGACAGAAAAGAAAGAGCAAAAGCAGACTGAATAAGACGAAATACAAAAACAAATATTAAAAGTTGCATTTAAATTAGTTTCTGTTGCCAGACCAAATGCAGTTGAATGGAAAATTCAGAACTTGAAGGTATTTTATTTCAATAAAGTCAAACATGGCAACAATCACCTGCTCAAAAGACTTGAGTCCTGCATCTTTGCCCAACCTCAGGATGTCCTCCAGAATGGCATTCTTCACATCCTAAAAAAACGGTCAGAAAAAAAGTTAACACGTGTAACGCGTGTGTGGCTGTTTGAGCTGCAGATAGTAATAATGACTCCCACCTTGTCTTTGCACAGTTCAGAGTAGGAGCCTTCAATCCCTTTTTTCTTGATCCACATGGGCAAAAAGTCTGGATCAGGTACCACTATCCCCACCAGACATGCCTGAAAAATATAACATGGATAACACAAATTGCACCATATTAGAAACTGTATTGTGCATCATCACAATATCTGATATTTAGCGCTACACCAGTTTCACAATAATTACTTACCTTTAAGCTTTCACCGTAAACGAATACCTGGGCCACTGGATCGCTGAGACTATACGTCGTTTCTATCTTCTCGGGGGCAATGTATTCTCCTTGTGCCAGCTTGAAAATGTGCTTCTTTCTATCAATGATCTTCAGAGTGCCACTCTGCGACAAAACCAGGAGAGAAACACAAACTGAAATTATGGTTGCAACTGATGCTATGCAACCCGGCGTAATACATCTACCCATATAAATAATCATAGATCAATAGCGCTCCGTCAGCCTGTTCCACTTACAGGAAGCCATTTCCCAATGTCTCCGGTGTGCAGCCATCCATCATCGTCGATTGCCTCTGCAGTTTTCTCAGGATCTTTCAGGTATCCCTGGAATACATTTGGTCCTTTGACACACACCTAAAAGGTGACAACATTGATGAAAATCACATTTCTTTGAAAGCTTGAATTTGGCACATTTGCAGACGATATCATATTTGTATACATGTTACATTGGGACTTTTTCTACAAAGTCTTTTTTAATAACAGACTTAAATAATATGACTTTTTTTTACGTTTCATGACAATTTCTATGGTATGTTTTTGATGAAATATGTTATGCTATAACTTTTTTTATGCCATTGAGTTTTTATGATTGATTTGAATGGCATACTATACAATCATTTTTGTTTGGCATACTATTGTATGACTAATGATATTTTTTACAACATGACTTAATCATATTTGTATGGCTTTCTGTACTAGAACTTTTCATGACATACTATGAAAATGTTATTCATGGCATTCTATATTCAGGGTCCCGCACATTGTCTTAAAAGGCCTTGAATTCAATCCTTCCAAAAACAAGGACTTAATTACTCTAAAAATGCATTTTTATTAAATGTTTTATGACATACTATGACTTAATTCATTTTTCAATGGTGGCATACTTTAGCATGAATTTTGAATTCATTTTCAAAGAATTATGGCACACTATACTTTGACTTATTTTATAACACGACAAACTTTTATGATGTTTTTTTTATGAACATCATCTTTTTAAATGGCATTTTTAAACATTTTTACTTTTTGTAACATTAGTATGACATTTATGACATACCACACTACGACTTTTTTGATGTAATGTATGACATACTACACTTTAAATTGAATTTTTTATGACTTTTTACATAGTATACTTTGACTTTTTAATGCATGTTTGAATGACTTTTTATGACATTTTTAATGTTTTTAATGTCATACATCGTCATCATTTGTTAGCGTGCCAACTTTAGCATGTAGGCTCTTAACATACTGGAAGATTAACTTCATTAACTTTCATGTGTTACTTGTGTTTATCATCATTCGATTTACCTTCTGTGTATTCCTCTCCAGTCATACGAGTATTCTAACCCTCATTACACTGCAATAAAAGATTCATCATAAAGGGTTCCCCCATTTCTTTTCATTAAATTTGCCGAACATGCAGCTACTCTTCAGAGACAGAAAACGTAGACATGGAGTTGTTTTAGAATAAGCTACACTGACCGTGTTCATCGTAATGAAAATACTGTATGACACCCCAAATGCAACAGTGTGGCTCATTTTATGTGCTTCTAGTAGTTGTTGATATGGCATTGAGGCATGCGTTTTACAGTACTGGCTAGTTTCACTGTTGGTTTTTGGAATATTTGTTATTTTTATAATAATCATAATATATAAAAATAATACTAGCCTTTAAGTATCTCTACTTAAAAAGTAAATAAATACATTTCCCTGTGTAACTTTATGTATTTAATTGTTACTGAAAAAGCACTCTTCACCTCTCCTTCTCCATTGGCTGCCAGGTAGTTCATTTCTGTCACATCCACCAGTTTGATAGCATTGCAGGGCAGAGGAGGCCCAACGTGACCTGCAGACACAAAATAGTCACAGTTCAGTTTCATGGTTCAAAGACAGAACTGTTTCAATTGCACTCATAAGCTGTAATTACATGAAACCCGACAAGCGTCTTTACCTGCTGTCCAGTCCCCGGGCATTGACATGGAGCACCCAGCTGTACATTCAGTCTGGCCGTAGCCTTCATAAAACTGTGGAGTGCAGAGCAAGTTTTTAGTGACATTTCATGCAAACATCACCAAACAATAAATGAGTTGGGCGGGTGGATGTGGCTCACCTGGCAGCCTAGTGCAGCTCGTAGAAACGTCAGGATGGTTGCAGACACTGGCGCTGCCCCTGTGATGATGAGTCTGACACGACCGCCAAGGCTCGCCTGCAAAGTGTGACATAAACGGGAAGAACATCATTTTTCATACATTATAAAACCCACTGATTACTCAATTAGTAAAATTACTGTAAGGAACTTATGTGGTCAGTGTTTATCTGACCTTTAAAAAAAAAAATAGGTATTTATTATTTTGTTTACGTACCTGTTAACAGCAGACCAAGCCTCTTTCAAAGCCAAATATGCATGATATCTTGGTAATATCAGGCAGATATATTTCTTAATCAAGTGGAAGAAGTAAGCTTTAGTTGAACAAAAACACAAGATGCCATGTTTACCTGCACTTTTTTGAAGATGAGTCTGTCCCACATGCTGTCCTTTCTGACCACACCACTTTTAAGCTCTGCCTCCTTCCTACTGAAAGCGAAATCGAGCAGCCATCTCTTCAGCGGCGTGTTGGCTTGACTAAATACCTGCGAGTTATTGAGACAAGCTTTATTTTAAATCACTACATTTGATAAACATTAACCAAGGCAGCAGACCAGAGAAAAGAGACGAGTAAACTAGTAAGTAAATTAATTGAATAATAAAAAAAAACTATAGTCAGAGAAGGATGCTCTTGAAAAAAATAAGAACTAGTGAAACAGGTGGCTCTTCTCCTCATTATGACTTTTGTAGACATGAGTAAGATTACATGAACTCTGACCTTATCAAACATGCGGTTGAGGAGACGTGGCACCACAGGGAAAACTGTTGGCTGCAGCGTTTTCAAATCGTCCATCAAAAGTCGAATGTCTCCTTGGAAATAGCCGATTCGAGCCCCGTGGATGAGGATGACACCCTGATGACAAGAGAGCTGCTTATTCCTCGTTGTTGCAAGTTACATCAGTGTGACAATTTAACCACAGGGGGGCAGTGTTGTTTAACCACATTTAACTACAAGGGGGCAGTGTTGTTGAGAACATTTCACTAAATATCCAGTGTGCGTTATTTGAACCCACTGCAGTATTTTCCAGAAGCTGTTACTGGCCGTGCTATTAAGTTACTTTGCGGGTCAAGGATGTCAAGGACATCTATTGATCACAAATTCCTCAAAACAACTAAGGAGGACATGAATTTGACCAACACACACGTTGCATTTTTTGGTGTCACTGCCTAACACCACACAGTTTCTCACTTTCTCGGCTGCAGGTCATTTGATGCCTTACTTTGAGGATAATAAACATGCTTTCTTGTTAAACCATACTTATTATTTCACTGTGCAACACATCTGAAGGAAAGCAACTCCAACACATACCTGTACAACTCTCTCAAACATGTGAGCTAGAGGGAGGTAGGATACATGAATATCATGGAGGTTCAGCATGCAGTGTATCTGCGGAGGACACACAAAACAAAACACATGCATGTATGCAGGCCAAGCATGGCGAACTGTACCTCCACCACTCTCTCAAACATGTGGGCCAAAGGGAGAAAGGAGATTTGCACATCTTTATTGCTGGGCTTCAGTGTGCTCTGGACGACAACATACACAGGGGGAGGGAGGAGGAGGAGGGAGGGAGGAGCAGACACGAGGGGAGAACAGATGAACAGAGGCGAGACGGACAAGAAATAATAAAAAGGGGTCAAAGAGGGTCAACCTGAGTCAGACAGGATTTGAGATTTTAAGCAAGATTTTATCAAAAAGCTCAACGTTTACAATTTATGTAATCCAAATCTCATGAATGCAAGGATGTAGCTTTGGTTTCAGAAGTTGGGGCAGCGCTGTTCAGTCAAAGGTGTAATAGAACGGGCAGGATGCCATTTCCAGCATATTTTACATGTGTCTAGCAAATAATAAATTATGACGACATTGTGTCTTGTGCTTTCCAAGATAATGGCAGTACAACAAAAATGCGGTGTAAATTGCTGCATTATTTATGCACTACTCCTCAAAATCACATTTTGTTTCTTTGATGGAGAAGACAGTATTTGCGTTGTTACTAGACAGACTACTGTCCTTTACGGCCTAATCTTTGATAATCAGTTCTAGGGGAATATCAACTGTAAGAAAAAACATACAGTAGACTAAATAATTTGTATGCATGCAGAGGAGGGCAGAGGTACTTTTTTCAGCTCTGAGTAGTGTCTGCAGTCTCACTCTCAGGCTGTGACTGAAAACAATAATTTTAAAAAATGAGGGGGGAACACCAGTGAAAATGACGTTGTGTATTCATGAAAATAAGATAAATCTAAAGGAATAATTCAGAATTAACACCACCAGAAGCATCCACCTTAAAAAGAAGAGGACTTAAAATCAAAGATACATTAGACAATGCCCTTTATCTTAAGATGCAATACTTAAATGATTCCAAGTCGAGTTGGTGTGTTTGTTTACCTCAGTCATTCTAATGAAAGCTGAAGTGTTGGAGATTACATTCCCATGAGTAAGCATTGCACCTTTTGGGTTTCCTGAAACCAAAGCGATGATCATGATTATACATGAGGGAAAAAAAAAGACATTTCCAAAAGATTAACGTAAACAAGTTGTGTAATTACCTGTGGTACCGGATGTAAAGCAGATAAGTGCAAGGTCCTCTGGTGTAGGGGGCTGTAATCAGATCACAGATCAACACTTAAGCGTTTAAAGCTTGAATTGCTATTGCATTTGAAATGTGCAAGAGGATACATTTTAGTTGAGTGCCAAACATAATCTTCCTGCTGATTACAACTGAATTATTTAAGTTTCTAGTTGTAGTAATATAGTGCGAATTAACAGCGTTTTTGTCATGTAATCAACAGGTCACTCACCACTGGTGTCTGGAGGTTGGCTTTACCCAAGGCCTGGAAGAAATTCAAAAGGTCATATAGTGAGATATAGCATGTCTGTAGGAAGGACTGATGACAATCATGGCTGAAACACACAGGGCCTAATTCCTACTGTAGTTATAACCAGAACAACAGGAGACACAGATCATTTGCCTGAACATCTGCTGACAGTTGGTGCTCAGCAGATAGATGATGTAATAATGAACACAATGAAGATCAACTTGTTCTTCTCACCTCAAACTCTTTCAAACTCAGAATATCAATGCCACACTCTTGTCCACGCATCACCAGCTCACTGTCAAACGGCTCAATGAGCACAATCGTCTTCACTGCTCTCCTTTTCTCACCGACACAGTCCAAAATCACCTGAGCCTTTTCGGGTATGTCGCAGATCACTGTTGAGATGGCAGCTGGAGAACAAACGTCACCAGATTAACCACTCAGTTTGTGTCAGTATCAACGATAGCGCTGCAGGCGGTGTGTGGTTAGCGCTTGAAGGTGAACTTTTGTGTACCTCTGTGGATAATGTAGGCGATGGCTTCGGTGCCAAGTGTGTCATACAATGGAACAGCCACCATGGAGTATGTGTAACAGGCCAGCTCTGAAATGGTCCACTAAGCGACAAAAAAAAACAAAAAAAAAAAACAGATCAACATTACTAATTGAAAAAACTTTTGGGAAGGAAATTACTTCATAACAGCTACAGAAAGTGCAGGTAAAAGCTGGATATTGAGTAACATTTTGCCTTTGCTTTTTAAACTACCGTTTCCATGATCAAGAATTAACTTGAATAAATGTCAATAGAGATGTGGGAAGCATTTCAGAGGTGTGGATGTCACGCATTAAATTGTGGTTCCAAAACATAAAATCGGACACTACTCAGGTCATTACTCTCATCCAGCAGTAAATGTTAACATTTTCTTCCCAATACATGATGGCAACATTACAAAATGGTGAACTAAAGGCTGATCTACACAGTGAACAATCAAACAGACAATATATCTTTGACTAAAAAAAAACAACAAAAAAACTGTGCAACACAAGTGCATAAGAAGATGATGCCATTTGTTGTACCTCTGGCCTGTTCTGGGAAAAGATGCCGATAAACTTGTCTCCTGTAGGAGAGTGTCCTCTGTGAAGGAGAGCAGAGCCGATGTGCTCCGCTCTGTCCATCACCTGTGCAAAAACAAAACAAAGGTCTGTTTTTTGTTTTTTTTATACCTATTGAGACTTGGCTAGTTGTGTATTGTGGAACAGTTCAAATGTTATTATTTCCACGTCTGTGGTCCACGTGTCACCTCATTATAAGACTGCCACTCGTACGGCTGGTTTGGTTTCCTTGATCCTAGACATGGTCCGTCATCTTCGAAAGAAAATGCTCACTTTTATCTACATTCACCGGAAAAATGTGATCATATGTAACCGATACAGGAGATACACTCACTTGATACTCTGAGCCCCCGTTGGAACACCTGGTACATTGTGCGTGCATCGCTGTAGTAGTGTGTCATGGGCTCATCGCTGTCGTTCAGTACCGACCTTCTTGCAAGTTCTCCACCCTACGAGAAAAAAAACACAATGTGAGAAGATGGAGAGCACAGATATATTTCGTGGTACACCTGCACTCAAGATGACCTGGTAATCTGTGATATGTTGCTAACACAAACATGGATCCTGCATCATGAAATGACAGTGAACAGAGGGACAACACTTGTTGGTGTGTAAGCCATGTGCACTTCAGAGTCAGCAGAGATCTATGTTAGTAATTTAGTTTCTCTTTATAAGACTCAACTAGTTCCTAGTGAAGGCAAGTTGAAAATATTACATCAGAAAACTAACAAAGTTCTTTATTTTCACCTTCCTCTGTTGCAAACTTTTGTCTTCGTTTTAAAAAACGCACTGTTGCAATTTCAACTTCACATGAAAGTTTTACGTCTACTGACTTAATCATGAGACAAACGGTTTGCAAAAACATAATAACTAACAAGTCTCCTGAAATATTTAAAATTGGTTGGGATTATGTTACTACTTTCTAATGAGGCAACCTTTGTGAGAAGTTTACGTGGCAACTAATGGCTTTATTAATGGTTATTACATTTTTTACTAATGCGTTATAGATCAATTAATAGCCATTGATACTGTGAGAAGGACCACTGGGTTGCTAGGTGAAACATTGATTTCCCTTATTTAAATGAATAAATGTTATAAAAAACATTAATAAATACTCATTTTCTAATACACTATTAAGTGTGTGTTTATGCTAATGAGTTATTAATGAAGGGTTTTTAAATCCATCAGGTTTGCGGATGTAAATTAGATGATCAACAGCCCATAAACTACAGAACTAGCTGCTGGAGGAGGTTAAACATCAACCAAAGGGATTTTTCCCCAAAATGGCAACCCAGAAGTTGATGGCTTGAATTAAGCTTTGCTAAATAATGTATAAACCATAAATTACGTGATTTGTTACAGCTAATAAACGCCAGGGGGCCTTATGAGAAAGATGTATTGGAGTGATAAATAACAAATATCAATGAAGTCCACTTTACCAGCACGGCCAACATTTAACTAGCCTAAGATGAACTTTTTAGCACTCAAAGTGTGACAAGTAGTGACAATGTCAAAGCTCGTAATTTAAAGAACTTCAGCTGTGTTTAAAGTTATCATTCCTGAATGAGGTCTGCTGACTGGTCGGATCATTCTTCAGTTATTCCTCTAACTCACAGGATTACAAGACAGTGGATAGACAGTTATGTTTTCTGTGCTGTAGGATCCACATCGCATTTATTCATATCGGGACATTTGATATTAGCAGAGGAAAAGAAAAGAGATCGCTTACTGGCATTTCCACTGACTGCAGGCCGAGGTCACAGGGTGGTTTGAGGGCTTTCGGCCGGGTGGCGAACCAGTAGGTAGTGATGGCGGCGAAGGCACCCATCCCCATGAGCGCATTGGTGGGCAAGCCGCGCATGTAATGCCGAAGATCCTCCAGCTCGGGAAATCGCAGCTGTCTCAGGACTTCCTGAGCCTGCATGACTGTTCTGCACGGACCCTGCAGGGAAAAAGAGACATAATTACATTAGGAAACTTTCATTCTGCTCTTTTTCTGCGTGTGTGCCTCTGTTCCAGTTAAGCTCAGACATATCTTTGTAAAATATGTTTTATTTGAAAAAAAAAATAATCAGATTACCATCCATGATGAGCGTTTATTTTACTTTAAGATTTTAGAAAAACGTTTTAAAATGTTTCTTCTTTCAAAAGGAAATTGTCTACAATGCAGTTCTTTCAGGATGCAGTGACACAGCAGGCAGTAATATTTGGTCCGTTTTTAATCAATGAGTCTCTTGTTTTAGAGACAATCACAGAGCAACATCACAACCCGCTCACACAGAAGAGGAATAGTGGTCCCATTCAGAGTAAAAGGCAATTCACTACAGTCCGTGTCAACGCGGTCACAAATGCATGCTATTCTGAATACATTTTTTTTAAATAACTATTCATACGTTACTTGGGATCTAGGATATTGTGATGGGTATTTTTAATGTTTTTGTCTGATGTTATATGGATTTTCAAGAAGAAATTAGCCGATTAAACTATAATGAAAACGTCAGTTGCAGCACTTACATTTAATAATAAGACGGAGGACGTTGGAGCTATAAGGTATGCGTCTCTTCACCACAAGGACTTCACCTTTTTCTGAACTATTACCTTCCAGGTGTCAAACATATCAACAGCTGCCACAGATTTGAAAGAGTCCTCAATTAGCCACGTGTCGAAAAGTGATCCAAAGTCACATCGTTTTGTAGAATATTTCTTATTTTACACTTTAATTTCTTCCCGTCACTGTCAAGCAAAGTTAAACATAATACAGAACTGTTATGAATACATCTCTGGCATGATCACGTACTAATAACAGAAACATACAGTATGGACCCAAAATAAAGCTTCAAGGACAGATCGATAGTGAATCATGTAGGACAGGGTGATACAGCAGCAGTATACAACACTTATTGTAAGCCACTTTGGATAAAAGTGTCTGCTAAATGACTAATGTGGTGTTCAGCCCTGAGATTCAGTGATGATCCACAACTTAGTGTTATTGATTATTTGGAATATTTCAATTATATCACGTGTTTAGTAGCTCAAATCTTCAGATTTGAGGGTTTCGTGTCATTAGGCCCTTCCAACAGCAGAAACCTTAGCTGTAAAGATCTTAACACTATGTGATCAGAAATCTCTTGAGTTGATTTTAATTTGTTTGTACATTAGTCTTTCTTAAAATCTTAAGTTTGATGCACTTTATTTTCCGTTATCAGGAGAATCAAATTTTTACCTCCTCATTCCATGTTCAGCTTTTGTTGCATTTCTTCCTTTAAAAGTATTCCAACTTCATTAGATATGTGATACATAAAGATGATCAGTAACGGGAATTATTTAGAGCACAAAATGAAATACTCGTATCAATTTGTTGTTTAAGAGAACAAGAAATGTCCGTCCTTAAATGAGGAAATTACCTGTTTCTTTGAGCTGTCTTTAGGTCTAAAATGCCCAAAAACTAAAAAAAATAAAGATTATTTTTAAAGAAACTTCTAACAGAAAAATGCTGCCGAAAGTACCTTTATGTTTGCCACTGCTCTTACTTCCCATTCAACAGCTTTTGAAACAAAGACACAGAATGGAAATACGACGCCACACACATCTTCCGATCACAAGCCTCCATGAGTTATAAGGACACGAGCACAGACGCTGTACAATGAACGCTACTCTACTGCGTCTGAGGGGAAGTGAGGCTTTCTGGTCTGGACGTTTGAGAAATGAACGCACTGGGCTGAAAGCACATTTAACTGGATATATGGCTCCGTTCCACTAAATTCTAATAGAAAAGTCAAATGATTCTAATTACGTTAATTAAGTTGATGCTTAGACGAGCTTTTGGCAGGAAAGACAAATTTAAACTCAACTTCTATTAGGACCTATCTCACCTGCAGGTATTTTTCAAATATCACATCTGAATATGGAAATACATCAATATCAATATTTAACGTGGCTTTATGTACATCATGATGAACTCATTTGACTTCTAGATTAGATGGCAACAGCCCTGTATGTAAATGAACCGCCGCCACGTACGGTAGGTAACAATTGACTTCTCACCTACTTCTATTATTACCACTGATCTCATGGCAACTGAGACCAGTGCCAACTGGGACAACGTATTGTAGACAAGCTACTTTTCTTTTATTTACTTTTTATGACAATTTAAATGCAGAAAATTGTTGAATGTGCTCGAGGATCAAAAGAGATGAATGATGATCTCTTTCATGTATATATTCAAATACCAAAACAAAGAGCACCGGCAAGATTCATTCAAGCTGTTCAGTTTTATTTGTGCTCTATACATTTTTTTACAATAAAACAAAAATTCAATATAAAACCTTAACAAATACTACACTACAGTAAGTCTTACAGGTGTTCCTGTTAGCCACTATGATGATCACACCACGTCTGTGACAGCAAATCAAATGTAGCTAAATTCATTTTCAAAAACTTTAATATTGATTGTTGACAAATGAAGATAGAATAAATCTCTATACTCACAGTCCCACAGTGTGTGTGTGTGTATATGAAGATTCGTACAGACAGTGTCCAAAGGCGGAGCGGTGCAGCTATCTGACCGGCACTTTGCTGCAGCAGTTGCTATTAGAAGGACTCACACCGACCTCTAATAGACCTCTGAGGTTCTCACAACTATGAATAGCAGAAACACGCCCCTCTCAAACACAAAGGCGTGAGGCAAAGCTGCCCACTCACTGGAGCGATACTCAAGCAGCAGGTTGATTTAAACCCACAGTTTGAGCTTTTCGTCCTTGTGAAAACACAACTGATATAAGAGTGGATTACAAGTGGTTATCAGGCGTGCAAAAGACAGTATAAAAAAAAAAAGGTAATGCCAGTCACAAATTCAAGCAGAATTACAACTTAACTGATCGACGATCCGAGTGACTGAAACATTTCGAGCAATGTTTATTCAAGACTGAAGGACCAATGTCTAATCATACATTATCTGGACACAGTCTGTGTGCAATTCTTGTGTTGCCGAGCGTCCAAACAGGTGAAACATGTCAAACAAAGAATTACATGCTTATTACAAGAAGGCTTTTGTGTTCTACATAATAGATATGTTGACAAAATCTGTTTTCTATAACTGATACCCCAGAGTATGTGAGCATTAAAGCCCAGACACACAAACCTGAGCATATGAGCAGATTCCTTTGAGTCTAAGATGAATAATATAAGTTAATATTTCCAGTTTATTTACTACAGTTGAGAGACAATCTACATCTTATGTTCCTGCATTTTCAACTGAGACAAATGGAAACGGTGGGTTGAATGTGAAGACATTTCCTGCTGAAGTTTCATCAACTGACTGTAACAAGCAAAATACACATGGATGTAACAGTAATGTACAATGCTAAAACATGGTGGTAGTATGGATACAATCCTATTCTAAATCGTGTCATGGTATGCAATTGTATGTCATGAGATCAATACAGACAATAGATAATACCTGGGTTTTATGGATACAATAAAAAGAGAAAATAGTTTTATTAATACTGCCAATTACATTCCTGATAAATCAAGATATTTCATCACATTGATGCTAAATTGTCATATTGCCCGCCCCAACTGAAATCAACAAATAGATTATTCAAAACTGATCATCAAATTACAATTTGGTTACAAACAGCTTCATGAACATAATGTTTCTGTTTGATATGAACAAAACTTGAAAGCTGCCACTGTCTATTATCATTATCAAATAACTAACTTTTGAAAAAATGCTATCATAACTGTGCAGAGGCCATGGAGGAGTCTTCAAATGTCTCGTTTGGTCTGAACACAAGTCCAAAACACAAAAGGTGTTCAGTTTGTTGTTATAAGAGAAGCAGCAAATCCTGCCATGTGTAAAGCTGAAACCTGAGAATGTGAAGCCCCTCCCCCTGTTTTGTTGGTATTTGTCCTGATGATTCTTATTTATTTTAATAAAGACTAAATCATTTATCAAGAGTAATTGATAGATGACGCAATAATTAAAATAGGGTTAAGGTTCAGCTCATGTGCGTGTTTTCCTGTCAGATGGCCAACAGCAGACGTAAGCCATTGATCGCATGCTTGAGAGAGAGAGTTGTTGAAGTCAAAAGGTAATGCAACAACCCCCCACCCCACCTCTGCTCTCCATACTTGGACTGGGAAGATGACAAGCCAATGGCAGAGCCAGCTCGCCGGTCACCCCACACACACACACACACACACACACACACACACAAGACATTGGAAAAAAAGAGGGGGAGAGGGCAGCTGGTTCATTTGACACATAACAGAACACCAAGACTGCAGCTTGAGAGTAGACTACAGCTGTAATTTTAAAACCACAGCCAGGAAGTTACAAAGAGACAAACCACGTGGTTGGCGAGTCACACTTGATGTTCTGAGAAATGTTCAAGTTCCTCTTTGTGGGACGGCACACAGACAAAGAAAGACCACTCGGTTTGGGTTAGGTTAAATGATTCAAGCTCATTATTACAACCTTAACATTTGAGGATTCAACACGCGGAGCCTTTAAACACACTTAACTCAATCCCATATTGGCAAGACGGTCACTTCCGAATCAGCTATCTTTCAGCTGTTACATGAATCGGCACAAATTTGTGTACGTCATGCGCAGCTGAAGTATTTAGATTAATCGATTCATGGGGGCTGACGTAAGAGAGATACTCGACATTTATAGGGTTTGGAGGGTGGTGTCTTTCAAATCCAAGAACACAAGCGCACAAATCTCAGAAATGTGTTTTATGAGCATGTCTGGCAAGCTAGCTTACAACCTCTATTAGTAAGTTACTTCCAAGGCTCAGGAGCTCATCAGAGCGCTCATGTTACACGTCTTCCACATGAACCGTCAACTGGTGAGGATGCTGACTTTTTGCCTGGGACCTTTAGCTTAGCATCTATCAAGAGCATCTATTTGAAAACCGACTGTCATCGTTGACGAGCTATCCAGAAACAAGTCAACCTGATGTTTTTAACCAACTCACTGGGCTAACGTGATCCTAATTACTTGCGGGCAAATGTGAAATTTTATCAGGCAAAATCAAAAAGTTGCTGGATAGAAATGAGACACTGCTTTTTGTTTGAATACAAGGACCTATTGAAAAGAACTAATCATTTCAAGAGGAACATCTTGTAATCTACGAGATGCGTTTCGCAAAAGGAAAGGTTGACAGTTGTAGCGGCAGTAACTTAGGGGAGAGCAGGGTTAATTGAAAAGATTACCCAATTTTTGTGTTATGCGATATAAGTAAATAGAGTAGTTCTGTGATTTGGAATATAACTGCAGAGGATCAGCAGGTATAAAACATGGATGGATGATACTTTGCACGTGTCTCAGCCCGAGCATGAAATAAAACTTTACCAAACCATTTTTTTTTAAATTAGTAAATGTTTCTCTCGTCGATGAAGGCTACAGTGTCTTCCATTTAGACACAGACTGGACATTTTTCAAATTTAAACAATATATCTGACTTGTTTTAACAACATCCCATGTTAGAGGAAGAAATGAGTCTTGTTTGAACAAGATGATATAGACACATACAGTACACATTTTGATAAAACAAGATGTTGTTATAGCAAGCAAAGTGTCTTGTGAACCAAATAATTTAGTGTGCAGTGAAAGGGATCTTATTAATGAGAAACTGGGTACTTTTTTAAAATTAGGATGGCCATCTGTTGCCATAGCAGGTTAGAGAATGACAAAATGAATCAATATTTGTAACCTTGATGTCATGGACATCTATAAAACAATGTCTTCTCCACATCCTTGTTGTATGTAAAGTGTGAATTGTCTGCCTAATACAGCTCTCTAAGAAGTACACATCTTTAAACCTGAAACCAAATGTGTTCAGGAAATTACCACATACAGTGTTTCACTATTGATTCCGTTGTAAAGACACAAACTGTTCCAGATGAAATTCATGGGCTTTTTACTTATTGGATCTTGATGCTGGATCTGCTTCAGTCCAGCTCATTCATTATTTTTTTAATCTTGTGCACAAGATAAAAAAAAGAATACCTTTTGGGACATTAGGGGCTCCATGAGCACGTCTTGAGGGAAACAATCTAAATAGAAGGATGAGTCAGAATACTCCTGTGTAAGAGCACTTAGGTTTACAGGTATAAAGCGTTAGAATGCTCCAAGGCAACTGATTTACTTTAGACACTATCGGTCTCAGTGCATGCATTTGTCACAGCGTGGCTACTGGAAGTTTGCTGAAGCTAATGTGACATCTTTCATCTGCTTCGCCCCTCTGACGGACTCACGTCCAGCCTCCTCCAGTCACGTTTGACCCCCAGTGTTAGGACACGAAGGCTGACCTTGCACAGGACAACCACGCTCGGGACTGCAGGTCTCGACTGTCCCGGTGAAATCGCACACTCCCAGTCAAATGTTCTCACAGCGGAGAAATGTAGGGGAGAGGGAGGGATTTGTGAAGTAGAACAAAGGTCACACACCCGTCAACGGCTACCAACACAGCATCAGGACAAATGACCTCAACGCTGCAGGTCAAAGAAATGACTGCGCACGAGTCAATCTGGGCAGAAACTCTAATTCAAAAGGTGAGATTTTTTTGGTTAGGAAACAAATGTTATGTTCAGATTAAAATGTGTTGGATGCATATCATTCCTGATTGAACATTTGCAAAAGCAGACTTCTTTTAATTACATTTGTTAGTTGCAGTCCTATACTTCTTAGCGTGTCACCACCAACTGTCAATCAGCAGGAGTATGCATCACTTCCTGGTTCGCATGAACAAACAGTGGGGACCCACTTGTAAAAAAAAAAAAGCTAGTGGTTAAAAACGAAACAGGTTACCTTTAAGCGCTTTGCTCTTCCACCGAGGTTTATTGACTTTGAATAAAACACTGCAGCACACTGTATTACTTAGTTTTTTCACATATATTTAAGGTTTTGCTTAAACTAAGCTGCAAGAATTATTTTCATCACAGATATATCTGATAGCTTTCTTGAATAATTGTCATTTAGTCTAGAAAATGTCAAAACCACATGTAGCTCAAACCTATACGACGTCGTATGTCTCAGACAACCGTCCAGATCTCCCACATATGCAGTCTACGATCACATAATGAAAGGGAAAGCAAATCCTCACAACTGAGGGGGAATGTTTGGCACTTTTGTTTGAAATACAACCAATTACCAAAATTCTTGCTGTTCTGTGAATAAGCTGATCGATTCATATTTTTTTCAGTAGCCATGCCAGATGAAAAGACATTCTCGAACAGACTTGGGATGAATGTCTGGCATCTTATTTTGATTTCTTATAACTGGCTGATATTTTCCAAGTTTCTTTGAAAAATCTTTTCGAAAAAGTAAATCATTCTTCTGTTAACGCTCCATGCAGGAGCATGCAAATTTGAGGTTGGTTCATTAATGCGGATCCTCATCTTGTTGCTCTCACATGATTCTTTTAAATTCACTTTCGTAGGTTATGACATCCGAGGTTTAGATCATAGACTGTATTGAAATACTGAGTCCAAGTCTCTATATGTTTCTGAAGGGGGGGAAAATCGATGAAGATTGACTCGCTCTCCATTTGAGGAACCAAAGTTTTGACTCTTCCGTGTTGGATTTAGTTTTCTGCACCGGAGGTTGCAGCTTGGTTGGGGTGACTTTTCTAATTCCTGCCCTAAGAAAAGGTCTCAAATCAGAGCCGCTATTGGTTGTTGCGTAAACACCAGACAGCTCAGCTATTTGCGTGCAAGATGAACCCCAAAACAGACTGATAGTGGTATTATCAAATGACCAGAGCAGAGTGACGACAGTCAGCTCCTGAATCACAAAACTACATATAGTGTCCCTCTCTGTTTGCAGTAATGAAAGCTCGTCCTGTCACTTTAGGATCATCCCATGTCTGTAGTTCAACTGCTCATGTGACTGCACAGCACGGCCAGAAGAGCATTACCTAGTGTTCAGAAAATGCTGTTTAAGAAGAGAGAAATCGACAAACACGAGCTGCATTCCACAGATTCCTGTTAGAGGATCTGCTTCAACATCCAGCACTTCACACTACAGCATGTTGGGGCACCGAAAACGTGTTTACAACACGTTACTGACCTTCATCTGTGACTTTCAGCGGGAGGAGTTATGATGGTTGACTTTACTTAGAGAGTAAGTAAATACATGTATGTTGATCAAAGGCAAATAAATCAGATCTTTGAATAAACTCCTACAGCTCAGGCAGACATTTGTTTCCATACTTCCTTGTGTGTGTGTTTGTATCTTGCTTACAATTGCTTACTTGAAAACTCAAATACTGGTACAACGGAATACAGTCATAGATCCAGAATGGCAGATTAAGTTGAAAATCCCACAATATATACCTCATAGTGACAATGTAACCTTGCCTAAATAAATGAATCCAAACTGCATGTTTCACTGTGACGTGTATACAAGTTTGCCAATAGTAATAATATTACTGGGAAAACTGGGAGCGGCCCAAAACCTGAAAAACCAGAGTTAGGCTATGAATTCTTCAGCTCGGTGTGCTTTCCAGACTCCCTCAAGAAAGTGTTGTAATGAGGAGTGGTTGGAGGTTACTGGGTCAGAGACACACACACACACACACATACATACATACATAGGGGATATGGCGGGGATGCAACTACATGCGCTTGATAATGGTCCCGTTGATCCTCTATAACCGTCGTGGTAATCACATTTCATTAACAATAGCGTCAATGTGCATGGCAGTTACACACAAAGTCGATGAGGCCGAGATTAAACCAAAAAAAAAAAGTTTCCAACCTAAGCATCTTCTCTCACGCGGTGTCTGATCAAATGCTTCGTGTCCATATGTCTTGTCGTTTCAAACGATCCGCTTCGGACGCACACGGAATATCTCAGCAATACCGACAGAACGGCTCAATAAGATAAACACATTATTCTGATGAAACACGATGATGACTGAGCAAGCTGTCGACGTAGACAGTGTGAGATATACGGAAATGAAGAGATGATGTGGAGAGAAGATATACAAAACGTGGCTTTCTATTTCAGGTCAACAATAAGGGAAGTGCGGGTTTTTTTCCCTCCCTGCGTGCTCGTAAAAACACCACATTTCAACAATCCTCCGTAAATAACATACAGGTTTGTGACTGAACGCAAATGTGCGCGTACATATTTGAGGGAGAAAGTGGGAAATGTTTGCACTGACCTGTGAGCACCAGCAGACCCGGAGACCGATCTTGAGTCTCTTGAGGAAGCGGCAGCTGCAGTCTACATTTTACTCAGCTGGTGCAGCTCTCAGCCAATCAGGAGCGGCCACACGTGTTGCATTTCCTAAAGTTTGAGAGGCGTGCTGTCATTGGTCCACTTTTTGTGACAATAACTGTACATATCTATCATACAGTAATATCAATTACAAATAATAATATGTATTACAACCACAGCAGGCAGCAACCCTGTAGAGCAGGGAATAAGTTACCTCACACATTCAGCGGTATACAAGTTAGTAAGTACACTTATTTAAGCGCTTTACTGATTTACAATCTTAATGTACTTATTCTTTACTTGTGTATTTTAATTGTATACTACTCTATACTGTAGCTGGTAAAGTTGGGACCAATTTTATTTACTTAACATACTAGTTAACTATGTTAAATATCATTATTTGTTGATTACATTTTGCAGTATTAATCTGAATTTGCAAAGCAACTAATTTATAAAATAAATGTAGTGGAATATAAAGATATACAATACCTCAAAGTATGTTACATGTAGTTACTTTTCACTCCTGTCTAGCTATATAAAGTAATTAAAACCAGCTAAATTCTAACAGTAAAATGCCATTAACATGCTGATGCATCGGTGTTAACAATAATAATAATAATAATAATGTCACGTATAAAAATACATCCGCACACAGGGGCCATTTTTCTGCATAATCAGTATTTTTACTTTTGATACTTTTTACTTCTACATTTGTACTTCAGTTGGATTTTGAATTGAATAAGAAAATACATTTTACTTGTAATGGACTATTTTTGCATTGTTGTATAGATAAATTAAAATTAACATTTTTTTTGCTGGTAAAAAGTCACATGTGGCCTCATCTTGCAGTGAAGCGCAGACAAACTGAGTTACTTCACACTCATTTGCACTAATAAACTATTAATGGCGTACAGTCAATATGTAGTGATAAAGCATAATCTGCAAATAAAAGAGAATCAATTAAAATAAAAATATATAGTATAATGGGCAACATAGAGTGGTCGTAACTTTCTGCATTACAGCACATGGATGAAAGGAAAAAAGTAATATGACAATGACGAAAAAGGAAAGAAAATATATATTTTGATATGTTGGTTTGGATTTGATTACAGACCACAGGTCTGAGTTTCCTCCTGCCTCTACAACAAAGTACATTCACTTAAGTACTTTATTCCATATATCATAATAATAATCAATATTTAATATTGAGATAATTGTACTTAACTTAGATATTTGTATGCTATATTATGCCACTAGATGGCCATATTGAAATTTTTAAACAAGATTTGTTTTGCAGAAATAGTAAATAAAGGATGATTCTTTGTTGAAGATTAAACAACTTGCAGGGTGGGAGTACATCTCCTTTTTCTAGAAAACTGTTTAATTTCATTTATTATTTTTATGACAAGGTAAATTCCTTCACCATCAGATTTCATCAGAGTTTTTGGCCTGACAGCATAGAGAGGGATGTCTTTTTTTCCCCCAAAACATTTTCTAGAAAAAAACAAACTACGTAAGTTATCAGTTACTGCTTATAGAAAATGAAGACAACATACTAAGACAGTTATTTTAATTAGAATTGAGTTCGATTTTAGTGTTTTTTGTGTGTGTGATAAGTTCATGAGCAGCTCCTGATTTCCAAATGAATTTCCTTAAAGAAGAAAAAAAGAAATCTTGCAGAAAATATCATTTAACAGCTACTATTATATATGAAATAGGCTTTTCTTTGACTTCAGTATTTCTAAAATCCTTGCTAAATGATTCTTGGATTACAATCATCATACAGTTATATAATAATATAATAGATTGTAGTTTCTATTTAAGGAAGACAAGAGTTTGTCAGAGTAGATCTTTTTCTGTAAAATATCTTCCAGTGAACGGACCACTGAAGTTCCCTCAATGTACCGCCAGAGGGAACTGTTTACCCACTTTCAACAGAGAGGATAATAGAGAGTTTTTTTAAAAACGCAATTTTAAAGAATAATGATCTTTTCAGACACAACACAATGGTGCAAATAGCCCCGCTAAATATAAGCTTATCATAAGTTATTGGGAAAACAGAGTTTTAATATTTTTTTTTAAATTAATTATTCTAATGTCTGGGTTGAGTTTATATTGTTCTTGTTCCTTTTTTCATCCCCCAAGATGCAAAAATCACTGTAACGTTCCTCTAAATCTAAAAGATTAAAGTGGTGAATAAATATATATATTATATTTTATCTTCTGCACGATCATTGTGATACTATTACTAAATATTGTTTGAGAGGAGAGGAATGCAATATACTTTTGCTCCCATGTTTAGACATTTAAAAAAGTAAATCTTCAGCTTCTGTTGCTGTTGTATTTGTTTTTCAAAAGGGCCTGTAGCCGCTGAACCATGTAGTGTGAACTCAGCTTAGATCATTTGGGGCTCAATGGGGACCGTGTGAACTGCTGCAGTTCAGGCGGAGGGTGGCGCACCAAGCTAAAGGATTGTGTCCGGGACCCTCTGAGGTCACCACGGGTCAGAGCGCAGCGCCTGACAACACCCACACACACACACCCACCCACACACACACACACACACACACACACACACACACACACACACACAC
>NW_022280088.1:1767176-1806518 GCF_004355925.1 Anarrhichthys ocellatus | reverse complement strand
ACACACACACACACACACACACACACACACACACACACACACACACAAATACACACACAATCCAAACCAGGGCTGCTATCATAAATTAGGCTTGTCTGGAGGCTTGTTTATATTTTTCCTGTAACGGGCTGGTGTACTGATGTTATAGTGATACCACAGGAGATTGAAACGAGTGATTAAGTCACCACAAATTCCCTGAGCAGACACATTATTTCGAGTCATATTATAGAAGCATTATTTTTTTAGAGATTGTTTGTGTGCGTTTTGTATGCTGAACCAAAACTGCATGATTTGACCACACCAGTAACTGCAGCAATGTAAACATGTGCAATGTGTTTTGAATACATACAGTAGCCTTTATGCTATTTAGGCTACTAGATATTTCATAATAAAATCACACAAGTAATAGCTGTCTGTTGAGGGCAACAGTCATTGTGTCATGTTCACACAGATCTCACGTGTTCTCATCTGATTGATTCATTTGTGCCTTTAAGGGATGTGATTATTTTCAATATGATTATTTTCTTGCTCTGGGCTACATGGAAAAAACTTAAACTAACTGACTGCTGCGTTTGATTTGCATAAAAGATATTTAAAGTGACATCACTCTCTAATAACAGGATGCATATGGTACTAAAGGGATTTCTATGTAGCTATGCTGTGATTTCTTTGCACCCTTTAATGACCTATTATTGTAGTTCTATCCGTTGACCTCTTTATTAATATGTTGAGAACACAGCAGTGACTCATTATGCAATAACATTTTCCACAGTACCTACTGCACATTAGTGCCTGTAAGGGTTATTTAGATCAATGCTACCAAGACACACCTTAAAAATCGATAAAGAATTCATACTAATTTGCCCTACACATGTGCAAAGAAATGCAACAATTCTGCATAACCAAATTCAACCAATAATCTAATATGTTTTTTATGTATATATGTTCGTAATAATCATCAATAAATACAAGTAAAACAACAACAAGCTGTTTTAAATCATACCAATATTGGCACCATGATAAATAAAATGTAAAATGTGAATATGTAGTGGCGTGACAAATATTTTACTGAGAAGAGCTTAACACATCAATATATCAAACGTTTATTTCCAATAACAGTCGTTGGAAAATAAAAAACTAAATATTTTAACACGGAATTAAATGTTCACACCACAGTTCCTACAATACATCCTGACGCATCGTTTGGCCTCGTACTGACGCAACACTTGGCGTTACAAAGTCGGTCAGCAAAAACTTCCAGTATTTCATTCAGTTTTTTTAGCAATAGCACACAAGTCCCTCAATTTTTCAAAAGACAAACACGTAAAAAGTGTTAAACTTCACAGTGAAGTAATTGGATTTTATGCCCCCGTCCCGGTCGCTCGCGCTTTTCTCTCCATGGTGCTCTGAAAACTCTCCAAACACTTCAGATGTCTTGTGAGCCTTTCTTTCCCAACTACCGCCGCTTTTTATTCTTCGACATTGCTCACAGGATCAAATATATCCAAGCATGGTGAAAGTTTCAGGATTAAAACGTTCTCAGTGACAAAGTAAAGAAATGGAGCAATGTTTTGGCGCATGAGAGCAGTTTGAATCTGTGAGGAGCGCACACAATAAACCTGTTGTTAAACTTGATGTGAAAATATGTTTGAAGAAAACAGCCAATTGTTGTATGAAATGTATTCAAGTATAAAATAATGCCCTTTGTTTGGGGGGAAAAACTTGAGCAATGTGAGGGTACAAAAGTCCCCTGTGGCATTTACTAGCACCCTTTGTGCAGTTTGCGCGTTGGCGTCTCCACTTGGCGCATTACCCAGGCCCCTTTAAACGCGATTGTTTCTTTCTTTCTAATGACATTTACCGGATCAAAACATGCTGTTAATTCGATCAGAAAGCTTCACCCTTCATAACAATGGCAGTATAATTTCTCCAAAAGTTTGTTAAGTTGACCGAAATTAGGCAAATGAATAGGGGTCTCCAGGCTACCCATCTTGCAGGTGACGGGGAATAATGCGCGTTCACACCAGCTGCATTCTTCTTTATTTCTCCCCTTCTTTCACAGCATTATTAAAATTTAGGCCAATGAAACTATTCATTCGACTGAATAGACATTTTCTTATAGGATAATAGGATACAAATTGAGCCTCTCCAAAGAGTCTCCAGTGGTGGGTAACCCTCGTGTGCCAGAGGCTGCTGGAGACGCTGGCCTTGACGCAGACGACGCTCGTGTGCCAGGGCTAATCACACACCTGCCGAGGAGTCCAACAAAATGAAGAATGTAAACAAAAAGCTTGCCATCTCTCATAAAAGATGGACGTGTCACCAAGTCGTGTGAGAAACGCCGAGAACAAACGGGGGGACTCCGTCTCCAAAAGATCTCCCCTGAACTTGGCGGAACAGCCTATTAAAGGCTTACTTAATTACTCTAATGACACTGGACAGGCCTTAAAACTCGGACCGGGCTTGGATGAGAGTTAAGATCGCTTGCTGGGATTTGTAAACAGGCGATCGTGTGAGAAACGCGAGTTGGAAGAAAGAGGGTTTCTTTGTTTTCATTGCGCACAGTGCGCCCCGCCGGATCAGGCGATCGCAACGCTCGCCTCTTATTTCCCGCCTGGGTTGTTACTATGCAAATAATATTCCAAAAGTAATCACGTGTCTTTTGAACAGCCACGTGGATTAACAAAGCAGGTTTGCCCCCCTGCTAGCCCATGGCTTTAGATTTTTACTATTTCTTTAACTGATCCTAAATGCACACATTTACCCAAATGCATGGCTCTAATCCCATGGAATAATTTACACCATGAATGCCAGAGTCCCTTGGATGATCCCTTTATAACGGACCAGCTTTCCACCACACACCTCAGTCTGCCTCATCTTCTGCCAGAGCAACACTAGTCTACTTCTCTTCCCTGCTGATCCGGTTTTCAAAGAAAATTGTCAGACAATCGTCGATGGCATCTAAAATGAAAGACAGAAAGGTACGCGCTCCGTGTGCGCTCTGCATTACGAGGACTGAACTTTTTTGGCAACGCTGCTTCTTTAACACTTTTGAGTCACTTTATGGGACTTTGTATTTCAGCATTTACATCGAATAGTCTTCGGCTACAACTTGGAGTAATGTTCCTGCTAGTGGAGGGGAAATATATTGTCCACCACCTCTGTGGCACACCTTACAGAATAACTATGGCGCACTACTGGTCTGAAATAGCCTATCAGGCAGTTACGGAATATTTTGGCAACTTTAATGGAATCAATTTGGTGACAAACACGTATACATAACTAAATGTACTGAAAGATATTTGAAATATTTCCAATAAGGCATCAAAGTTGTAGAAACAGCTCGGCGCGCAGATGTCCGCCGCGCGCTCTGGAGCAGCACAGCGCGCAGCGCGCAAAAATAATCCAAGTTTCCCAAATATTGAATCGCTGCATTTTGCTTTACTTATACCTTCCTGAGTGTTTTATGTTTGTGTTTCTGATTGACAAAATAGCTGTGAATGAGATGTATTACTTTATCTCATGTTTTCTCTCCCTCTTTTCACAGAGAACTCCCATCTCTCACAAAGTCATAGAGAAACGAAGACGGGACCGCATTAATCGCTGCCTCAACGAACTAGGAAAAACTGTACCAATGGCCCTGGCAAAACAGGTATTGTAACATGTTTATTTAATTTTATGTTATAACTCGTATTTATTCCACAATATTGACTGTTTAGCAAGGAAGTGTTTATCACACATTGTTTTGTCGAATAATCATGTAAACATTTTCTAATGTTGGAATTTTTGATATTCGGTAGAACTCTGGAAAACTGGAGAAAGCTGAAATCTTGGAAATGACAGTTCAGTACCTGCGAGCGCTGCACTCAGCAGATTTCCCCCGTGGGAGAGAAAAAGGTGAGTCAACTTTTAACAGAGCTCCGACACTTTACGCATCTCCACCCCACGTTTCGACTGTGTAAACACTTTTACAATTCTGATTAGGTAAAACTATGAGCTATTTGTGTATTCGTGTACGTTTTAGTTTACACTTATATGGTTACATTTTGTTGCGACTCCATCTTTACGCACAAAAACTACGTTGCGTCATACATGTTGATCATTTCATGTCAGCGGGGTTGTAATCGCTGATGCTTATTTGATTCATTCCAGGTGAACTACTGGCTGAGTTTGCAAACTACTTCCACTACGGATACCACGAGTGTATGAAGAACCTTGTGCACTACCTGACCACAGAGGACAGGGCTGAAACCAAAGACATTAAGTACGCACGGATCCTCGCCTTCTTACAGTCTAAATCTCGTGTGGTCACTGAGCCTGTGTTCGGCTCAATTGCCTCGATGTCAGAGCCGTCTGACTATCTCAGCCAGCTGCACTCCTCTCCGGAGCACCAAAGCCACAGTCCGTCTGACTCCGTGTACCAGCAGAGTCCACCGGGACACTTCACCTGGCACAGCTCGACCCGCAGCCCGGGCATCTCGTACCCGACAGTGCCCCTCTCTGCGCACACACAGCAGCACGGTGGATACCTATCACCCGTGCAGGGACTCGATCACCACTATTTCAACTTCATCGGTCACACGCACGCAAACACTTTTAGTTTGCACAGTGCGCAACACGCCATGTAAATAGTTTTGCTATCTTTTGCGATTGTTTTTATTTATATATTTGTGAATGATGGAAATAGACCTTGTACATGTTGTGAATAAATATTTCTGACTAAAATTCAAATTGTTTCGTGATCATCTACACTCAGTTTTCGGTGTTTAGGTGACATTCTAGATCTCAAAAAATAAATAAATTACAAATCCTGTTACTTTCCTGTAGATATTAACTGCCAAGAAAAGCAAATGCAAAAGATGAAAAGAGAGAGAAAATATTTCTCAGTGCAACTTTGTGAAAGATGTTCAATCTTCAGTGAATTCAGTTTAAATCTCCAGTGAATCATTGGTGATATTGTGATTTTGCCTCATACATTATTGATGAGTAGAAATATACATTAAACAAACTAACATCTACACAACAGCGTACATATCTTTTTATGAAACAAAAATGAATTAGGACTGTTTTTCATTGTAAAATAAATATTTAGAACGAGGCAGGCTGGGCTCAAACTACGTCAAAATGCCGACTATTTTTGGTGCACTAGGCCTTCAGTCTTCAGTCTCATCCACAGACTTGTTTATGGGCTGATCTGAGGGTTTAATGTGTCACAGCATCGGTTTCCAGGGGGCACACATGAGCCTGATTCCCAATGGGCCACCCGCTCCTGACTTAAACAGACCTGCAGTTAACAAAACCATTGACTCACCCAACACTCCCCCTTCCTTAACATTCAAATCTGTGATTGAATACAAAAACAGTTTTTGACCTAATGAGGGAAAACAAGTCATTAAAGATTTCCATACAAGATACAAAGTTTTTTTATGTGTTTTTCATGAAAAGTTGCATACATATGATCTCAAAGAGTGTCAAAACAAGATAAAAGTTATCTTCCTTCTGAACTTTAGCCAAGTTTGATCATTTCCATTGTTGAGAGAAATTAAGTTCATCAGGAGTAAAGAGGGATGTTATGCAGGGAAGACAGAGCCACCTCACTGTACATGTGGTACTTGTTTATATGTAAAATATGATGTTTAGTCATTCAAACATCTGAAACTAGAGAGTAGCCTTACATTAAATAAGGGAGCTCTGTGAAGCCTTTTAACCCTTCTCTCAAAAGGAACACCATATTGGTAAAGTTACTGATAGAAAGGGCTCTCTGCCTTCAACAGAATAAACCAAGCTGCTATATGTGACGACAGAGTCTCAATACATGCATTGAACTATTTCCAGGCTCCTTCTGTCTTTCTTTAAGTAAGTTGTATGGTGTTGAATTGTACAAAGGAGAAGTTAAAAAAGGGGGAAGAAACTCCTTGTTGTGTTTTTTTTTAATCAAGGAGCCCATTGTGGTGCATCTGAAAGCAGAACGATTTCTGCGTCTCTTGTGCTTTATCCTTGAGTGATTGCAAAGAAAAATAATCAACACCATGAAATCAAAGCTTTTCTCTAAGAGGAGTTCAAGAAAACACTTTGTCCTCCTGGTTTTCCCTCAGAGGTAAATAAGTCATTACACATACCTCTCTTTTGTGTCAACTTAGGTGATAATACCTTACCTTATAAGACAACAAGTAAGTTGTAGGTGTCCTCATGTGGCCGTTGATATGTATGGACAGATATGATGGACAGAAGAATCGCTTCTGCGTGGATGGGTACAGATGCATGGATAAGCTCACATTAATCGCCTGGATGGTTGGATAAACTCACATTAACCAGCCCCTGACCAAAAAGACAAGCAGCAAGAGAGCAAATGAAAGAAATGAAAGACAAGTGTCCACGCAGATGGAGAAGTGACAATACATTAATAAAAGAGAAAAGGCTTTGAGGGAACACTTGGATCCCTACAGCTCCAATATTGGTTTAAATCCTGACTCTAAACATGGAAAAAAAGACTGATGTTCAGCCAGATGAGAAAGATTAAACTGCAGCACATCACATGAATAATAATAAAATGAGCGCGGATAAAAAAGAAAAAGGACTTCAAACTATTTATTGTCATGTAAACTGAGCCGCAGTAGTAAAGCCTCACTTTGAGAATGTTTATCTTTCGCATTAACATCACATGCTGAACATTAACAATCCTCTCTTTAGAAAAATTATTCATCACTGGAATGTCAAAGGAAAACGTAATTCACACTCTGAGTCTATATAAAAACTGTGACGAGCAGGAAGTCGGGCACATTTCTGAAGAAGTTTCATCACGTGTGGAAAGACGGACGATGATGGGAATAAGTCCAAGACATTACTGCTTTCAGATGTTTGTAACTTATACATATTACATTTTTTGAATCAATAAACCAAAACAAAAAAACAACATTAAATAAGTTGTACTATTTTCAGAAGCCTCATATTTCCATTTACAAACACATCTATATAGTTCTTTTTACAATAAACTGTTGTTATTTGTTGATGTATTTATTTGTTGATATAGTTCAATAACTATATGTAAAGCTGCACTTCTATCTGTAGACACAATACACTTTACACGCAATGCCAAATTGTATTCCCTTTCATGAAATATTTATTATTTATACGTATATATATATATATATATATATATATATATATATATTTATTTGATTTGTTATTACAACTTCCACTTCTTATTTGTGACTACTTCTGTCTCAAAACACTTTATGTTAGTGTATAAAGTATTTAATATCTGTGACCCGTTTGTATATCGAAGATGCTCATAATGTATATAGTTTGTTCTTGTATTTTTGCTGCTAGCTGTTATAACACACAATAATTATAATATAATAATAATTAACATAGGTTCTAAAGATGCTTTTCAAGAAAGAGAAAGGAAAAAAGATATATTGAATGCATAATTAATTTGGGCTTAGTGAGATATTGCTTTGAAATGTTTTGAGCAAGTGCAACATGAGATACATTTTTTTTCTCTAATTTTCTGAAAGTAAGTCCAGGACTTTATTGGTTCTGGTTTCACATGTAGCAAGAAACAGTGATGGAAAGAAACTGTGTACATTTACTCAAGTACAATTTTGAAGTACTTATTATTTTCAGTTTAAGGACTAAATTTCAGAAGCAAAGTATTGTATTGTTACTCCACTACATTTATCTGACAGTTCAATTTACTAGTCTACTTTGCAGATTAAGACTTTACAAACTAAACATATTATCAATTTCTAAACAATGATGCCTTTTTAGTTTCCTCTATGTTGTGGTTCAGTTATCTCTCATCCAAAGGATCCCCACAAATAATCAAAGAGATCACTGGAAAAACATCTTTATACCAAGTCATCTTTGCTTGCAAATTGAGTCCCTAAAATTTTAGTGAAATGAGTAAATGCAGAGAGCTATTTAGTTTGTTTCAAGTACTTTCTAAAAAGAGTTTTCATCGTTCTTCATATGCAAATTGTCACTCTGGAAACCGTTTGAAACAAATTGATATCGATTGCAAACAGATTGAAATTCTCACTGTACCTGCAGATTTATTTCCTGTTTTAAGAAAAAAGATTTTGACACTCAAGTTCAGACTTTATTTGACAAAATGGAGATTTTCAACAGTGATGATGAATTGGATGGAAAAGGAAAACACAAATTATTATTATATTTTTCGGATACTTTTTCAAACAATAGTAGATATTTTCACCTCTTCAGGCTTCTAAATATCCTTCAAATTTAACAATATGAGAAGGAAGATTGCTCCTTACTCAGGTCTACACGGCCAAGACTTTAAACTATTCATTTAAAATTAATAGTTTAGACATTATGGGAAATACGCTTATTTGTTTTCTTGCCGAGACTTAGATGAGAAGTTGGATGTCTGTCCATTAGGTATGAAGCTACAGCCAGCAGCTGATTGGCTCAGCTCAAAGACTGGAAACAGGGGACACAGCTAGCCTGGGTCTGTCCAAAAGTGTCAAGATCTGCAACTTCTAAAGATCACAAATTAACACAATATATCTTGTTTGTTCTTTTTGTACAAAAAACGGATAATGTGTCTGGCTGTTTACAGTAACCTTTTGTAAATACTCTGACACAAAACCCCCCATGAAGCAGTTAATTATGATCTTTACACTTTGGTTCTTGTACAGTTTGAATAAACGAGACATTCAGAGTTAGTCAAATGGGTTGCTAGGCAGAACTGTTACATTTGGACAGAGCCAAACTAGCTGCTTCACCCTGCTTCCAGTCTTTATGCTAAGCTAAGCTAACCACCTATGGCTGTAGCTTTAATGGACAGACATGAGAGTGGCATCAATTACTCTCATATATCTCTCTTTAATTAATATTTCCCCAAATGTCAAACTATCACCTTTAAAGGGTCACAAGAGCAAATAGTTGCCTATTGTCACCAAAAGCGGAAGCCACACATAAGTGCCCTATAAGTGTCTGAGAGCTCCTGTTTTGATCTTTGTACCCGCAAGAGCACTGAAGTCAGGCTTAGACGGTTAGCTAAGCTTCTGAGAATGCAACAGCAAAGCTCCTTTCCTTTACCATGCTGTAGTGTGTTTGTGTTGCCTGTGTGTGTGTGTGTGTGTGTGTGTGTGTGTGTGTGTGTGCGCATGTGCGTAGGAGGGGTACAGTCGAACTTTGGGAGAAAAGCCAAAGAAGAAGTACACAAGCTGTGAGAAATCCAACAGTCAGTGCTGGTTGCAAAGTCCAGTGGCATCGGATCTGTGCCGGCTAACCTCAGGATGGTCGTCTGATCTCAAGCATGAAAAGACAGAGAGCAGGGAGGGGGGCAGAAAAAGACAGTGAGAGAAAAAGAAACAGTGAGAGATAGAGGGAGTGTTAAAAAAGGGGGGAAAGGGATGAAGATCATTCCCACAACAGATACCACTATCTCACAGGGTTTAAAGGGCCCCCTTTCTGTACACCCCCCCCCTACTCCTACTCCTCCCCCCTTCTCTTACCAATAATGCCAAAACTTGGCACCCAACCCAGAGCACATGAGCAACAGTTTCCCATCAGAGAGAGGCAGCCATCCTACTGCCTTGGCACCAGCGATGTCTGAAGAAAGACTGGCACTGTAAGAAGAGAGCAGACATGAATAGAGTCTGTTCGGAGAAAAGAAAACAGCACATATCTATGCCTTTTGATTGTCTGGGAGTGATTCTGGTGAGAGCACGTCACTTAGCTGTAACAAAGTGTAAAAAAGTGACAATATTTGATTTTATCGTGAATGTTTTTCATATAGAAAGGTATGTTTCTAGATATAAACACAGAAAAAAAAAAAATATATATATATCATAAAGTTTAAGACAATGTTCTTTTTTTTTGCTGATGCAGGCACAAAAAAGATTATGTTAGATCAAAGATATCAGATATGAAATCTAATTAAGTTGCTTTTTCAGCCTTCTCTGCCCCCGCCACAGGATAAGGGCTTCACCTTTTTTGCACTTGGCACAACCCTCTATGTGCTCAACAGCAATGCCACCAGATTATGCAAATCCATGTTGATGTCCCATTCAATACCTCCATTTAGAACGGAGATATTTGAGCCAAAAATGAATAGAGCAGTGTTTTAAAGGGGCAAGAGCAGGAGAAGGGTCAAAGACATCTCCGATATAAATGAAAACATAATGAATACTGTAGAAAATATCCCACTGTGGCTTATCATTTCAGTTACACCCTGGCTTTCCTCTCTCTTTGTCTTCTTCTGTTGTTTTGTTAAGTTTCTCTCATGTAAAACACAGCCGCCGCAGACTATCTGAGAAATATGGTACAGAGAGAGCAGCATGGGAACAGTCCAACAAGCGTGCAGCAACACACTATAGAAGAGAGTTAAAGAAACAAAAAAAACAACAACAAACAAAAAGAAACAAACGGGCACCAAACTCTTTGTTATTCATGGGAAAAAAGAGCAAGCTTGTTAACTTGCACAATTAAGGCATCATTTGCCAAAAGAAAGTGCAGTTCTTTGTTTTTGGGGGACAAAAGGTTGAGAGTGTGTTTTAGATATGGTGCTGTGCGTTATGAGGGTGGGTTTGGTTATCTGGTGTGCCACAACAAGGGACACTTTTGTCACGAGCACAGACAGTGTGACATCGGAAAGTGCTCGAGATAAATCAGGTAATTTGCATGGAAGTTAGACAAAGAGCGCCATACATTCCAGTTCCTGTGTGCATTTATAAAGGGAGTATGTGTAAAGAGGAGGCAAATATAACAATAACACCATGTGAGTAATTTCACAAGACGTCTCCAATAGGGTGGCATAATTTATGATTTAAGGCCTTTTTGTTAAAGACTAATGGCATTAAGTTGGACAACATCAATAAATTATTCATATTTAGAAGGCTATGTTAAATTAAAGAGGCATTGGAAGAAGAATCAACAGCAGAGATGCAGTTTCTAATTTTCTTGCAACGTTCTGACACTCTGTTTTCTTTAATACAGTCATGTGACTTATAAATATAAAAAACACATTACCGTATCTTTTTCTGTATCAGTATCGGAATGAGACTTCATTCACCAAGTAAGATGAATGTGTTTTGGTGCAGGTGTCAAAATGCCACGTTTACTGGGGGCACAAGGATTTACAAAACACTATAAATATAAATCATATACTATTACAACCAACTTTTCAAAATGTTCCCTGCATACAATGTTTCATCTTAACAAATGTTTTATTTCCATTTTAAGTACAAAGCAGCACATTCTGCACTCTTTCTAACTCGTTTTCTTAATGTTGATGGATACTAATTGTAAAAGACAATCTACGGTTTATCTTATCAATGGCAAAAAGTAACTAAATACATTTGATTGAATACGTAAAGTACAGTTTTGAGGTAGTTGTGTACTACTTTGACCTCGGAATTCTGTAGGGAAATATTGACGATCTTAATATAAATTCATAAATATTTCTCAGCTAAAATGACCTCACAGGTTAAAAAATTTCACAAAACAATTTAAAATATGATGTCTTATAAACATTAAACCCACCCAACAGAGTACAACACTGTTACATTAGCTTGATGAGTTGAGCATCAACACTTTTACTTTAGTTAAGTTAGTAAAACAAAGACAAAAGCAGAGACCAGTTAGATCAGATAAAACCAAAACTATCTGGCTGGATACCATCAGAGTGAAATATGCTTGGTTATAATTTGGGTGAACTGTCCTTTTAAAATAAATAACAACGGTTCATTAAAACAGTCTCTACATTCTTGATCAAACATAAAGTGAAATCTTGCAGGACTTTTTTGAAGCAGAGCTTTTATCTTTGCTTCACAATGGAAATAATTCAATTATCTTGTTGTGTTGTTAACTGCTCCTGCGTCTATCGTCACTTCACTTTTTGTTTCCCTGCGACACACACTTAACTCGCCTCTTTCACCTCTATTCTGCAAGTAGAGCTCAAGATCTCCAGCACTGGAATTCCCATCTTGGGATTCAATGAGGAGAGCCGTCCTTTCAGCTTCAATCACTCTCGTGCTTGTGAGGCTGCATTCACGTGTGAAGCTTTCTTTGAGAAAGCCTTTAGGTTGTACCGAGGCTGGTTTATTGCTGCCAGAAATCTTTCTCAAACATAACGCTTCAGTGGCAAACAGAGAATATGAAAACCGACAACGTGAATCAGAAGAATGCAACATGAACCTCTTTGGGAATGTGAAAGGCCATGTGTGTGTGATGTGGTCAGACGGTCACAACTGAGGCACCTGACCAACTTGACGCCCCAGTCGACTCTTTGCAGGGCCAAAAAGAAAGGGTAAATAAAACCCAGAGGTCCTAATGTGCTCCCTGTGCGCTTGGCTGGACTCATGAGGGGCGAGCATGGTATGTTTGCCCTTTTGTCCGGCGAGATGACGGACGCTCCTCTGTATTTAGCTGTGTCCAGGGCCAGCGTAGGGCCAGCGAGGGGGGGACCCCGGGGCGCCACAGGTCACCCTCTGAGGTCACGATTTGAGCAACCAATCCCGAGAAAGAAATAAAGAAGAAATGAGATTGACAGCCAGTGAGGGTCGAGGACTTCATCTCAAGTCAAACTGAACGACATCCAGCAAATACATTTTCTTGTGTGAATGTTGCTATTGGGACTGAATGCTTTTAATTGAGCTGAAAGAGCTTTTTTGGGGATAAATGAAGATAAAGCAGAACCACAGAAAGTCTGTTCTCTCACACACAGAGAGAACAAGACACAGAGAAACAATGGTAGCGGTTTTTAAAATAAGTAACAACATTGTAAATTCAGAGCGTGTTTCCTTTTAGTTTTACAGTGTTTTAACTGTCTGATTTCTGGTACGGCAGTGGTCATCGTGGTGGTGGGCGAAAACGGTCGTACCCTCAGTGACCTCACTGTGACCTTCACAGCAGGGCACCCATGTCTGACACCAAGAACATGATGCAGCACAACCAGGACTATGGAACAACAACCACAGAGCAGGAAATCAGTTAGAAATAATACACGTCAGTCATCAAATGAGACTGACCGAGCTGCCAGAAAAAAACGTGGATTTAATGGTATATACACTATTGTTAAAGGCAGTAATCAGAAAAACAAAAAACTGTTTCTGCATGTGAGAGGTTGAGTTTGCTGAGACAATTAATTTCTTTAGAAGAAAGATGGAGGATGCCATGCAACAAATGTACTCACCGGCACTCAGACTGAGGATATTATGAGAGCCAGTCTTCAACCACTAGGGTGGACTTGTGACTCTGAATTTTGATGGTAATGAAAAGAGAAATGATTTATTCTAACTTACATCCTTTTCTCCCTGCTCACAGAATGTGGATCTCAGAGCAGTTTTTAGTTAAAGTTTAAGTGTCTTTGTGCAGTTTATCAAGTTAAACAAGTATAACCTTCATCAAAATGACCACATTGCAAGTATCTCAACATGTTAGACTGGTGTTGAACAAATATAAAGAGTTATCATTTGTATATCATTTTATATTTGTATCTGTTTTGTTGGTGCTGTTTATATTCATGCATGTGGGAACATTTTAGTATTTTTATTTTTACTGTGAATAAGGATCCGAAGTTAGGGTTTAATTTTAATGTCTGTCAATTCAAATAATGTCTTTTGTATTTTTTCTACACCTAAAATTAAATGAAGTTAAGTTTCAACACCAATTTGAAAATTCTACCCTAATGGCAACTGCTGGTTTGCCTTTTTTATTTTTATTTTTTACTAAAAACTGATGTTTAAACTTCATGATGACAGTACTGAATATTGTAGAATCTTAATATCCTATATATGAACTATCACAAAAACTAATCCAGAGTAGATTAATTTATCCTCTGGTTTCAGTTTCCATAAATTGGTGATTAAGTTGTTCATGCATACATATTCTTCCCAGTGATAACCTAAAGCTATCTACAGGTAAATTAATTAATTAAAACAATATTTTTTCAGATCTGTGTGTGGCAGTTCATTATATAACCTTGGTAGCAGCAGTATGTCAAAATATTCTTAATTTGAGGTCTTAGTAGCTTTATACCCAATGTCATGCTTTATTAGCATACAATAACAGAATTGTAATATCCACACCCAAAGACCATGAAATGCAATTAAAAATAAAAAACGAGTCACGCTTTTTAAAAATATTGTTTCTTTAAGTTTATATAACTTAGCTGTAGAATATCAGTCCTGCTGCCCTCTCCGAACTCCCACTACCAGCACACAAAGGAATGTTTTGTATGCCCAGCATTAATACCCATTAGGAAAACAAACAAGGGCTTGAGGGTGCATTATTCAGAGGTATCTGCTGCAGTCAAAGTTGGCAGCTCTGCCCTATCAACTTGCCAACATCGGGGGTGACTCTCAGGCTTCCCGAGGCGGGGCTGGGAGCCATTCAAACAATGATCAAACAAACTGCTTCTGTGATTCTCTGCTCAGACAGATTCAGTTATGCCTTGTTTGGTATCAGACATTGATCCAGAAAAAGTCATCATTGTCACTACTATTCATTATGAAAGTACATGATTTCTATATATTTGCTTATAATAAAGACAGCACAGTTCAGAATAAATATAAACTATGGGATAACATATTCTGTATAAAATATTCTTTCTAGATATTACCAAGACATTATTTGTAAACACTCTATCTCTGCCCTCTATAATAAATATGAAACTTAAAGAGGCTCATTATATTATCAGTCTTACAGAGAAAACGACAAATACTTGATCTCACAAACATATTATCACAGCTCAGTAACGCTGTAGCTGCATTTAGCAGCGGACAAAGTCCATTAATGAAGCGCTCCTTTTTTTTTCAAGAAAGCTGTATAGTGGCTTACTCAAAGAAGTTATTACAAATTACTTTTAAACTAGATTTTTTTTCTTTTTTCATTTCATGAAATCATCATAAAGTAAGAACAAATTAAAAACGTTTAAGTTACACAATAACGAGATAGTGCCAAGAAGTTCCTCTTTTCATTCCAACATGGTGTCTGCAAGAAAAGACATAAAGACACACCCAACGTTATGTTTACTGAATGCTGAGCTGAGATGCCTATGGAAACCCTGGTCTATAGGGTTTTGGTTGTATATGCTCTGCTAAAATCCAGCGGTAGACTGAAAAATAGAAGGATTAAAAACAGCCACGGCACAGGCCAGCGTTTGTGAGGAGAAGACACCCACAGATAACTTTCTGAATGGCTGCTTACGCTTCTCCTTTTCTTTCCCCATCATAAGATAGGAGAGGAGAGAAAAAGGACTAACAAGATGCACATTTTACATTGAAAACTGTTATTGTTCCCCTCCTAATCTGGCCCACCATCTGAGAGGAGGGCTGCGCCAAAGAGCGGGGGGCTTTAATGGGAGGACGAGAGCCAACTCAGGGACAGGGGAGGAGAAGGGGAGAGAAAGGGGGGAGGCAGAGGGCTGGTCTTTGGCTTTAAGGAGGGGATCAGTTGGGAAGTGTAGAATGGATGTTTCTTTTTCTCTATGGGGGGAACTTTGTATTTGACTGTTGTTTGTATCTGTCTTTCAGGGGCCTGATCCCCGTGGGCCTGGGCAGAGAGATGCCTCTATATGTGTTAGCATGTGTGGAGTAGTGAGCGTGTCTATATTTGTATGTGTGTGTGTGTGTGTGTGTGAGAGAGGCAGAGAGAGACTGATGGTGGGATCTACCCCTCTTCTTTCCTACAGCTGCAGCTCAGCGGATTAACCGTCATCCACAAGGCAACATTACACAAGTAGCCTTTGAACAAAAGTCATGGATACTATTAATGATATGGTAATCCGTAATGGAGCTACCTCCCAGTAGTGATTATACTGACATGGGAAGAATGTCCAAGAGTCCTGGACGCAACTACCCAAACAACACTGTGGCTATTGTTGGCAGGCCTGGTCTGAGGCCTGCACCTACATCCACTGGCATCAGCCGACCAACAATCCCTTCCTCCTACACACACACACACACACACACACACACGCACACGCACACACACAAACTGCCCCCTGCTTTCTTGACACCCTTCCCTCCACCCCAATCACCCTATGAATAAAAATGAAAACCCAAAAATGGATAGAAAGAAAGAGAGTGAGGGAAGGGGTGTGAGCGGAGGGGAGAAAAACAAAGTGTTTTGGCCAGGATCAGCCAGGGATTTCTCCCTATGTGGTTCCCACACACTGACTAGAGCTGGATCCCTCCTTTCTCTCTCTAGCCAGTCCATCCTTTCTCCTCACAGCCAGGGAAGACCACACAAACACTAAATGATTTCACGATTTTAATCTCGGACAGTGGTGGAGAGGATGAGAGTTGAGTCAGTGCTCCGCTTTTCATTCCCGGGGCTGCTACAAGCCACTATAGTGGGTGTGTTGGGGTGGAGGTGGTGAAGGTGGAGGTGGTGGGTGGGGGAGAGGCCACTGTTTGCCTGGGTAAATGCTCTCCGTTGGACAGGCTGGGTCACAGCAGGGGTGTTTAACCCTAGAAATTTGTCCATTTTAAATACAATTACCAATTTCTCTGTTCACTGCAGCCACTAATCCACTCCATGTTGGTCCAGTTACTGAAGTGAACATACTTAGAGTGTTACAACTGTGCATAATGGATCAACTGCGTACAAAGAAATAACAGTATGTAAAGAAATGATGTTCATCAGTTGGATAATTGAACCAAAAACATGCATGTGTTTGTGAAAAACCAACAGATTTAATTGCACGTAGTAACTCAACACAATATTTTCCCCTTACAGCTCAAAAACTTAATATTGTTTTATCAGCTCAATAATTCATTACTTTTTCTAATTTCATTATGCTTATAAACATGATTTTAAGTAATGCATGTTTCAGAAGTCTGCAACAGAAATTGATGCATTGCTTTAGTTTGGGGTCCCTGTAAAATATGGTACAATACAATGTGCTCAATATCTGTGATTGGTTTTGGCAATACTTTTTACGCAGCACCACACCAAATCTATACTTTTATTGGATCTTATTAAGATCAGAAATCAAAAAATATATATTTCAAGGAAAGAAATTGGTTGATTTTGTAATAACTATTATTTTTACCAATATACAGCAGTGGGAATTGTGGGACATCAAACAACATGGAGATAAAGTCAACAAAACGTAAAAGGTGAAATTAAAATGTAAATTCTTATATATTATTCATCATTATGTACTGGCACGTAACGTGTATGTACTGTATTCGTTTATGTACTGATAAACATTTCTAAATTTCACTTTTCTATGTGTGATTGTATGTAATTGTTCCTATTAACAATAAAAGAGGCTCAGAGAATATCCCAGCATACATTAGGGGGGAAATAAGGTAAACACTGAGCTCAGGTCACCTGTCCACCACAGAGATCACTCTTTAATGTGAAAGATGAGAGCCGGTTGATTATCAATTAAAGTTTTTAGCAATGACATTAAAGTTGAAATATCAGTGATAATTGAAATGTGTGCACTGTCAGAAGTTGAAGTTTCAGTTGGTATGTGAGCCGTGACAGCGGTTGAAATGTAAATTTAAGTGAACCAAGGGGTAACCTCCTGGTCTGAAAAGTGAAGCCAATACGGAAGTGCTTTAAACCTGCATTCTTTCTGTTGGCCCTCAGGGCGACTCCTCTGGTTGCAAAAATAAATCCAAATGTGTAGACATCTTTAAGAAAATTACTCTACTTTTCATTACATTATTTGTCACTTTTATCTATTATTGATTACCTCAGTAAACATTTTCTAATGAGTTTATGGTCTCAATCTCTAGTTTCAAGTCTTCTTCAATACAGCATGATGTTCTATTAAGAAATTATGGTAATCTAGAGAAAAATAGACTATAAAGGAAGGTATGCTTAACGGTCAGCTGGTCATTTAAGTACATAAGTACATTTTGTTAAAGCACGTATTTCGCAAGCCAAAATTAGCATCTCAATTATTATCACAGGTAATGGGAAGTACAGATGCACCTTGCTAACCAAGAAAGCTAGCTAGCTAATTAGCGTTATCTGGTAACTTAGAATTTGCTATGCTAACAAGATCGGGCCCCGCCGGGCCTCGCTCTTCCCCGCCCTCATGCCTTCTTCCAAATATGGTCACTTCTGGCTCCAAAAAAACCAAGATGGAGACATACAAACAAGCCAAACTCAAGGCTTTAAAAAGGTAGTCCATAAACCAATGGGTGACATCATGGTGGATACGTTCACTTCTTATATATAATCTCTGGTTCAAACAGACAGTTGTAGAGTAAAACTTTGGAGTTAATGTCTTGGTTGAAATGTTGCGGCTGAAAGCAATTTAAATTTCAGTTGGAGCAACAGAGATGTCTGCACTGTTAACAGTTGAAGCGTCAGTTTGTGTGTAAACATTGGCCGCAGTTGAAATTCAACATTATATGATAAGTTTAATACGTGTTTATTAATATAATATTACTTTTTGTATTATGTTACACACCCTCATCCACACACTGTACTCCAGCAATACTGTTTGAGAGACAATACACACAAAATATCAAGAATCAAAAACTTATGGGAAACATGTTCTGTTGACGAAGCGATTTGAAGCTGTTTGTTTCAAGAGGGTCTGTTCATTTATGCAAATTTACAAACAACATTTAAAATGACACTTCTTAACCATTAGGCTGCCTCTGGATCAGTACTCTTTGTAACAGCTCTGTCCTTGCTTGACTGATATGTCAAAGTTGAGGATACGGAGGAAAGAAGAGAATGAAAATACCACACAGGCACTGACACAGGGATCAATCCGATTGGAATGATTTAGCATTTCTACGTTTTGAATAAAAATGAGTGCGCTAGACGGTGGAGCAGTTTGATTAGTGGGATCCTTAAGTCCCTCGAAGCCTTCACTGCCTTTTCTCTTTTCCGTCACTGCAAGAATAAAAGTCCTCTTTCTCTCTTTTCAGAAGTCCCTTGGTACCCCGACTTTTTCCTCACTGTTGGTATTACAAAATCCCCATTCAAAACAACCCTTGTCACCTGTCAACTAAGCCAGGCTGGTTTGCTAGGTCTTTATCCTCAGCACATACACTCACACGTACACAGAGGCTGACTCCCTGCCCCCAACCCCATTTATGCACATATCCCCTACATTCATAGAAAATACATAGACACAGACACAACTGCAAATCCCAACCGCACACACACACACACACACACACGCCCACCCACTCACCCATGCTCACACACTAAAACCACATGTCTGAGAGCTGTTACTATAGCAGTTTAAAATTCATTACCCTGTTCACTTCAACAAACGTCCACACTGGGATGGGCTGCTTTCAGCTGCGGCCCAAGACTTCACGTGCTCCAAGAAACGAGTTTGTTGCATCGTGGTCCAAATCTGCTGACGGAATAAGACAAATTCATCCAATCAGGAAACGTTTAGACATATATGGGGATTGAAAGTAAAAGATTTTACTTGACTACATTTCAATTTGTATAACAGAAGTTGCAGAGCATATTACAAATGACAATCTGTATACTTTCTGTAAACTTCCTGATGTCCGAACAACCTCAATACGATAATACTAGATTATTTAGAAATGTAAGTATAAAACTGTAGGTGTACATATTAGTTCATAACATTTTGTTTCTGTTATCTTATCAATCTTACATTGTCCTTTTTATCGTATGTGTTTTGTGATCCTTGATTATTCTCTTCATAACTTATCTGTATAATTATAAGTTTGTCTAATATGTTTTTTGACCCCTGCTATCTTGGCTCAGACACTTTTTACCGCCGTAAGGCCCTAATAAAGTTATACTGTATATATAACTTTAAATATGGACCTTATTTACATTTTGGAATCTGAAATATTTGTATTGAACAAACCATGCTTTTTTAAAACCATTCAAATCTGGTTCCACTTTCTAATAAGTAATATGTTATAAGATGTTGTTGATCGTTAATTAATCACATACAAATGTTTATAGATCAGCAATAAGCCATTTGTGACAACTTGCTAACATTTGGCAGACCTAATGGCTTATTATAAGGCGAGGAAGTCTTCTTTAGCAATGATTCATTTACTTTCTAATAAGCCATCAAGTCTCCAGTTATAAATGTTAATAATTTAATTGAATTCAGGACCATGGACTTTCCCTCCTAGATAATCCATGTGGAGTTGTAAATGTTTATAAGACAGGGGAAGTTATCTTGAAGAGCAATATGTATCAGCCAGATGGATTACTCACAACCTGGCAACTCAAAAGTTGCTGTTTTTTCAAAAGTATTACTGATCTATAAAGCATGAATGATGGATTTACTAACCATTAATGTATCCATAAGTTACCACTTGTAAACCCTTTACAAAATATGCCATATTAGAAAGTGGTTACCAGCACTGACATCATTTAAACATTTTTAACATTTAGTATTTCTAAGCAGCATATGATCAATTAGTGTTTAGCAGACTTAAGGACATTTGTAAAAGCTTTAAGTGTATAAGAAGCATCGATAACTGGTGTTAAGGCAGCTAAGGAAGTATAAGGAGTAAATACTTCCAAACACATTGTAAGGATTTGCTCATGTGCATTCAAATGTCTAATGATTGCAGCCATGTGATACTGTAATCAAGAACTCATTAACTGTTTGTACACGAGTTATGAGCTCATCATATGATGCGTTTTCATCTTTGACAAAACATTAATAAAAACATTCTTATATCTGCTTACAGCTACATTATAGTGTTATTAACTATACATTGGGTGTTTATATACTGCCTGTAAATGTAAATAAAGGGGTTTAAATTAATGGTTAATGCAAAAATGTATACAAAAACACAGATAATGTTTATGATGAGTTTGCATTGTAGTGGATGGTTTGCAGAGATTGTACTGATAAATTGATGTTTAGGTTTTTACTCAAAAAAAGATCATTGTGTGTGAGCCTGTGTTGGGAGGAGCATTGCTGCATCCCAAACTGTCATTTCCGTTGTCGACCAGTGAAAGCCTGTGCAGCAGCTGTACAAACCTGAGCTTAAGTCCTGAGTCGCAGCTTCAGTCTGGGAGGGGGAGGGGGGGAGGTTGGGTGGTGGAGGGGGTGTTTAACTGATGGCCGTAGAGAGGGTCACAGCAGAGGGTGGTCATCCGGCCCGGTCACTTAGCTAGGGCCCAGCGTGCCTCGAGCAGCCGTCGCTCATTCACTGACAGGAGCTGCAGACATCGAGCAGCTTCGCCCCACACAGAAAGGTCACGGGGTCAATCAGCCCTCTCTCCGGCCATCAAATCAAGATGGACGCACAAGCAGCGACTTATCCCCCAATCAAAGGGTCAGTGATGCATTGTCAGGCACACTAACACAAGCACAACACACACCCATGCACACACACACACTGACACAGAAACACACATCAAAACAAATTGATTTATCAAAGGTGTAAAGGCTTTTTAGACTAATCTGTTTAGAAGTTTTTCAGATAATCTTAAACCGTGTTTCAACAGAGACAGCAGAATCATAAAGACATTACATTTGGGTAAACATGTGTGACGTTTAGATGGTCACGAAGCTGAGGAAGTAAATGTGAAGGATGGAATTGAATAGAAATGTATTGCTGAAGTTTCCACTCACCTTTGGTGAAGTAAACATTATCTGAAAAAAAAAAATAACACTGGTTTAGTATTTTATCAGTGATGATTAAATCATACAAGCACATGTAAATGTTTTGTCTCTTTGTGAAAGATAATCTGCAGGTAAAACACATCATTTTTATTAACAAGTAAAATAGTTTTTTTTTTGATTATTTAATTAATAGAGTAATAAAATGCCCTTCACTTCACTTCTTCCCACACAAAAAAGAGACATCTTTAAATTATTTAAATAACAGTCCAAAACCCACAGAACAATAACAGAAAACAGAAAATAGCAGCGGATCCTCACATTTGAGAAGTTGAAACCAGAGAATGTTAGATATTTTTGCTTGATAGTTGATGTAAAAAGAATCTAACTGATAGACGATTCATTTTGTGATTTCTTGTTGTGTTGTATAGCAGAGACAGGCCACCTCGCCTGAAGCCCCTTCACTAAAATAATAAACATATAATATTAACACACGTTTATGAAATAAAAACATTATTCTTTAGGATGAAAAAATAAGTGCTGTTTCAAACAGCAAACTCAACACATGTATTGTTCGTTTAAGTCGTTATTCACTAAACGGATCATATCAATCTGGGGGCCTCACTTATTACCTGCTAAACTATTTCTCGGGGGAACTCTGAATTTTCTGATGATCAACTGATCAATTAACCGACAGTAGTGATTCAACTGTTTATTAATTGTTAAGGCTATTTTAAATTATATTCAAAAGATTTGTGAAGTACCATTACACCTTAATGACGTGAATGATGGAAACTACAACACAGAATTTACAATTTCTAGAGCCGTCCTGTGTATAATTGGGCGAAGTCATCGTCTTTCTTCTTGTTTGAAAGTGTTTTATTTTGAATATAAGATGAACATAAAATATGTTCTCTCCACAAGGAAGAACAACCTCTCTGCAACATAATGTGCCTGATAAAACCATACATTTACATACCAGCACTACTACACAATAGAGACACTACAGGTTAAACTCTTGACAAGCTGTGTGACAAAGTCTTCCTCATTACACACTTTAATTCAGGATGAGATTATTTCACAGCTAAAATGACCCCACTAATTTGGGACTCAGGGCCGTTAAGAGGGTTTGAAATCTGTTTTAAATGGACTTGAGGTTTGAAGAGGTTGTTGTCTTTCTGAGTAGAAGGAAGAATGGATGAATGAATTCACACACTTAGATGAGAGGGACCATCATCTTGAGGGTGCTACAAATATATTACTCCTCTGAATTGATTAGCATCTCTTGAGCGATTACCGGTCCAAGTGGAATTCTTTTATTGTGAGTGAGAGATGAGTGCTGCTATTTTAAATTTTCTACACTTTGGTGTAAATACTACAAGGTGGAGGAAGGTAAAGAGGACTAAAACGCCACGGCAAAGAAACGAGAGTTTTTTGTTCAGGCTTAACGTTGTGTTGTGGGGGTTGTTACTATATTCCTAAGGCTGCATTTATGTTCATACACAAGATGTATTTTGTATTAACAGGCTGCTTTATTTGATTATTAACGGAGAAGGCCAACAATTAAACTAAAAATAAATACAAATAACAATAAACAATGTCTGCATTTATTTTATCACAGAAACACACACAGTCTCTCTCTCATCTATTGGACTAATCCAATTTACATTCTCGTCTAACGGACTTTGTAAACACTGAAATGGACTGTGAGCAAAGTTTACTTAGTCTAATGTATCCAATTAAAGGAAGATAATCTGTAAAGTAGCTGTCTGCACTGCTGCTTCTCAGTCCCAACATCACAGTTTAAGAATAAACAGTGTGACACTTCTGAACCCTGGAAACTCCTGAACCGTAACATCGAAAGCAACTGCAACACTTAGTGTTGTATGTTATATCACATTATTTTCATACACATATCTAAAGTGTCCTAAATCACATGTAATGATAATGTAATGTAATGACTGTGTATAAATAAAAAATGTACAAAGATTTAATATGGGAAATAAGTCTCTTTAAAGGAACAGTGTTTAGCATTGAGGGGGATGTATTGGCAGAAAGGGAATATACTATTAATTAGTATGTTTTCTTCAGCGTATAGTCACAATAATCACAGTCAGTTTTTGTTACATTAGAATGAGCCAACTATATCTACATACGGAGCAGGTCCTCTACATGGAGCCGGTACCTTTAAGGTACAAAGAATATACAAAGTATATGTACACTGTATATCTACTGAGGTGTTGGGTATAGATATGATGCCTCAAACTGACTAAAGCTGATACTGTCAGGATCTGTACAGAAATAAAATTGCACCAAAGGTATTGTAAATAGGAATTATTACAGTAACAAAGTAACCCAAGGTTCCCAAAAGTATAGCTGATTTACATAGTACAACATGGTCACTAATACAGTAAATGCTCAGACAGAGTTTAAAAGAGTGAAATACATCAGTTGGAGCAACACAAAATGAACACATACTTAAGAATGTTGTATTAGCAACACATTAGCCTCAGACAGCTGGAATATTGGCTAGCTTTATTAACAGTTAACAGATAGCAGAAAGTTACTGTATTATATTTACTGTCCGGCATTATTTAAAAGTCTGAATTCTGGCAGAGTTGGTCCTTTGTTCACTACTCACTACAAAATAGACACACACAGTCTAATCTACAATATGCAACACATTGGATGATGAACTGTGAGCAGAACGTTTACATGCCATGGACACTACTTTTCCATTCCATTGTGTCATTTTTGAGAGCACTATATGGAGAATAAATCTCCATATAGAATAAAATGGAGGATAGTGAATATAGGGCACTATAGCAAATAAGGAATGATTGAAGAGACAGTTTCTGAATGTTAGTGTCGTGTAGTTTATGTGCACTACAACTAAGATGAGCAAATATTCCATGAAAACACTTTTTGTTCTTTGTTGCTATATAGGAACTGTGAAAATACATAATATGTTATTATTCATATTGATGTTGTTGTTATTATCATTATATGAACATTGTTGATTTCAGATTTACCACTCATCCTGGGGACTCACTGGTGTTTGTAAAACTGCACTGTGCCGTGCCTTGCCCGACCACACAAACTGTTACTAGATATTTTTAGATGATAACCATAACAGGACATCTGTTGATGAGTTTTAAAATGATCACAGCCGAACGGCAAAAGACCACGAGTACAGTTTTGTTTAACTCCCCCCAACCTCAGACTTCCTTCTCTTAACACTCATCTTTCTCTCACAATCTTTCCACCTCGGCACTAGATCTGCTCTCATATTCTCCATGTATTAATTTTCACCCCACCCCTCTTTCTCATGAACCTCGCTCCCTCAGCCTCTGTCTCTCTCAGCTTCCACCCCCACTCCCGCCATGTCCATCCCTTCGTCCCCCACTGACTGTGTGTCTCCAGGTTTTCCTGATTTGTCATGGGGATTTCTCTTCGTTCTCCACAGCAGTGTGTTTATGTGTGTGATTTTCCACCTTGCCCTGCCATGGGCACTGCCCTGACTGCGGGTGAGAAACGTCAGCTGCATGACACTGTCTCGCTCTCTCTTCCCACATGCGCTTTTCACTAATATTGTCAGCCTCTAAAACGTTTGTGAAAACAGGCCAACAGCCAAAATGCACGATAGAGAAGAGGGGAAACACTTAAATAATCTCCTTCCCCCTGACTCCTGGAGAGCTCAGTCTCTAAGTCTGCTCAGGGAGACTCAGTCTGCATCCCAGCCTGTTGGGTTTGAGGCAAGATGATTGTATTATCATTATGACTTTAACCAGGAGACTCATTGAGAGGGAATAAACAGCCAACATGATCTTCTTTTAGGAGGGAACTGAGCTTTTGTTGACACATAGCCCTATTCTCTGCTGGTTAATTCTACTTGTATTATTGTATATATATATATATTTTAAAAAAAAACACAAGTATGTAGGTACACAGAGTTAACGTGTATGTATTAAAACATCATCTAAATTACAAAACTGGTGAGGTTGTGTTAATTATTTTAAAAGGGTAGGGCTGGCATTATTCTATATTTTGTTTGTCAACAAATATATACCATAAAAAGCACAAAAGTATTGTTTATGTTGTCTGTGTGCCATAGAGCGCCATTGTCGGATTAAAACAATTGAAAACACACCAATGAGCCACATGTTGCATTGAGTGACACTTCAATATGATGGAAAATTTAGCCTATTAGTTTTGTTGTCAGTTCCACATTCACCATCCTGCTGCCTTAAATACTCACTGCAGTACCAAATGTGTATCAATCCGCAGCAGAAAATAGTCCCGACCGCATGCACTATTTACTACTGTCTGAGTAACTTTGCTAAAAACTAAAGTGACCAGCTGTTTAGGGGGAATTAGCCAGACTATTTAAAAAGTGAGACTGTAGTGCTATATTTGTGGGCCATATTCAAACATTTATGTCTTCAGTAGGAATCAAAGGGCTTGGTTAGACACACTAACACTTTGTTGTTTTAGGTCTTTACAAGGGATTTGTTGACAATAAGACAAATATTGAATGACATTAACCTTTGTGAGCAGCAAACAGATATCCAAGTAAACAAGCAAATGTTTTTAAATAACTATTATAGTGTTCACATGTCCTTAGGATTTAGAGATTAAACTTTTATATAATAGTAACTTTTATTGTAAGGAATTATACAAACCTGTGCTGCATCTATGCAAACTTATATACTAAACTTAACTAATCTATGTGTTAACAATAATATCTTTCAAATGTCTTTTTTTTTCAAATTCATGTTTTGAATTAGTTTGTAGAAGAATTAAATCCTAACCAGAAATTCAGTCTGAATCACACGCTGGAGTCAGAAGTAACCAGTGCTCCTATGCTGGTGAGTTTTGACCCTAATATCTGTGGTTTTAACCCTGTCTGACACTCATAATCTCCATTATCTTTGAGTCTCTACTGGTCTAAGATCTAAGGTCTAAGACGGTAGGGGACCAGAAGAATAAAGAGATTCTCGTCACAGTTACTTCTTAACAGATAAAATCAGTGACTGTATTGGTGTTGGAGCTGTGCGTAACGGCTTTGCTTATGTGCATGTTTATGTGTGTGGCGGGGGGGGGGGGGGGGCCAACTGTCTGACACCTGCAGCTCTTCATACTCAAAATGCAAATCCAAGCCCACACCCCCTCCACAACCCCTCCTTCAATCTCCAAGATCCAAGGTTACTGAGCAACGACTTTTGCAAATCTAGATCAGATTTAAATAAAATTATAAAAAGAGTTTCAACAGCACTAAACAAGTTACATTTGTTTCTGGAAATAACATGAGAAGAAAATTTGCTGATGTGCCAGCCAACCTACTCTGGCAAGGCTCCTCCAACCATCCAAATTGTTACTAGATATATTTTAGACGATCACATGTGCAGCCGTTGGTGAGTTTTACAAAAAAAAAAAATCCTTTTTGGAAATAATAGAAGAGGCAAATTTGCTGATATCAAACTCCCCAAGTTTAAAATCATACAAACTATGATGACAATCCAGAGAATTTGAGAAGTAGTTTAATGTCACGTTCCCAAAATAAGATTGATAGAGGTATTAATAATAACTGTAAACTTAAACAACATCATGAAACCATGTTGAAACCAGGCAATCACAAACAGCTCAGAATAAAGATGCTTTAAATGAGAAAATTGTGAATTGGTCTATGTGCTCAGAAACTGCAAAAACGATGACTACTGCCTGCCAAAAAGCAGGTGCAAGACCCTGTGTTAGCAAGCATCTGCCTAACTGAAGTGTTCACGTGAACAAGATGCTGAATCCCTAACCAGCTCTGAGGTTGTATGCCTTGCAGCTGGTCCTGACCTCTGACCTGGCTGGTGGGGGCTACTTAAGAAGATTTCTCTGAGGGGAACCAGTAAAGTGGTGCATTATTTGTATTGTTGTGAGTGGAGTGTGGAGTAAATTAGGAAAAGCACCTGTTTCACTGGGTACCACATTCGCCCTCTGGGGATGTCAGTGATGCCCTTTAATGTAAACCAGCTCTCTAGTGCCACCCACTGACTAGACAGCACAACACAGCAGCATGGGGATGGGAAAGCAGAACCACAACCAAAGAAAACTTCAGACAAGCCATTATACCAGTTTACTCTGTAAGTTTAAATCTATGCACAACAACACTATAGATCAAGGTTTTATGAGAAGTCTCAATGTTGTTTTACTCATCCTGTTAGCATGAGGGTCTACTACCCCACTTACATTTCCCTCACTTTAAAAAAATAATCTATAAAAACAAGCTAGAGCGATTTCGTAAGAATTAGTGATATGATAATATCATTTTTATTGAGGATTTATGAGTGGTGTTAGTAATTTAATATTGTCCTGTTGGGAAACATCTTACACCTTGTAAGTTTGACAATGAATCAACACAGTCAAGCAGCGCCACCAAGTGGTCGTGAGGTGGGGTGGCAGTTACAGTCCTATAAGGAGGGTGAAACCCTTTAAAACGTATTCTATTGTATTATCAGGTTATTTCAATTGAATAAGTATTTAGTTATTGATATTTCTTTCAAATCCTTTTCAGAAAAATCTCGTGTTTGACACTGAGGGTGTTTGTAATTATAAAACCGATCTTGCCACCAGGACATTTGTTATTGCAATAGTTTATGTATTGAAAGACACACTTTTTCTAATCATATGAATGAAGCAGTCTTGGACCGAACCACACTGCTGGACTATAAGCTGTAGTACATTGTGGCCAACGTCCCTTCAGCCAAGTTGGCTTCGTTTTGGATCATATTGCTTGTTCGTGTCGCACTGCGGGCACGAGGCACTTGTGATGTCCCATTTGTCAAGTCAGCCAGTATTAGATTTTCGGTACGATACTTCACAACAAAATTGACTAAAACAATGTTGTTGCTTTTATATGGGTATTGGTGGCATTTATTTTGAAAGAAAAAATGATATTTTCCGTTGTATCTCCTCGTCCCCAGCTGACTTGATTCGGGTTTCGGACAGGTGGCAAAAATGTATGTGCAGCAAAACGGTCAGTGAGTGAGCTGACAGTGAGCTGTTAGTGAGCTGACAGTTTTTCTGTTTCCCTTTTTCCTTATTTCCCTTTTAGTTCCTCATCCATCCGACCTCTGACCCAGAATCAACATTTGAACCTGAAGTTTCATCCCTCATGGTGTAATGAAAATAGGCTTTAATTTGTCATGGTCTTTATAGCCTAAAAGCACGTTTATGTGTGAAAATAATGGAATAAAAAAACCCACTGTGCCTGAGTCTCTTTATTTCCAGGGCCATACCACACATATGCTGTGAAACGTTAAAAATGATTTATGACTGTACGAAGTTCACCACAGATGGCACCATTTAAGACACATTTCCTAAAACTCCTATCTTTATTTTAATAAGGCTGCTGGAAACTCAATTGACCACCGTGTATGTTTGGATTATGGATGAAGAGGCTTGGATCAGCAGGAATTAAGGCAACTACTTTACTATGGTTATGATTATTAGATGACAAATATATCTATGTTTTAATAATAATCAAATTACACATATTGTGTCCTTTAAACGTCCCTGGCTTGGCCTAGTCCTGACTTCAGGAACATGGCGCACGTCTTAACCTTCAACCTCGGATATTTATTCAGCCTCGTTTATCTGTTCGACAAAACACAAATCCATCACTGAAATGTCTCGCGATACATGGCGCAGATATATTAGGACAGATGGGAGGGCTTGCACACTTCGATGGGCGTTTGAGGACCTTGGTGAAGTTTGGATCAGTCAGGGGTCTCAAATCTGCACAAGAAAGATCCAACCATGTCGGACGCGGTGATTAGTTTCATGAAGGACTTTTTGGCCGGTGGCATTGCCGCTGCCATCTCCAAAACAGCTGTCGCTCCCATTGAGAGAGTAAAGTTGTTGCTGCAGGTAAAATAATGGAACGATCTGATGCCAAACGCATGGCCGCATGGTCATTATTTTGTGCATAAAGTGTGCGTAAATGTTGGGTTAGTGATAAACCAAACGTTAAAATGTAAATCTTGAATGGATGTTGATAGAAAAAAGGTATGCACTGTGTAAGTTCCTATAGGTGTATAAAATCAAGGGGCACGTGAGAGGACCTGGGTCGATGTGGAGATGGTTTTACGCATTGGACTTTGCAATGTTGCTTCAATGATGGAAATGGTGACAAGGACTCCAAATATAAGTCAAAAAATTGCCATAACAGTAGTTTGTGAGCTATTTGTACGTTTAACAAGCTAAGTATTCTATACTTCAATATAACAGACGACCGCAGTAATATCTAGTGCAATTCAATTGCTAAATTTAACTTGAACTGTAATCTAATATACAGCTGATTCTCAAGTGACAGGAGTGTGCATGTAGACTGAATAAGGCCTACAACTACACACAGTAATGCCTGGCCGGCAAATTATAGGTAGAAGTTATTACAATTGCAATACAAAACAATATTCTGTTGCTAATAGAAACTTGTGCATGACAAAGTTCCATTGCGCAGCGTTTTACAAGATAATTAACCACAGTTTGAGGAAGTTATACGAGTATTTTTGAATGTCCTTTTATTGTCTTTACTCGTAGGTCCAGCATGCCAGCAAACAGATCACCGTAGATATGCAGTACAAGGGAATAATGGACTGTGTGGTAAGGATCCCAAAAGAACAGGGCTTTATTTCCTTTTGGAGAGGCAACCTGGCCAACGTGATCCGTTACTTTCCCACCCAAGCCCTCAACTTTGCCTTCAAAGACAAGTACAAGAAGGTCTTCCTCGGTGGTGTGGATCAAAAAACACAATTCTGGCGTTACTTCGCTGGTAATCTCGCATCTGGCGGTGCCGCTGGGGCGACTTCGCTCTGCTTCGTCTACCCTCTCGACTTCGCCAGAACAAGACTCGCTGCCGACATCGGCAAGGGCGCATCTGGGAGAGAGTTCAGCGGTCTTGGAAACTGCCTCTCAACGATCTACAAAGCCGCTGGCCTCAAGGGTCTTTACCTCGGATTTAACGTGTCAGTGCAGGGTATTATCATCTACAGAGCGGCCTACTTTGGATGCTTCGACACAGCTAAAGGTGCGCACATCTGGTCGATCGAAACATGTTCTTAAAGTAGTATGTTTATTTTGTATTTCGTGTCGAGCTTGCGATTTAATTCCTCCATCATGCAGGTATGCTGCCAGATCCCAAGAACACGCATATCGTCGTCACCTGGATGATCGCCCAGACTGTCACCGCTGCAGCTGGTATAATCTCATACCCCTTCGACACCGTCAGACGTCGTATGATGATGCAGTCTGGACGGAAAGGAGGTGAGCGTCACTCATGCTTGTGTAATCTAGTGATGCATTTGATTGTTTTTTGCCCAATTACGCATTTTACGCATGCATCCATGGGCATTATGGTTCACTATCCATGTCTCCGTGTCCACAGCTGACATCATGTACAAAGGCACAATTGACTGCTGGAAGAAGATCCTTAAGGACGAGGGAGGAAAAGCCTTCTTCAAGGGCGCCTGGTCTAACGTGATCAGAGGCATGGGTGGTGCCTTTGTGTTGGTGCTGTATGACGAGATCAAGAAGTACACATAAACTTTCTAATCTCCCAGTCCCCAAAGAAACCCTTCACTTTAATAAGTCTTAATTCTTGTGATAGAGTGAAAACAGCTTGTGGTGAATTACAATGTGGGCATGTACTGTAAAGGTAGCTATACTTGACCTGGGTTAACATGCCTCCTCAGGGATCTGTATATATCCTATCTACGAGGTACAAACAGTTATTTCAACTTGACAAAGTCAAGCCGGTGTTTCATTGGAGATATTGTGATGATGCAAGATATGACGTAACTACTCCTCATATGTCAGTCAGTTGGTAAAGCAGTTGCTGAAGCTCTTGTTTCGTTATGTTGTGACCACTCTGAGCCATGTATCCCACCTCACACATTATTTTATAAAGAATAAAGATTTATTAGTCCATTAATCCAGTGTTTTTGATGCATGCTCTGTTGTCGGGGCACCCTGTCATCTGCAGTTAAATGTACCTTTTTCACAGTAGACCTTCTGACTTATATTAACACAAACAAAATCTGTCACTTATGGCAATAAGGATGGCTCTGTTCTATTCAAGTGTTTCAGAGCCAGCATGCATAATACCAGGACCCTGAAACTAAAGCAGCTAAATGGAAGACAGCAATCATTGACTTTATTACTCACATCTGTGCTGTTACATGTCAACAGCCTTCAGTGAAAAAGCTATAGAACACAATGCAGTTAAAACACAGTAATAAGGATTCTATTAACATTTTCCACAATCTTTACATTGGAAAGTGACATTCAGTAAGTGCACCTTGATTTTCATTTATGGTAGACGTCTTGGCAAAAAAATCTGTTCAAATATGTGAATTCATCAATTTTGCAGTGACACCTGCTCCACTGATGAACAATATCCACCATAAAGCTGAGAGGTTTTTGGTTTTGTATAGAACCTTTTCATAATGTTATGAGTACCACATACATATATTGAGTATGTACAACCACTCCCCTAACCAACAACCTATTGTTATAACCAATTGTGGTATATGTGCTCCATTGGTTTAAGGAGAGAAGAGATTAGACAAAGATGTTCTGTTCAACATTATGCTATTGAGCTTGTTATAAAATAAAAAAATAGCACACCACTACCTGCTGGAACAGGCAGCTTTATTTTATAAGGAACAGAAATACGTAACACCAAAATAATATTTCAAGTATCTTTTTTATTGTTTAAAGCGATGTATTTCTTTGTAGATTAGATATCTGAAAATGGCAATGTTCTCAGCACCAGGCTGCACTGGGCTGTTTTTTTGACCTGGGTAAGGGTGTTTTGCTGAAGTTAGTAGTGTAAACTGCTCTGGAGCTGTAATGGGTGGAACTGGCTGGCCTAGGACCTGCTGGTGTGAACGACAAAGAGATATGTTCTGATTACAGATTAACCATTTCATCATCAAATCAGAAACCTAATGTACCTTTTGAATTTCTAATCCAAATTTCTATTGAGAAGACAATATATCACTTACATTTAATATTTGACCATTTCAACCATAACAGGACATAATAAACACACACAAACTATCAGAGTTAAAAAAAACAACAACTATCTACTGTTGGCAAAATATTTAAAGTTTGAATCTTGAACCCAGCAATGACATTAATTTTACACAATTCGACATAATGTAACTAGAAACTCTTCAACCATGTTAAATATATGGCATGGGGAACATCAGTAAGTCTACTAATCTGTTTGGCTTGTATGAGGAGGTACTCAATCACCATGTTGTTATGCTGTTTAGGTTATACAGCACATTTTAAACACAGCAAAAGCTGGCAGATCCAGACCTAAGGTCCCTACCTGAGGGCGTCTTGCTGGTCGACCGCTCTGACATTGTGGTGGACATACAGATGGGGTATGAAGCAGCTCCCACGATTCTGGTGTTTCTCTGGTAGTCCTTCAGTTGTTCTGAACACTTTAGGCCGGGTGTTGGCTTGACGGACTCCAGCCTCTTCAAAAAAGCCTGAAAGAAACAAAATGACATTTTTTACAGAGTAAGTAATGATTCAAAACAATCTATGTTCTATGAATGCTAATTGTCTTGGCAAAAGGAAATCAGGGTTGAAGTACATTTTCAGGATATCGGTCAGGTTCAACTTGAAAAGATGTAGGCATGTATAAATATACAGTGTATAGATAAATATATAGAATTAATATATTGAACAATAAAACCTCAAAATGCAGCAGGAGTTTTACGTGAACTATAAAGCTTCTTCTAGCATTTGATTCATTGAGCCATTTGCTGAATGTCGATCACATTAGTTCTGGCTTTTAAGCCACAACATACAAAACACCATATCACATTCATAAAGACTGTATATTTCACAAAATGAATAGTATTTCACTCAGAAACACTGAACAAATAGTCCCCATTCTACAGGTCCTAATTACATTTTGTAAATCGGAAAATATCTGGGACTTCAGAGCAAACACAACCAAACTGCATGAGGCAAAACAGTGTAAGCAAGTGGTTGAATGTCATACATGCAGTCACACTCCCACATGCATGCTGTGCAGAAAGACACCATAGCACGACAGGACACTTACAAGCTACACTGCTTTTGAAAACTGTTTGCTTCTATCACAAAGTGGTCAAGCAGAGTTGATCCATGGGGTGAGAGGCCAAAGCTACAGAGGCTGAACTGTCTTATAACGTCACTCTGTGACGTTGCTAGTTTGCCACCTGCTGCCATCTGTTCAAGTCCATCCATGTCTGCTTTTAGGGGAGGCACTCTTAACTCAACTTACTAGTATCCTTAAATAAATGTAAACTAAAGTACAGTAAAGTATAAAGTAATATTGCACAGAAAACCACACAGGCTAAAGTTACAAAAACATGTTTATCTATTGTATCACTAATTACTTACTTAATTTGCAAATTCTCCCAGAAAATGTTTTTCTGTCTGCTTCTACAATTGCTGATTAAAACAAATTACAAGGACACTTAATCAAAAATCAAGTCAGCTAAAAGTATCCTTTCCAGTCCTTCCTGGAGAAGTTGAGGAATACATCTATTTTTTAAAGTAATATTTGAGAATAAAAGCAATGGATGAATATATATTTTATAAAAACATGTAAGGCTTTAATTAAGATGAAAGCATGGTGTGATGGAAATTAAACAGACATTATTTTATTTACTTAAATGGCACACAGTATATTCTCAGTGACATAAAATGACCAAGAGATGAGGAAATATCAGCTACGCATTTCAGTAGCAGTATTGATTGACGTGATTACACAAATTAGAAATGTGAAATTATTTTCTAGAGACACAGCAGCACCAGTATAACCTACTACCTGAGGATTAATTACTTTAGATGGTTTTTTTATGTTGCTGTCCTATTGTAAAAATCACAAACTTTCTGTAAAATGATCTCTTTCTGTGTAAGTTTGTGTCTCATTACTAACTTTGCTTCTTCACCGGAGCCTTTGTGCTTTCTCGCCTCACAGGTTTCCATGGATCGTGGTTTTATCTGGACCCTGGTCCAGCCTCCTGCCGTGGCCCCGCTGACACCCACTGCTACTTTCTTTGTTATTATTAGTCACATTGTTGCTATTGCCGATACCATTACTTATTTTATTATCATTGTTATTCTACTGTATCCACTTCTGCGGTTATTACTAGTAGTCGTAATGTTTCCATCATTATTATACTTACTACTCTCATTATATGAATCATTTCTGTCACATGCATTGAATGTGTTGCAACTCTGTTATGTTGTTCATTCTGTACACATGACATCTGTCACACTTCTGTCCATCCTGTTAGAGGGATCCCTCCTCTGTTGCTCTCTCTAAGGTTTCTTCTTTTTCTCCCTATTAAAAGAGGTTTTTTGGGAGAGTTTTTCCTGTTCCGATGCGAGGGTCCCGGGACAGAGGATGTCGCACGTGTACAGATTGTAAAGCCCTCTGAGGCAAATTTGTGATTTTGGGCTGTACAAAATAAATTGAATGGAATGTAGAGACTACTAATGTTTAGAGTTTAGTTTTTATATTAAATTGAGTATCATTCCACACAGGAGGATAAACTCACCAAGTTTTCCTTCTCGATGCGTTGCTGTTCCCGCTGCCTGTTGAGTGCGCTGTGAGAGAACCGAATCTGAGGCAACTTGCTGGCCGTGTGGGTTTTCTTCCTCGCTGTACTTCCTGGTCTGGGCCCTGGAGATTGGTGCGAAAGCTCACGAAGAAGACGCTGGTTCTCGCGATCTATGCGTCGGACCTCATCGTTGGTGAACGAGTAGTTCTTCCTGTTTCTTGGCCCAGTACAGCAGAAAACCAGTTTACCTCCAAGCTGACTCTCTGACCTGAGGGAGCCTGATTGGTGAAAAGGACGTTTATTACAATGTCTTCATCTGCATTTTAAAAAAGGAGTTATTGTGTTTTATGCCATGTTGAAATTATTTTGTTTATGGTGTACTACTAAAACATGTGAAAAACTAAATTTTAAACATTTCTATACCTTGTAATTCCATCATTTACATTTTGCAAGAACATTCTAGTATAAGTGAGGTAGAATCTCAATTTAATGTTATCCATTTCAGTATAATATTCAACATGCTCAGCGGGAATTGTTCCTGATGTACGGTGTAGGGAAAGATCGTCTGTTGACGTTTAGTGCAAATCTAAATTACGAATATATTCAGGAACTACAGTATACAGCCGTATATGAATTCAACTAAAAGCTCAAAACCTCTGTGTGCTGTAGTTCAGTTAAATATCATTTGCTTAGAAACAGGCAGGTTTAATGGTCTCCTGAAGAGAAGAGGCTTTGTTGTGCAATTTAGGTGAGATTATAACATAAAGTCCATTTCACGTTTTACTTTTTATTATATGATTATTTTAGGATAATCTTTTTTTTTGTGGGAGTTTATATTTGTTAAGTTTGGGACAGAGGACAAAGCCTGTTGTTTGCAATGTGTTATATGTAAGAAGTTATGTTCTTGTCTAAGAGCGGAGTGGTCACAAACAGACATTGCTTAGTTTTAAGGGGCCAGAAACCAAAAAGAGCATCAAAAACATAACTGACAGACAACGACGGCAGTTTTACTCACACTCATCTACATCCCGATCTGAGTCCTCATCCTGATGCATGTCGCTAAGGCCACTGGAGGGCACACTCTCCAACTGCTGCTGCTCTTTAGGGCTTCCCTCTTCAGCCTCTGTGTGGTTCAGGTCCAATGACTGGAGAGGGCTGATGTCAGGAGAGGAGAGGGGGCTCACATCTGTCACTGTATCCTCCGACTCCTCTGTACGGCTGATAAGCACGTCCCGGGATCCTGCTGAGCCCGCGCGGGTCCTTCTCACTCCAGGGTATAAAGAAAGCTTGTTGGGCCTGGGAAGGGTGGGGGAATATACACTGCTTCTCCCACTTCTGCTGCTAGAGGAGCTCTCTGAGTCTGCATCTACGCTGTTCTCAGTTGAAGTGGGGGATGGACTCCGGGTGTGAGAATTTCTTATCTGTTCTTTAGGAGATTGTTCATTTCTCCCTTTTGAGCCTGAGTTTTTGGATGGCAATGCATCTTCTTCATACTCATTTGGTCTCTGGCTATCCACATCCTCACAATCTACCTCCCTGATCACATCCAATAACGCCATAAATGTTCCATTGTGCCTTTCAGACTGCAAATCAGAGTCTGCCTCACCATCACTGCTAATATGGGTGGCTTTATCTGATGTGCAGGCAACAGATGATTCACTGGACGCCCTGCTACTCTCTTCTTTCTTTGATTGACAGCTGCTTTCTCGCCTTTCTGCTCTGCTGCCACTGTTGTCGACTAGCTTCAGGTGTTTTTTAGTCTCATCTGTCCTCGGAGACAAACCACCTTCTGTTTTTTTCGTCTGTTTTGCATGTAGCCTCTCAGGTGCTGGTGGGCTCTCCTTTTCAGCCCTCAAGCCTTTCTCCATCTTTTCCACTCCATCTCTGCTGCTATCATCACAGTCACTGTCAAAAAACGAATGATCCACTTCACCTTCTAGTTCACTGGGGTTGAACATGGCAGACTTCCCCAACACACTGAACCTATAAAGTAGTGTAAGATTGAGATGTTAAAGTTGAGTTAAAGTCAAAGAACTGTGACTATGGTTTTTCATGTTTCAACCAATTAACTAAAAATTACGTTTTTATTACGTTGTTTTGGAGATTTGATGATTTTATTCACCACTGCACTGAATCCACTGGGTTACATTCAGTTCCATACAACATGAAAATCAGGTCGTAAAATCTTAAAACTTGCTTAAATTGTATGTATGACCTGCATCAACACACAATTATAACGTATGGTTGGCAGAAACAGATCCAGCTTTGGTGCAGATGTCCTCTGTGATGGAGAATTTAGAAGATATTCAATACAAACCAAATGTATATATAGCGTTACAATAAAATGTAGAATGAGATATGGACAAACAATATATGGTAACGGTCTCTAAAGACACTTTTCACCGTGTAGTATGGTAATACGTCATGGAGGCCAAGCATGATTTAAACATACTACTTTCATCTTGATAACGGTTAACTAGAGTATGTTGGCTAACTTAGTCCAACTATGTTATAGTTGCTTAGGTTAGCTAACTTTAGCTGAAAGACAACGAAATCTTACCTGGCTACAAGCTACAGCTAGCTGCCGACAGCGTGAAGGTGCCTGGTAACTACGCAACGTCACATCCTGGCAAAGATTACGTTGGTGTTGCGAGCATAGGGGCAGAGCCGTATAAAGAGAGAGTCGCGTTAACGGAAGTTCAACAATTCTGGTCGTCACGTGATTCACAAAGACTAAAGCTAGTTTCAGGAAATACTTGGCGGGTGATTCGAATGCGTAGATAGACAGAACTGCGATTTGCGCTAATTAGTAGACAATAAATTAATTCCTTCACCTTTAATATTCATATAGAGCAACGACTAAATATGTATTTAGTCACATCAATTGTGTGTGTTTTTAAAAGTAATATATCAATATTATCAAAATAATATTTCAGGAAGTAACAGAGTTACTGGCCTTTTTGACATATTTGAGGCTAAAGTAGCCTTGTTTAAAAGGAACAGTGTGTGAGATTTAGTGGTGAGGTTGCAGATTGCAAGCAACAACATACCCCTGCATTCACCCCTCCCTTTCTAAGCGTGTCGGAGAACTAATATCTCTGTTATTATTGTGTAACTTTAACTTTATAATTGTAGCTCGTACTCCAAAATCTATATCCTCACCATTATATACACCTACAACTCTACAATAACACACCTAAATATTATTAAGCTAATTATATAGGATATTTAATATTAATAATTAATTCCCCCCAGCCTGCAAAGAAATCCCATTTAGAAGCCGTTATCCCACTAATTACACAACCTATTGTTATAACCAATTGTGGTATATGTGCTCCATTGGTTTAAGGAGAGAAGAGATTAGACAAAGACGTTCTGTTCACCATTATGCTATTGAGCTTGTTGTAAAATAGCACACCTGCTGGAACGAGCAGCTTTATTTTATAAGGAACAGAATATACGAAACACCAAAATAATATTTCAAGTATCTTTTTTATTTTTTAAAAAACATCTCTTGGATCAACAAGAACATTATAAATATGAGAAAAGGGAGCAAACAATGCAGATGTAACGGAAACATCACTCTCTGAAACAGTTGTTATCTCAACACAGCTAAGTATAGGACATTCTTCACTAAATTAAAGCTAGCTTACTGTCTTGAAGAGTAACTGCAGTACTCTGAAGCCACAGCTGAAGTATTCAAATGCGTTACAATATCTCTGAGCTCAGATCACCATTTGCTATATTTTAGCATCAAAGAGTGGAAAAACAGTCCATCTTCTTAATGATTGATAAGCATGACAACACAAAACACTGAATAGTTATTTGAGTCAACTAACAGTAAGATGAACACATGCATGTAAAAAAAGATGCTTTAAGCTCAGTATCTTGGCAATGTAAACTTTTGTGATGAGCGTACACCAGCGATGTATTTCTTTGTAGATTAGATATCTGAAAATGGCAATGTTCTCAGCACCAGGCTGCACTGGGCTGTTTTTTTGACCTGGGTAAGGGTGTTTTGCTGAAGTTAGTAGTGGAAACTGCTCTGGAGCTGTGGTGGGTGGAACTGGCTGGCCTAGGACCTGCTGGTGTGAACGACAAAGAGATATGTTCTGATTACAGATTAACCATTTCATCATCAAACCAGAAACCTAATGTACCTTTTGAATTTCTAATCCAAATTTCTATTGA
>NW_022280088.1:1739553-1747176 GCF_004355925.1 Anarrhichthys ocellatus | reverse complement strand
CTATATATATATCTCTATATAGATATATATATAGATATATATCTCTATATAGATAGATAGATAGATATAGATATATATAGATATATATATAGATAGATACACATATACATATACACATGTACACACACACACGTATACGTATACGTATACGTATACACACGTATACACACACGTATACACACGTATACACACGTATACACACGTATACACACGTATACACACGTATATACACACGTATACACACGTATACACACGTATACACACGTATACACACACGTATACACACACGTATACACACACGTATACGTATACACATACACACATACATATACACAAAGACATTCCATTTACTGTCATGTATGACAAAGTATCAAATCCTTATACTTTGAGAAGCTAGAATCAGGGAATATTTGGCATTTTTGCTTGAAAAAAAGAGGACAAAACCAAATATTTTTATTTGATTGGCTGATAATTCCAGTTCTAGTCTGTAACTGAAAAGAAAGTTTAATTATTTGTAAGATTAGCAATTTGTCTACTGGTAACAAAGCAATAATAAAACATATTTCTGAATTAAATGACACTTTTTATACATATTTCACCAGCCATTTGTATTATTCAATAATGGTAATAAAGTACAGTACAGGATAAGATCAATTCCTATTTTTAATAACAAATTACATCCATCTCTTGTTGTGCCTTTGTTGTAGACAATGATTTATGTAGCACATGACCAAATTTTACATCATTATAGAAATTACTCAAATTTGAAATGACACTCCTACATTTTGTGAATGTTTTACCAATGTCAGAGGATGTCTGTCTGAAAGGTTGTGAGAGCTCAGATGATCTTCGGCCTCTGAGGAAGACACAGATTATAATACGCAGTTTGATCCCAAAAATCTGCTCCTTTCCAGCCACACCAGCCCTGGGAAAGATAACAATCATGTCACATTCAACACGACGCAGTACAAGAAAATGTATACTTTACAGAGAGAAATGCAGCCAGTGTAGATGATTGTAACAGTTACCTTGTCTGCGATAACCTGTGAGTCCTCTGCTCCTGTGTAATGTGGATCTAGGATGAGATAGCGGATCTGCCCGCTGGTCTCACTCCATGCCACACCTAGAATAGTGTGAGCTAAAACTCCCCCTCCTGCAACACAGGAAAAAAGTAACATGAAAAGATAGTTTGTATTCATCTTAGGAAAAACATTTACCAAGATTTTACCCAGGCTGTGTTAGTGCTAGGGAATTAAGATGTGTATGTCTTTGTATGATTTAGATACAATTACTACTTTTTTTCTTAACCAGATACTAATTACATGTCGCTATAGTTTATGTATTATTATTGTTTGTCTGAAGATTATGTACTATAGGAAAATATGTACACACATTTTTGGTTTTAAAGTTTGTTAGAGCTGTTACAGTAGAATTAAATGCCTAAATGCTTGTAGCATAACTTAGGAACCGTATCGAAACTCGTCAGACAACCATACCAATCATGATGGGAGTCCCTTCAGTAAGGAAGTGGTTGGTCAGTTCTCTGCCTTTGGATGCCAGCTCAGAACCTTGACTAAAGAGAAGCATTCAACATCAGATGAATCCAAATAATATGTACATACAGTACATCGTCACACAAGTTGCTATCCATAGGCGTCTTACAACACACCTCACAAACATGATCTTGGAAGTGACCCCAAGCAGCTGGTTCAGAACAGCCTGAACCTCAATGGATCCGATCCACTGGCGTGATCCAACAAAGGATCCCGGTTTGTCTCCAACATCCGCTAAAGCCTGGAAAGGTGAGAGCCCATTGAAAGGGGCCATTTGGACATTTCCATGGTATTGTGATAGTCATGTTTACAGGACCACTACTGTACCTGTTGGATCTCTTTGTGTGTGGGCACGGCCCGCTCTACGTAGCCTTGCTGCTGGAACCAGGAGCAGATAGTCTGGAGGGAGCGATAAGCACAGCCCCAGCCATTGTCATCCATATGGTCCTGCATGTAGTGGTGATAGCTGTAGATCCCCTGGACCAAGTACACCTTGAGAAAATACACACATCAGAGAAGCCAAGATTACGATTCCATGCAGAGTACATCTCAGTATCCATCTATAAGAGGAGATAGAGCATGACAGACTTTAATCTGGTGATAAGATGCACCTTTCCATTGTCCAGCGTGGGATGTGTGAGGACCAGATGAGGGTTTCGGAGGTAACCATCTTTGTAGGGCTCATTGGGAAAGTGGTAAGCATTGGCTCTTCTAACATAGGGCCAGTCATCTGGTAGCTCAAGCTGTTGATGCAGTTCCTACTTAAACAGATTTTGTGTACAATAAGATGACAAAAAGATGTTAAAAAAGAACATAAATCAGGAGTTAAAGAATGACTATTCCATGCTTTAATTACGACAGTGTTTCATGCAAGTACAATGAGTTAGATCCACTGCCCGAACCTGAGGATTCATCTCTATGGTATCTCTATTGGGAATTTAAAGACTCTCAGTAAGTGAGTCTTACCTTACGTTGTGTCTCCAGTTGGCTGTCAGGCACTCCTGCAGGGTAAACCACGGTCACTAGCCCTTTTGGCTCTGGAAGGAGGAAGTGGAGCGGTTCAGGTACCAGCAGCGTGGTCCCCTTCATGTGTTGCAAGGTCACTTTCTCCATCTCACACAGCTGATGAGTTAGCGCCTCCAACAGGCGCTCAAAGGCACTGCAAGGCCAGAAGAAACGTATTTCACAGTGAGCAGAACTATTCACGCTAGCGGCTGGTGAGTCCATGTTTACTCACACTGATGCAGTGAGGTTTCAGAGCTTGGCTAGTAATATAATATATTTTTAAGGTAAGACAAACTCTTTGATTGTTTCATTGACGGTGGTATGGACGATGCAGTCCACAGGCAGAGTTGTAGACAGGAAGTGGGATTTCTGGACTGTTCTGCTGAGGATCGGGGCTGAAAGGGGCCCTGTCTTTGTCGCCTCCATCATCAGGCGAAGGTTAATGACACTCTGAATGACAAGGGTACACAGGCACATTGTATTATTATTATTAATTAATTGTATTATCAAAAAAAAGCTAAAATAATTACTGGTTCTAGCATCTCATATATGAGTATTTGCTGTTTTTCCTTTGTCTTCTGTGATAGTAATCTGAATATATTGGGGTTTGGGACTGTTGGTCGGACAAAACAAGACATCACCTTGAACTTTTGAGAAACTGCACCCTGATCGAGGCTACAAGTGGGAATATTGTATAAACTATACAATTCATCTGCAGTGTAGGCTAACAACATCAGGCAGGTGCTGAACATGATTCCTTGATTGTACTTTACTCAAAGACTGCTATCCCTGTCCACAGAAAATTAAACCTAGAAAGAATAATAGTGTCAGTGTTAATAACACAAAAGAGCAGTGGCTACCCGGCAGTAGTAGCAGCTCCAGTGGCCTAATGGAAGAGACACTGGCGTCCTGAGACAGGAATTGTGGGTTTATGTCCCATCTGGGAGGGAATAGCAAAACCACGCTGGGCTCATAACCCAGAGTTTGATGCACACAAACCATCCTCTGCCGTGTTACATTATCGCAAACAAAACTGAATATCTTTGGGTTTTGGACTATTGGTTGAATGAAAGAAGACATGTGAAGGCCTCAACTTTGGCTCTGGTGTTTTTCACTTTTTCCGACACTTTACAAGCCAAGCGATTAGTCAATTAACTGAAAAAAGAACCAGAAGATTATTTAATTATGAAAATAAATGCTGCAGCCCAACTAAGGTTACATCTATAATACACAGCACTGCTAAGCTGTTGCGGCAGATACCTATTGGTTCATATGGGGACTACTTTTGGTACAAAAAAACATCTCAATAAACTTAACGTGTACATACTGCTGCTGAACTTTTTTTGCTTTTCTTTTTTGCAGATCTCTTGCCAGCAGCCTCTTGTTTATCTGACCTGAAATAAATAAAAACGTAATTAGAATTCAGACAAAGAAACAAAAATTTGAGGACAAAAAAAGAAAGTGAACTTACTGAATCCATTGATGTATATCTTCACATAGTGTGTTTGGAGTTATTTCTTCAGGTGTTGCGTAAACACCTCTGTTTGGCCAAACAATAACAGGACTGTCACAGACTGATAGAACACATGATTCAGATTTCACCTGAGATTGAAGCATCTCGAATGTTCTTGAGATGACTTTGTGCATGAGCCGTGCTGAAAGAAGACAGGGAATATCAGTCCATCTCCAATTACTACATTGTATTATTCTTTTTGCCATATGTATTCTTTATGCATTTTATCTTTTAGTCAATGTTAAAATTGCTGACACTGTACTTTATGAACATTTATTAATCTTTATCTAATTAGCACAACTTGAATATTACCATTAGCATTTTACTTTGGTTTACTGTTTTCTTTTACCCGCTTCTTCCACACCAGCTTGTTCCTTTAGTGTGGACACCAGTGAGCAGTCACTGAGGACACCAAAGGCCTTGATTTTGTTAAGGGAAATTTAAGTTCCCATTCTACAATTCACATAGAAGGGTTTTAATCTTGATTGACTTGTTCAAGTTGGTTAGTTAAAATTATCAAAGTTAGCTGTTTAAGACAAATCAAAATAATGAGATTTCCTACTTCTCCAGAAAAATGATATTCCTGGCTTTGAAACAGCATTACGGCAGTCGTGCAGGGAAAATGAAATGTACTGCATTAAACAAGCAGCATTTCTTATATTGAACGAACTTCTTTTGGTGTCCAATCAAAATGTATTCAGGGTGGGTGGGATTGCACTGAGGGATCTTTGACTGTTGGACTTAGTAATACTAAAATCTTGGCTATGGCCCCGCAGGTAGTTTTAGGAAAGTCACATTTTGTAGAGGCTTTTTCCTTTATGTATAGATGTATCTTATAATACATAAATGATACAGCATGAAGGCACTATAGGCACTGAAATCATGCTAGTACGACTTAAACTGCTCCATATTAAACCGTATAGTATCCAACTATACAATATCTAGTAGCATGACAATGTGTATGAACATACCATCTGTGCTGTCCAGGTGACATTTGAACTCCAGCGGCCCTCTGACACGAAGGATGGTACTTGTGTCGGAGGAATGCGAGTCCGCAATAACCTGAGAGAGAACCTAGCAGTGTTAATGTAGACTGCCAACAAGGAAGCGAGGAGCCGCTGTCAAGGGACATGAACGTCCCGTTAAGCAAATATATCGGTAAACTTACCATAGTTGAGTCCAGTAATATAGGATCACTAAACTAGCAGCTGTTCTCTACGCAGTGGAGGCTGACATGTCTGTTCAACGTGTCTCTGGCTGCTGCATTCTATTGGTCCATACTGGCCCTGCCCATTTATGTTGCATTCATGGTGACTCGTGATTTGTAGTTTTACTGGATTACACCGTGGTGCCATCCTTTTCCTAGTAGAGATGCGTCGTTTTTTTCCAACATTCTGTGCTTTTGCAACTAAATCGTGTGTCATGGTAGTTTTCAGTTTAATTGAACTAAGAAAAAATGATTTTCAACATTCAATGGTCTAATGAGAAAGATCTACAGATAATTATAACAAAGTGTTAGTGTTAAAATACTGTGTTTACATAGAATGCACAGACTGAATACACATAAGGCCTGTGGAGCATCATAAATTATGTGAGCAGACAAGAGGCAATTCTTGATTGGGATGGCACAATGCAGAGCACTTGAAAGTGGGAATAGGTTAAACTTACATTTGGGGCACATATATAATAAAACGTAATAATAATAATACTTATACTACTTCTAATAATCATAATAATACAAATGTTCTATTGGCGCTGTAGCTTCAAAAAAATCGACAGACAATCATGCTCACTGTGGGTGAGTGCATTATAAAATGTCCTGTAGTGATGCTGTTTTTGCATGTGTATCACAATGCTGGTTCTGCTCTACTAGGATTGAGTGAGGCATACTATATCTGATTATTCCAGCATCAATGCCTGTGTCACCCGACTCAAAAACATGCATTAACATTCTTATATTTTTATCCTATGGTTAGGCTATTTATATGGATTTTAAATTTACTTTGTTTAATACAACGATAAATAATGCAAGGAGAGTGCAAAGAGTAACAAGTAACATAACAGAACCCTGTTTCTTAGTGCATTGTCTGTTTGCCTCAGGCTATTAGATGGCAGCCATGCGTGCTAGGCCAGGCAGTGTGAGCAGACACTGGGTTAGAGATGCTGTAGCTCTTGCGCATGTCGAAATGGGAGCTTTCAAACTATGCTTGCAGCAAACCTCACCACCAAAACTCATTGACCTTAACAACTGAAAAATAAAATCATCATGAGACGCCACACTTGTAGATAAATCAGATAACAGTACATAATGTATTGCTTTTTACCAAACGTTGAGAATTTGAATTATGGGTCAACTTTATGGATATCTGAAGATGAAAGGACCTGCTGAAACATATTCACATTACAGCCCTGTTATACTTGTTCAATATGTTCAAACGTATTAACTATTCTTCTTCTTCATTACAAAGTCAAATAAAGCACATGCCCAGAAGCAGAATTGAAAATGAGATCAGTTTTAGGTCAGTCGTGTTCTGTTCTGATATTGTTTCTGTAGCTTCTGTATAAAATCATTAGTGGAGAAGTGTGGAGAAGAAAACACGAGTTCGTCTTTTGTGCTCATTAGTTTGGTGGACCAGTTTTGACCCATATCGCTCAAAAAAGGTCCACTGTTAAATCTGCCGGAGTGCATAAATGCAACATTACCAAAGGTTTACTGTAAGTATCTATTAAAGTGCTTTATGTGTCTGTCTGAATACAGTATTTACTAAGTGCAGCTCAAGTATATACATTGTAACTGTCTGAGTTCATGGCTGTTGAGTTCCTGTGGATTTAGTGTGCTTGGCTTGATTTGTGATGAGATTAGCTATCTCTCTCTTCTTACCATAAACAGAGTATTAGGATCTTTGGACGAGTATGTGTAATGACTGAATATTTGGCAAGCACCATGGAAACTCACATTACAAATGCACATTCATCATTGATTCTGTGAACGCATTCAGAAAATCAGCTCAAAACTCATCTCTTTAGACTGGCGTTTGGGTAAAACCCATGTCCTAGACCTGCTTTTACATTTTAATTTCTTCTAATTTTGTATTTTATAATTATTGGCCTTATGGTCACATTGTGTTTTTTATGTTTGTAATTCTGCCCTGTTAAGCACTTTGTGAGTTATGTCTGTAAAAAGCGCTTTATAAATAAATGTTACTTACTTACTTACTTACATATGGAAATAAGCAAAGTTAATATTTGGATTAATTTTCTTATAGATTCAAACAGGGAAGGTGACATTATTATATTGCTTTCAGTCTTTTTCCATCTCATGACCTCAACATTGGTGGTTGTTGTTCCATTAATAACTAAATAAAAAAGTCAGCATGTAGGGGAAGAGAGAGAGCAAAAAAAGGAATTGAAAAAAAGTGTTCATTATTAACAATAATAACAGTTACTTCATACAATATGACTACTGTTGGTGTTTGGTTACTTAAAAAAATAAATAAATAAAATAATATATATATATATATATATATATATATATATATATATATATATATA
>NW_022280088.1:1703783-1739543 GCF_004355925.1 Anarrhichthys ocellatus | reverse complement strand
ATATATATATATATATATATATATATATATATATATATATATATATAAATTATAAAAAGTGGAACAGAGCTTCTGATGGCAATATACACATCTTTTGCTTTTGGAAAGTGCTTTAGCCTCACATCATTGGTCTCGTACTGATCATCACTAACAGGTTCACCCTATGACAACCTCTGAGAGACAAATAGATGAAGGAATGACAGAAGAGAAAAGCAATTCAATACTGTGCCCGATTCCACTGCCATAATTAACCTAAGTATCATTTACTCAAGTACTGTGCTTAAGACTTAAGTACAGTTTTGAGGTTGAGTATTTCCACTTTATGCTACGTTATACTTGCTCTCCATTACATTTCAGATTGAAATATTGTTCTTCTACATTTACCTAAGTTACTAGTTACATAAAAGAGTAAATTTTTACTTACAATATAATCACTTTATAAAATATTCTTATAAAATAAACTTCCAAATAGTAACATATATAAAGCAGCAAATAGCTCCAGTAATCCACACTTAGGTGCAATTATGTTGAATGTGTTTTTACTTTTGATACTTTTATATTTTGCTGATATTTGTGTACTTTAACTTTCAAGATATTGTTTGAATGCATTCGTTCAGTTGTAGCTGAGTATTTTTAGATTGTGGTACAGCTACTTTTTCTCTTCTTTTTCATTTAATCCAGCAGCTCTTTGTGCTCCCTTATAGCCCCGAATGACAGCTTGACATTCAGACCTCAGCAGCACAGTCAACCAAAAGCAACATCTAATGGGATCGACTTCAGCTCAATTATGTGTTCAGTAAGGCGATGAAGATGTTGTGTCGTCACATTGTGTCACAATAGTTGGATTATTATGGTTAAAATATTGTTGTTGTTGCCCTGGAAAAATAAATATATGCATAACTTCTGATCGGCTGCCACCTGTTTGGTCAGGTAAAACATTTAAAACAATGGAGTCAAAACTGTGTTTGAAGTTCAGGAGATATTTTGAATATATGTTGTTATAGATTTAATTGCAGCACCTTACGTTGCACTGTTCAAACGCTAATGCTAATGCAGAATGTACTTTCGCACAGAAGCCTCAGCGGTCATGCCTCTCTTTATGTAGGGCATTCATTATTATTATGAGATGTAACAGTGTCATATTTACATAAGCTTGTATTCACACAGTTGTATACAACACATAAAACAGATACATGAAAAGTCATGTACAAAAAAAATAGGAATGGAAAACTTCATTCAGCCAAATTTTGTTTGAGGGACAGATTTGGCTGTTTGCCTACCACAGACCTAAAGCTTCCCTATTCAGACTTTGATGACCACAAACCCATCATTTACCATAAAGAACCATTAGTGTCTGTGATGAAATATCTTGCACATCTCAAAATGGGCAGTTTAATGAATTGCATTGAGGGTGGCCACTCTGGAGCATAATGAAAGGATTCCCCCTTTAATCTCTGACCTATAAACCTTTTGTTGTGGTAGAAACATCTTGCATGGGCCTTGCTGTAAGACTGCCAATGTAAGCAGCATGCTCATCCAGAGTTATCCTGCGAGAAATGAGAAAACTCCCAAAGGACAAAGCTGTTCATTATTTAAGCATTAAAATGGATTTATTATGTTAAATTGCGAAAATGCTCTTTTCAGACCAAACAAGGCCAACAATCAGTGCTCTAGCCTCATCTCGGCCAATGAAATCTATTTTTGACATGAGTTTTATAAATGATCACGAAACATGTAGTCCATCACTGACTAATTTCCTTAACGGTCTTAAATAAAACAAATCGACTCCACTTCACGTCAGACTTAAACTCATACAATGTTTTCTGTGACATGTAATAACCCAACAGACATATTAGTGAATTAGTGAATATTAGTAAACAGATTTTGATGGGTGAAATTGGTCAAATTCCCCTTTAAGTCTTATAAAGGAAAAATGACCTCTATAATTAGCTGGTTCTGGCTTTATGGTTTTATGCAATTGTAAACGTAATATCTTTGAGTTTAACAAGTAGGCTAATTTGAAGACGTTCCTGCAGGCTCTGGGATAAATTATTCAGTAAATGAATTGACAGTGAAATGGTTAGTTGCAGCCCTGCAAAATAACAATAATGTTATTAATGATGATGAATAGCAAATGTTTTGTGGATTAGGAGTGTTCACGTGGCTGACTTTTAAGAAGCACTCACGAAGCCATGCCTTGTGATACCTCATTTAAGAGGCTATTTAACAAAAGCTACAGGCTGAAGGAGCTGCTCCTGTAGGGGATTGTACAATATACAGTCCCCTCTCGGAGAAAACCTTGTGGACTGGTTATTTGAGCTTTAATAAAAGCACCAACCTTGCTATTTATAATCTTAAACATCGGACAGTTCAGTTGTCAATTTACAGATATTTCACGAAATACAGCAGGGAAGTTGTAATGCAGGGATACGTGTTGTGATAAGTGTGTGTGTGCGTGTGTGTGTGTGTGTGTGTGTGTGTGTGTGTGTGTGTGTGTGTGCGTGCGTGTGTGTCTGAGAGAGAAGGGCAGACATAAAGTAACCCATTTACAATATTATTTAAATGATCAGATAAAATCCTGTCAAATACAGATTTTAAACTTTTAGTAAACAGTTCTGCAGAAATGTGGGGGAAACAATATCACCAAACATCTACAAACCATTGAGCAGCACAGGCACACGCACTATAAAACCCATGTGAATACAACATAATTGTTCGTTAGGGGGAGCAGTCTGGTATGATGGGTACCAGAATATACTCATCTAAAAAAAATCCACTGCATGCGAGGAGTCGCCTGTAAATAAGTTCTTATTGCTGATAGGTTGTTCAGCTAAACCAGCCCCATGTGCGCATGGATTGGCCTACTGCTCTTTTTTCTTCAGTTTCTCATTGGCTTTTGGCGATCATAGTTCCCTGCCATCATTTGCCCGTGCAGATTTCAATGAATATTGTATGTGGTAGGTGGCTTTGGTGCTGATCATTTGAATCAGCGAGTCGCGAGGAGGAAGGTATCTTGGATGAGCACACCAGATGATGGAATTTCTCCCAGACACCGCAGCTGCTCGACCAGGACTGTCTCCCTCCGAAATTAGATAAGAAGAGCAGAGCCAGGAGATTATACAGCGGGGGAGATGTTCTGCGCGAAGCTGAAAGAGCTGAAGATATCTGGAGACTGTCCATTCTCCAGCAGCACCAAAAATAATGAGCTCGGAGACTTTCAGGAGCGCTCAACTCACGCCGCGGATTTATTGCCTATTTCTAAGGACGTGCACGGAAAAATAGGTGAGGATCTACCTCAACAGAAGACAAGCAGAGCCAAAGTTAACCTGCATACACTTGGGGAGAGCATCCGAAAATTGGCATGTCCCGAGGTGAGTTTGATTTAGTGATATTCAAACCATGCGAGAACTACAGTATGATTTACATGTATTTATGATGAAAAACCCCAGCTCGACTGCAGTTGTGTGTTTGTCGCATATCTGCCTCAACGTACAGACATCATTACTGATATAAAGATAGTCCTGCTTTTAAAAACAATATTATTTGCGGGCGTTTTTTGCATTTCAATCTGCTGTTCAGTCTTTGCCAAACGATGACCTTTAACTCGCTGAACACTTTGTCATACAGTTTCAAAGCCTGCACACTGCCCTCCAACGAATGATGACACTCTCAGATCAAACCAGGGACTCGGAAAGGTAACACCTCTATTTTAAATACAGCTGCCACCGTAATAACTACACTACTCCTCTTAGACTGCTTTCATTACTGCTGCTGCAGATATCTTACATCCATAATAACAAAAAAGATGAGACTGCATTATTTGGCCCTCTGTTTACATCAATATCCCTTACAAATTTATTTTGACTGACAATAATGTGTAATGCATGCTGCTATGGATACCCGGAGGTAGAGAGTTCCTTACAAATCTGCTGAAAAACACAGTATTATCAAAAATGCCAAGAAGATAATTAAATTATCCAAAAATGTCAAACATCAAGCTGATTGCAGATTCTCAAATGAGAGAAATTGCAGCTCTGTCTTTGTTCATAGTAAACATAATATCTTTGTGTTTTGGGCTGTTGATCAGACAAATAAAACATTGAAAGTCTTAAGATTTGGAAATTATAACAATTTTTTCAAGGCAAAACAAAGCATGAATTAATTGAGAAAGTGTTTGACGGATTATCTGATAATGCAAATTATAGGTAGATGGGACTTTAGTCAGATATTTTGAAAATAAATATTGTCCACTGAGTGATATAAGTGTCTGACTTTGATATTTGTGTCTCGCAGTCCAATCATTTGTTGTAAAGACTATCACAGTTGCACTGATGAGCCGGAACATTTAGTGGAAATGATGAACATTTACTCAACCAAAACAGGTAATGCCACATCTGTCAAATCGTGCAAAATAATAAAATATGTTATTTTTAATTTCAGAATTCAGAATATAAAATTTAGTTTTGTGGGCTTCACATCTTTACCCGTTTCCTTTCATTTGTCCGACAGCGATCCATATGGAAGCTTTGAAAGTTGCTCTTGGCGAGGAGCTCTTCAACATGTGTTATGAGGAGGACGGACACATTTTGAGGGTGGTGGGGGGAGCTCTCCACGACTTCCTCAACAGCTTCAATGTCTTATTGAAACAGAGCAGCACGCCGCCCAACCCGGACAGAAAGGATTGTGTAAACCAACCTTCGGTGCTGTGCTTAGACAAGGATGCAGGTCTGCTTACTGTCTATTTCTTCAACCCCGGCCCGACCACTGAGCTCTTCTTCCCTGGAGTCATCAAAGCAGCTGCCCGCCTGCTGTATCACACCACTGTGGATGTGTTGATGGACCATGCCGGTGCTAAAGACAGCATCTTGCAGTCCAGCCCGCAGCCCAGTCTTCTGTACACAGTTGTAGTTAAGGATGCTAAAAATCGGAGCCCCAGTCCGCTGCGGGCTACCTCAGCTGGAACCCTTCCTACCTCTCTGTTCTCCACCATCTTCCCTTTCCATCTGATCCTGGACCAGGACTTGGTTCTGTTACAAATAGGACACGGGCTCAGGAAGAGACTGCTCAGGAAGGATGGACTGAGGAGGTCCTCTACCTTCCAAGAACAATTCTCTATTGTCTCTCCCCAGATCAAATGTACCTTTCAAGGTATTCTGACCATGCTAAACACACAGTTTATCATTCGGATCAAGCATGGAGTCTCCATCGCAGATAACACAGGGAAGGTATGTCAACATGTCTGCGAGATATAACTTGAAAAGTGACGTCACTGACTAATGAGGCAGAAAATGTCCTCCGGTCATTGTCTTGATAGTAAAATAGAGAGAAAAAATGATGCTATTTATAAGCAGCAGAGCTTATTAGTGTTGTACTCGGGTGCACTTGGCCTGAGGTAGAGATAAACATTATACCCCCAACGGAGATCAGAAGCAAATGTCAAACCATTTCATCCATCAAAGGCACAGCCATGCTCCTGCTATTTATGTGAGGTTGCACAGCAATTGGTCGTCATGATGAGATAAATTATACATCAGTGAGTAAACATGGCAGTGGTATAATAACATTCAGCCAGTGATGCTTCCACTTACTATAACACTAGTCTTCCAGCGGTAGATTTACTATACAGAGTGCAATTAAAACAGGTAAATATCAGTAAGGGTCTCAGTCTCTTGCATCATGGGGTTCGTGATGCATTACTCAGCTGACACGTTCAGCGCTCACAAACATAATGTTCAACATTAATTATGTGACATATTTCAAAATACTCCGGCATGAATGTGGCTCTGTGAGGCTGTAATAAGAAAACAACGTGATAAAAGTTAAGGTCCAAAAATATCGCTGATCTTTTGCAGTCGTGCTAAAGTAAATGTAATAACTGGCACAAGGGTGGTGTCAGAATAATAATAATAAAAAGATGAAAGGTAGGAAGCATTTCCTTCAAAATAGAGTCTTTGGTTTCATTACTGAATCCTTAAATACTTCCAGTTACTACATGAGGAATTATTAGGTTTGTAATTGCTCATGTATTGTTTATCATTAAAGTCAGTACTAAACACTGATGATGATGTTTGCCATGTTAACCTTCTTAGTATAAGGTATTGGCATGCCAATGTTAAAATTAGCTGTAGACAGTTGATGTTGATGGGAATGTAATTCATTTCGAGCCAAAGTACTGCAGAAATTAAAATTTGACCTCATGATGGCGCTAGATGAAAGGTCAGGAGATCTCCAAGGTTCACAAAGAAATGTCTGCACCAAATTCCCAAAAGTTGTCAAGACATTTCCCTTTGAACCACAAATGTCACCTAATGGTGGCCCTAAAGGAAAAGTCAGAGGATCCCCAAAGTCGGTAGGTTTCATTCTCTGGGAATCATGAATGCCTGTACAAAATTTAATGGCAATCCTTCCAATAGTTGTTGTCCAATATTTCAACCGTGGCTAGTAAAAGATTTACTTGGGTTAGATGGGATTTATTTTGATCCACTGGAACATAAATAAACCTTTTGACATTGTTTATTGTTGTGGCTGACAGCTGGTGGAAAAATTAACATTACTCATCATCTGATCTTTCGTTTCAGCTCATGGACCTCAAAGGTCAGATGATCTATGCTTCAGAGTCCAACGCCGTCTTGTTCTTGGGCTCACCATGTGTGGACAAGCTGGAGGAGCTAACAGGCCGCGGCCTCTACCTGTCAGACATCCCTATTCATAACGCATTGCGTGACGTAGTGCTGGTGGGTGAACAGGCCAAAGCCCAGGACGGTCTGAAGAAGCGTCTGGGGAAGGCCAAGGCAGCCTTGGAGCACGCTCACCAGGCACTGGAGGAGGAGAAGAAGAAGACAGTTGACCTCCTCTTCTCCATCTTCCCCGGCACTGTGGCACAGCAGCTGTGGCAGGGCCAAACAGTGCAGGCCAAGAAGTTTGACCGAGTCACAATGCTCTTCTCTGACATAGTAGGCTTCACTGCTGTTTGCTCAAGCTGTACCCCGATGCAAGTGATAACCATGCTCAGTGAGTTGTACACCAGGTTTGATCACGAGTGTGGGGAACTTGATATTTATAAGGTAGGTTAATGGAATAATGGAGTATACTGCTGAGCATTATTTTGATTTGCAAGAGCTGATGACAATGTTAACCCTTTAACCTATGCTTTTTTTTTATCTATTGCAACTGCTGTGTTGAGAATATATGAGACATTTCAGAAGTAGCTGACATTAGACAGATACGTTCATACAGTTTTGTCACAAAATGTTAAAATGTAATTGAGGTTTTAGTATCAAAAGTTTCAAGAAATAAGCACCATCAACCAGTAAACATTCTTGGCTGTATGTCAAACTATTATGCTTCTTTTGGAAAAGTGTGAATGACATGGTACAATACTAAGTCACATTTAATATCCAAGTATATTTGTTTAATACAATCTAAGATGCGACAATAATTATAGGCAATTTACCACATTGAATTTGAACATACAGCCTTACAAATATTATTTTCTGCTAAATGTTTTACCAAATAACAGTTTTTATCTAATTCTGTAGGTACCCTGTAGCCAGTGTATTTAAATAAATCACATTTCAGATTTTACTCATTAATTAACAGTTGACGGTCAATTATATTCTTTGTAAATGTAACCTCCCTAAATGTTTTTCTAATGACGTCCCTGCACTGCCAGGTACAGTATGTAATTGTGGTGAAGGATACAAATATAATAACTTCTGATATTGTGATATTTCTATTCTCATAGATTTTGATATTTGGCTTAAAAATGATCAGAATCAGCTTCAAACCTTAAATTCCCAGACACATCATAAAGGACACAACCTCAGTGTCCATAATGGTACAGTAGCTATGGCCCTGCCTACAGCTCGCTAAAAATACATAAACTGTCTTTTAATGCTCGTTTTTCTAAGGTAACTGTATAGCTGTGACAAAAACCTATATCAAAACGTTAAGAATTAAAAAACTACAGTAGCTCACAGATTAAAAAAAACAGATTAACGTTTCTGTCTTTTGACAAAAAAATGATTTACTACATCAGGTACTATTATAGGGTGTATGAAGTTAAATAATTTGCCTACACAATTTTTTTTAAACAAAATAATACACTATTCCACAACAGGTTGAAAAAACAGAGACTAAAGCTCAACCAACTCCTCTGGTGTCTGCCAAAGGCTGCTAATCTACAGGGAGGTTGGATAATGTAATCAAGGTGTCACGGAAGCATAACAGAGAGAGCAGCATGTTTGACAAATATCTCGTAAAACGCTAGGAAGTCAGAGGTTCCTTCAGGACCCTGTTTCCACTCCACATGTATTAGCCTAAAAATAGTCTCACTTTGTATCTGTCACATAGCTGTTGAGTGCTCTCCGGTCCAGATTTAGAGGTACAAAGTAGAGGAAGAAGAAGACGAAAACCCTTTTGGACTTTTTAATATGACCAGGGATCAAGTACTGTTAGAATTTAAGTTTTATTTCCCCTCAGTTTTTAGCCCTTTGTCTTCTGCTGCAGGATGTAGAGCGAGTCAGATTGTGAAGAGATTTTGATCAATGTCTTCTTCACACTTGTGATTTTTTTCACAGGTTTATTGTATTCATGGCAAAGTAGATTTTTGATCAAGTTTATACTTTCAGGACTAGAGCATTGTGTAGATTGACTGATAAGGAAGGAGGGTAGCAGGGGGCACACACAGCATCTGAAATCTTCTGTCTCAGTTGCTAGGTTAGAAATCATGTTTAATGACCATCTTCTGTATTCAGGTGGAGACTATTGGTGATGCATACTGTGTAGCTGGTGGCCTACACAAGGAGAGCGAGACTCACGCTGTCCAAATTGCACTCATGGCCTTAAAGATGATGGAGCTTTCAGACGAAGTTATGACACCGAATGGAGAACCAATACAGGTATGGGTCAAGAATTGGTTAGCATAATACTCATTTATCCATTTTATGTAACTTCTAACAACGCCAGAGAGTTTTCATATAGTCTAAGTCTAAAAAGAAAAGCCTTCCATTTTAAAAGTAATTAACCCTTCTCCAGCAGAGTAGTTGCTGTCAGTGAACATGTTTTCATGTCTTGGAATTATCTTCTATGTCTGTAGCGAATTTAACACAACATTAACCATGAAGTAAATCAGGAAATCAACTCTCTACATTATGCTTCAGTATGTTACTGTACTGTTACAAATTCTTTATGTAAAGCTACTAAATGAAAGAACTAAAAGTAACAAATATAAACTAAAAAGATTTGTTGACTAAATCAATCGAGGTAAACAAAAAAATGGCAAATTACATGAAATTGTTTTTAAAAAAAGTTGCCAAAAACATCATTACAGTTTGGAAATTAGTTTCCCATTCAATGCAAGTGCAGCCATCAATAAGTATGGTGTCTTGAGTTTAGATGTTTTGTTCTAAAAAATGGATGTATGGTAGATAATATGTTTGTAGCATTTTATTTTGTTCGCCTAAAAACAGTTACATTTTAAAATGTTTTTTTTTCTAAAAATATCAATCTCATCTTTATGTCATGAAACCTCTATGGTACTTGGCACCAAAATTGCCCTTTTAATTAATGATTATTCTGTGGTAACTGTAACCGCTTACACCACTGGAAACAATTAACATATTTCAAAACAGTTGATTTTCAAAAACATGCATCTGCAGTATCTGATGGATTCAGAAAGTTGTTTACACTAAGCATATTTTCTGTATCCTAACAAATGTTCCGAGTGCATTTCCTTCCTCATAAAACATTGACAAATGTTTATTAAAAGTATTTTACATCATGCATGCTTACAGTCCATCCACGTTTACCTTCCGGTTGTTAACTTCACTGCCTTTGTTGGTGCTTTGCTACATTTGTTTGCCCATTTCTCCCACCAACTGTTGATGAACATAATAGCGTGAAAGTGAAGGCAGGATGCGTGTGCATGATCTAAACAAAACTGGGACCCACTCATAAAAAGCATAACTCCGTAGCTCTACTGGTGGTCAAAAACTCTGCAGGGTACCTTTTAAAAAGAAGTACATTTGCTGGGGAATATTTTTTCTGTCAGAATTTGTGCTCTAGTGAGTATTTACAGCAGCAGGGCGGTGATTTTTAGGAGCCTGAATTATGTTGAATTATGCATTTTCCCTCAGATACGTATTGGCCTCCACACTGGTTCTGTACTGGCTGGTGTAGTTGGGGTGAGGATGCCTCGCTACTGCCTTTTCGGGAACAATGTCTCACTGGCCAACAAGTTTGAATCCTGCAGCCTGCCAAGTAAAATCAACATCAGCCCTTCAACCCACAGGTGAAGTAACACAGCCAATCCAGGTTACAAATAATTCCTGCATAACTCTCCTCTAAAACATTTTCTTTGACTGAAAGATGCAAAAAACAAGTAAATGTCAGATTAGAGCCAATACTGTATGATAGCATATGCTTCCAGAAGTGGTTGTTGCAGCGATACAAAAATAAAAAATGCTTTAGACAGGAATTTTAACTTTTAGAACAATACTGTGTTTCTTCTTGTGTCAAATAACTTGCCACATTGTTTTTAGAGTCATGTTTTATTTGTGTGCTCTTTGTCCCAGATTGCTAAAGGATCGGCCAGAGTTTGTCTTTGTCCCCAGGTGCAGACAAGAGCTTCCGGCCAACTTCCCAGAAGACATCCCTGGTATTTGTTACTTTTTGGAGGCCACCTTCAAAACTGACTCTGAAAGGAAGTCAAGCTGCTGCGCAGCCCACAAACATTAGATATGTCAAAATGTAAATGTATCCAGTGAACACAGTGCGAACACCTTGTATATTTTGGTTGAGGGTGTTTAGATATTGATATTTTCAAGCCTATAAGTCAAACTCTTGCAGCTGCTTAGTTACAGACATGTCCGTTTGCTGTCAAACATGAGTCTCGTCTCTGTACAATTATCCATTTGTACAGTTGTAGCGCAGAAAAATACTCACTTCCTTAATTTTTCTTCCAGAATGAGTCAACTCTGCAAGTAGATATGATGTAAAAAGTGGCTTTCTTCGACTGTTTTGTCAATTTTAACATTTAAGAAGTACAACATACATAAAACATGTGCAAAATGTGGCCAAAAAGGGCATACCATTTTTCATGAAATGTCAATAGATGCTTCTGGTTTGCTGTAAAGAATTATATATGTTGTCTTGTTTATTATGATATAGAAATACATTTTGTATGTTGATCCTCAGAGTGATGTTGCTAAACAAACTGGTTTATTTTATCAAGATTGTTTTCTGTAAATATCTTACTGGTCCATTCACACCTGTCCAGACCTGCTGAAAGCCCCTTGGACTGTTTGTACGGCAAAAGAAATCAAGATTGAAACTCAGATGGCTTTGTGTTTCAGTGGAACACTTCATGACAAATTATTTGGAAAAGCTGAAGCAAATGATAAAGTTAATCAAAGATTAAGGAGATGTCCAGTCGTCTTAAACTGAGATTCATTCCTCTCATCAAATGATGTGATGCAGAACAGATTTAGGTGCCTTATGGGAAGTATACAGGCGGGATCACATATGTTTCATGTTAGTTCTACGTGCTTTGTTTTCTCTGCTAAATTTATTCCACAAGATCGGGGCTCAAACTCCATATATATTTGTAATAACATGTAACTGAGACTTCCATTTATTAGACCTATTTATTCAAAGATCGCGTTTTCCTAATACAAGTAAAATACATGTATTTTTTACTTTTCCCCCCCATTGTACACATGTTTATACATTGGGTTTATTGCACTCCTTTCCTATTCAGCGAGAACACTACACAACAAGAATACAATGAATGTTCTACTATCCCTCATAATGATGTGCTTTACTAATTATTGTAATGTAATCAAAGCGCAATAAATATTGACATGAACATACTTAAGCGACTCTTTAAAATATTGTAATATGTAACTAAAGATTTGCAATGTTAATTTATGTTATTGACAAAAAACATCTGACACAATATGCAATGATGGAAACTAGTACATTTACTCAAGTCAGGTACTTGTATTGTTAATTACAATTTTCAGGTATTTTCACATTACTTTAGCACTTTTACACTATGCAAAACAACTGTATGTAGTTAGCAGTATATTTTGAGATTAAGTTTTTACCTAAAATAACAACATGATCAGCTCATTAGACTGTTGTTAGCGATTTAACATATAAAGTTGTTTGAATTAGCTCCCCTTTGACCTGCAACATTACATTGTTATTTAGATGTCAAATCATCAAAAATAGTAATACAATTATGAAATAGGCCTATATGTGTATATATATATATATATATATATATATTGGAATTTTCTTCTGAAACCAGTCATTGTGCATTATGTGTTCTTTTACTTTTGAAGTAAATTCAGCTGATAATACACATTTACTTTTACCCAATAGATTTTTTTTACCCTTTTCTCCTTTATCTACATTTTGAATGCATGACTCTTATTTGTAAAAACAAAATACATTGTGGTATTGCTCCTGTTACTAAAGCAAGACAGAGAAGTAGGCTACTCCTTCCAAAGGATAAGATATTTTTGAAGAATGTTTGCCATACGACTTTTTAGAAAAATATCAAATACATGTATGTGTTACAGTACGCCATTAACATTACTTGTAAAGTTCATAGCGTAAAACATGTTAAATATTAGACACTATGTTGCTGCTTGCAGATATTCCAGGTTCAACAGCATCAGTTGGACAACGCAGCTGTGTTCTCATTGGTCAACGACATCTTACGTAAGACCCTTTCTGATCTACTATTGGACAGACTCCCTGTCAGTTACCGGCTGACTGAACGAAGGGGGAATGGACGCAGAGACACTCAGCATCTGTACCAAGCTGTGAAGGTTGAGTCAGATTCAACGGATTTTGGTTAAAAATAAGGATAAAGAACAGCGGCTGTCATCATGGTATGTTTATTAGTATTTTGTATGATGTTTTATTGCTGGTAAAATAGTTGTTTTGTCGCGCGACGGGGATGCGCTTGCGTTTGACATTTCCTGTAAGGAGACCGCTATGCAGCTAATATAATTTCCCTGATTATAGTGAACTGTGCATATTAACATATTGACGTTGCCTATAGTTTAAAAACATGCATACATATGTATGTTTCATGAAAACTGTGTTCCCATGACATAATATTGACGTTGCTCCTGTTTTGTTTTTTTTTATTCTAAATTTACAGTATGGTTTTGTGAATCACGCCTTGGAGCTCCTCGTTTTAAGGAATTACGGTCCGGAAGTGTGGGAAGATATCAAGTGAGTTTGTGTATCTAGTGTTTACTATTCGGCCCTGGTGGTATCATAGGTTACACTGTGGCCAACCAGACATCAACAGGGACACAACACAGGGCTATTGTACAGTCAGCTCACCGACAGAGGGGATAGACATTCGCCTTTCCTGTAATGATTAACCTTCATCCTCTGCAGCCTAACACTGAAACTCTGTTGGTAAATATTACATTTTAAATTGTGTCCAACAGAAACCTCACTTTTACACAATTTGGTTATAGCAGGCTGAAATTTAGGCCAGAAAACATTTGTTGGATGAAAAGTAGTATTACAACAATGTGCTCCTATACATTCAACATATTACTAAGTAAAAATATGCAAGTACGATCAACAAACTGAAAAGTATCCAAAGTCAAATATTATTATTTTTTCTCATTGATAGAAATGCTCCCTGTAAGTGATATATTATTTGATTATTATTATTAAAGCATTAATGTGGAGTATCAATTGTATTGTTGTAGTTGGCCGAGGTGGAATCTCTATGGCTTTATATCATTTTGGGTAGTTTAATTGAAAACAATGTATCATCTGCAAATCAAACTAATTCTAGATGTCAATTAAATGCAGTAAGGTAAAAAAGTACAATTGTTCCCTGTGAAATGTGCAGTAGAAAGTACAAAGCAAATTAGAAGCACTCTGAGGTCATGAGTCAAGGAACCCTAAAATTAAATCAAACATTCAAAATGATCAATCGCTAAGAAAAAAAATGTTTTTCTTTTTTAAATTGGTGTATTAGAGGTAGGAGAGTTTCCTCAACCCATAAAAGGTAATCCTTAAATGAATCTGAAGAAAATAAAAATCACCAAATTAGGAGATACGTGGTTTTCACTGGACAGTGACTCTGCAGACTACCAATAATACAACTCTGGTGGGAGAATACATGTAAATATATGAATAAAGTAAACCCCCTGCCATCCAATGTAGCTTTTGGGAGAATGTGATGCACCCCATTCCAACACATATCCGTAGGATCAATGTCTTCCACTATCATTTTTTCAGCATGTTAAAATGTTCGGCTCAAACTGCCCTGGACATGACCCTCTCTAAAAGAAATGTAGAAAAAACAACCAAACAGAAGAAAAAAAAAGACGCAGCTGCTGCGTTGCGTAAATGTTTTCAGAGTGGTCATTCTTCAGCCACCACAAAAAGAACTAAAGCTCTCTACAGCGTCTTTTGTTATCTTTGCAAATGTAACACATTGTTATTTAATGCTCAATTGATCATATTTGGTCTGTTTTCAGATATTTGGTGAGCTGAATCATTTAAAAATAAATTCTTATTTTCTTTACAAAAGCTTTCAAGGCTTGGTATGTTTTTTCAGCTGTTACACATTCTGATAAAATGGCGGCTGCTGCTCGGGGTTGTACATCTTCACTGTTTTCTCAGCTAAACAGGACTAATCAGAACCTCATTAAGTCTTCTGACAATTTAAAAAGAAAAAAAAAAAGGTTGTCAAATGTATAAATAGAGCTCGGAGCTGTGCTTTTTGCAAATGACATACAGTAGATCAAAACCTGTTTTGTACTTGTTCAACAGTAGTTTTAAAATCCCTTCAAAGCAATATGGAAACCTTTTCTAATCAGAAATTAAGACAGCTCAAACTGTCTGGCCACAAATAAGACAAAAACGTTTTATTATTCCTGTTTATAGACGTCCTTCTGTGATATAAACATCAACAGAAAACCAATTAAAAACAGGCAAAGCCATTGGTTGCCTACAATTACTTTTTATTCCTGCTGTGACATTTGCTCATAATTGGTGGCTTCACTTTGTTTTCAGGAAGGAGGCTCAGCTTGATATCGAGGGTCAGTTCCTCGTTCGAATCATATATGAAGATGGCAAAACATACGACCTCGTTGCTGCTGCAAGTAAAGTTCTCAGTAAGTGACAGCAGGCTTTTTCCAGTTGTTGGGAGAAAGATTTCTCTACATGTGATGTATTATCAACATAATAATTTGTATCAAATTACTGATGAGATCCTGTCTGTATTTCAGAGATCGATGCAGGAGACATCTTGCAGATGTTTGGGAAGATGTTTTTTGAATTTTGCCAGGAATCAGGATATGACACCATCTTGCGAGTGTTGGGATCAAATGTTCGTGAATTCCTGCAGGTAGGCTCACTCCTCTTTGGATGTTGATATTAACCAACATGTTTGAAGGGGATCGCTACACATGAACATCAGTTTACTCATTACAAGGTGTCCTGCTCAGCCAGTGAAAACACAGAATCACAGAAAGCATGCTTTAATAACTGGGGCTATGGAGTTTGAAAGACGTGGACATTTACTGGGCAGGGAGGGTCTAATTAAAGATGCTATTGTTTTGCATTATGGGAATTGTAGGAGTCTACCTTTTTGACTTATACTTGGGACTAAAAGTCAGTCAAATCTCAGCCTCCACCGATCCAGTTTTGAATGTTAATTTTGTAATGTCTCTCACAAGTCCCGTACTTCTTTAATGATTGTTTAAACAGCATCATTGTACCTCTATACGAACCTCTTATACAAACTTATTATACCGTAGCCTTGTTTTAATTACTGGTGGTGTGTTTGGATGTTGCATATTTCATCTTTTATCTATATTTCCAGAATTTGGATGCTCTACATGACCACTTGGGTACCATTTATCCTGGGATGAGGGCTCCCTCGTTCCGCTGCACCGATGCAGAGAAGGGGAACAATCTGATTCTTCACTACTACTCAGAGAGAGAAGGCCTGCAAGACATCGTGATTGGCATCATCAAAACGGTCGCTCAACAAATCCATGGGACCGAGATAGAGATGAAGGTCTACTTTGCTGTTTTTGTTCCTTATTTGGTGCTCTAATGGCTCACTTTGCTTCGGATGATGAATGCAGATGCTTTTACGTTTTTCTGTGTTCCTCTCCTAATTTATGGTTCAACATTCAATGAAGCCTTTTAGTCCCTGAAATGTTTTGTTTCAGAATATAATTCAAGACGTAATAATGTGAAGATTAGATAAGTAGTTCCAAAACATCCAAACGGGATCAGTGCTGCGCTGTGACAACTGCAGTTCAGCAGAGAGTTTTTGGCTAATGTCTGTGAGTCAGAGGATATTTTTAGATCCAAGTTATAGAGTGTCTTGGGAGTCTTTCAGTGAGTTGTTTTCTTCCGCTGTTTTATTTTAACTTTGTCAAACTGTGGATGAATTTAAATTGGCCGTTGACTGCATGTTTATTAGATAATTCATCCAAAGGAGATATCCATATTTTTGATCTTGGCTTATTTGCTCAACAACACAAATATGATTTTGTCTAAACTAGTATGACAAAACTCTATATCATAAACTATCATTGATATTTGTATTTGTTTGTTAATGTGCAGCCACATTTCACAGCCTGTACTCTGCACCAATACCTGCAGCCTGTTACTCTCATGACGTCCTCTGTACTTTGGCTGGAGTTCATCCTTCCTTTTAAAAAGGAGCAACATTTTTTCTGAAACCTGCTGATATTGTACAGACGGGATCATATTTTTCAGCCATTGTGTGTATAATGCAAAAAAGGAAAATGGCAGACTCTCCAAATATGACACCCAATTTCTGGAAATATTAGCCACTGTTGCTGTGGCAACAGGGTGCAGAGACAGCAGCTTGACGTCAGCAGGCCTTATGCCCATAAACCCACTGAATAATGTAATTTTACACCGTCTTGGTTCAATAATAGACCCAATATCATCATTAATGGAATAATATTAATGGAACTGATATTTCGTGGGTGAAATTAAAAACAGTATATTGCTGTAACCATGTGCAGCAATAATATAGTCAAGTTTAATTCAATTTTATCAACCTCAATTTTTGATCTGTTATTCAACTTCACCCGATTCAGATGATCCAACCGAAAGGCAAGGATTGTGACCACATCAAGTTTCTGATTGAAGAGAAGGAATCAGAGGAAGAGGCTTTCTACGAGGACCTGGACGGCTTTGAGGAGAACGGTACACAGGAGACCCGGATCAGTCCGTACACGTTTTGCAAGGCCTTCCCGTTCCACCTGATGTTTGACAAAGACCTGATGCTCACACAGTGTGGGAACGCCATTTATCGAGTCCTGCCTCAGGTGTGGATTATGTAAAAAGTCTGTTTTACATGCAGCAAACACTTTCATTAAAGTCAGCTCTTGATTATGTTTTAGTTTGACTTGTACTTGTCTCAGAGTCTGACTTAGTTTTGGATGCCCCGAATGCAGCAGTAATTAATTATATAGATAAAGCAAGAACATTCTAATCTCATTTGAAATATGTACATATTTTATTCCCCAGCTCCAGCCTGGCACCTGTATCCTCCCTTCAGTGTTTTCTTTGGTCCGCCCTCACATTGACTTCAGCTTTAACGGCATCCTTTCCCACATCAACACCGTGTTTGTTCTGCGCAGCAAGGTACACATGCCATTTCATTTGTTTTTTGTTACAGCGTTGTTGGCCAATCACGTCAATACTTTTCTCATATTAGCATTCTTTTAGGCACTATGGTCAAAACAGGGTTTGACTGAACATGACAGAATGTGTTTATAGTCTTATATATTAATATTTATGAGCTCACTGATATTTTTAGCATCTGCATAAGACTTTGAATCCGTGGGTTTCATCAACACTATGGATTATATTGTTTACATGCTCAGAAGCATGCAAACAGCTGATCAAGAAAAGAAACTGACATACCATTTTATATGGCAGTTTATGCATAAAGCAAGGAGAGCAAAGATCTAAATGTCCTGAAAAATGCATGCAAGATAGATATTTCTAAAAAAAGTTCAGAAACTGAGAAAATTATTATTAATATAATTTTTTTAGGTATTGAGAAGCACAGATTTCAGTTAGAAATCAAATATAAGCTCAAGATGGAAAATGCATTTGTGTTAAAATAATTGCTACCATGCCTTGAAAAAGCATTCCAGCAGATTGTTCACCGTGGAGACACTAGTCTCAAAGCGCTGGCACTCCTGGGATACTAAAAAGTTGATATTTTGTCTTTACACACATACAATCTGAAATTCTACTTTCGAATGGGGGATGATGCATGTGACACTTTAGGCAAAAAAACATACCGATTTAAAAATAAAGAGTGCGCTAAACAGGTGCCTATTTTTGAAGCAGATTTAGAGAAGAACATATAATGTAATGTTCATAAGTGTGATGTAATCCTGACAGGAGGGCTTGCTGAATGTGGAGACTGTAGAGAACGAGGACGAGCTGACGGGGGTGGAGATCAGCTGTCTGAGATTGAAAGGACAGATGATTTACTTGCCAGAGGCGGAGAACATCCTTTTTCTTTGCTCACCCAGGTAAACTCACAGTCTGTCCTGACAGAAGCACAGAGTGAATATACACACATCAAAAATACAGATTATCTTTGACCCACTGAAGAAGAACGCACCAATTTCTGGCAGAGATTACCGTTCTGAAATTCTAAATTTCAATGTGTTTATTCATTTCGATGAAAGCCATTGCTGTTCTATGCATATATAAATAAAACCCTCTATTTACATAAACTAGAATTTTAGATACAATTGAGAAGTTATTACAATTTGTCGGTAACTTCTCAATACTATTTATTCCCTACTGCTAATTAAAAACAAATGGCTATTGCTGAATACATAAATGTTAAAAAAAGGGTCTCAAACGTAAAACATCTGGGCACTTTAGCTTTTAGTAAATCTTACTCGAACAGGAGTAAACAGTTGGGGACTATTTTCAGATGCAGATCAATATGTAACAGCAAGTATATTATGGCAGCAAGTTAGTAATAGTGAGATTGACCTAAAGTAAACTATCATGCTCACCTTAATAAAGGGATGTGTCACCCAGTGCAATGGTGTGCCTCATTTATGCATTTTTTAAAAAGGGTATTCCAGCAATTTAGGCGTTGATGAAGTTGGACGTTCAATAAGTATGGGTCAAGCTCCAACAACACTGGATCCTACATTTCCCATAATGCAACTTGATAGCAACTTCTGTGACGTCCAAGCCAATCAAACTACAGATTTACATGTTGTGCAATCTTTGTTTTACTTTCATTATAAGACATTATAAAACTGTCTGCACAGGATAAGTAGTACTAAACATGCTCATGTTGAAGGGAGACGCCACTGCAGTAATGCTATTAATTCCAATATAATCTCAGTAAGGGCAATACGATTATGTATTTCATGCAGTTAAACAAGCAAACAATTTATTTCAAGAGATCTTGTCCTCACAGATCAAAGATCCGTGTTTTCATAAAAGGTTACTGCCTGACAGGATATAACAGGGCCAGAAACATAAGAACATGCTTATTCACCTGACCAGATAACACTCATACAACATAGTGTCTGACCTCACACTTAACAGGAACCTTTATCTGGAGACAGTAGTCTTGGCCCTGAAAGGACGACAATGATCTCACAGAAAAAAGGCTGCAGTTTTCCTTTTACTCACAGACACAAATCAAACAGTTTCTGCCATTTCCTTGTGAAAATAACAAAGATAAAGAATACCAAATGAGTATCTGTTTTCTCCTTTCTGTGTTTGTCTAGTGTTATGAACCTGGATGATCTCACACGAAGGGGGCTTTACCTGAGCGACATCCCACTACATGACGCCACGCGTGACCTGGTGCTGCTTGGGGAGCAGTTTCGTGAGGAGTACAAGCTGACCCAGGAGCTGGAAATCCTGACAGATCGTCTGCAGCACACACTCAGGGCCCTGGAGGACGAAAAGAAAAAGACAGACAGGTTAGACTATTTATTACTCAGGTGTAAACTGCAGCTTTTAGTTTAAGAAAGGATCCTCAAACCTGCTAGATATTTTTTGATCCAACCTCAGCAATGCAAGAATCGCTCATATGTGTGGTATTTCAAAAGTGAGTCCTTTGCGCCAGTAGTTTCTAACCTTTGTTTGGTAAGTTGACCTGTGAACCCTCATCAAAGAGTTCAAGCAAATAATTATTTCTTACATTCTCAAATTGTAGAATATTCCCCAATCAGGACTGTAATAGCGGATTACCAGGTACTGTGATTAACACAATGGATGTGCACTGAGGCACAAGGAAGAGACCATTATTTATTGCAGACAATGGTAGGGCAGGTGAGGCTGACACAATCAATTATGGTTTTATCTTAACAGACATTTTTTTACCATGCATTATCATCATACACTTTAACACATAGGAAGCAAGTATCTGCTATAATTGACAAGAATTACACAATGTACAATCATTGTAACTTATCATACATAACTAAAGCATCAAGGTACAGCAAACATAAATGCACTAAGAGCATAGGAACTAACATTTTCACTCAAACAACTGTTGCCAGTAGAGAGCCCAGATAAAGCAAAGAGCTCGCACCCTGAACTCAATCCCATATACAGTATATACATGTAGGCTCAAATCAAGCCAGGCTCCTCCCACTTCCTGCTCCTCCTCAGACAGCTCCGCCTCCAGACCTGCACAAATAGTTTAATTAAAATATTTTTTGACGCCCGATGGAGGTAAAACGACATAATGTACCTAGTAAAAAGCAAAGACAAGACAAATCTCATAAAGTTATGTACCAGAAAAATATGTGTTCTCATTTGTCCTAATTTGTTAATTATGTAATAATCCCTTGAATTTATATTGTGATCCCTTTAGTGTAGCTGCATATTAAAGTCATAATCATGTGTAATTTTACAGTATACGTAAGCCCTGTCATTATCTGTAGGTTGTGAGTCAACCTCAAACCCAAAACAAGAACAGTTTCCTCTGTTGGAGAAATAGGTGGCAAAGGGAGGTAAAAGAGTCGTGTCTTCAAGTATTCCCTTTTATGGACGGACTTGAGACAAGAAACACAAGATACAGATACAGCAGGACCCTAACAGGTGTCACTCCCGTACAGTTATGTTGAGGCTACGTAGGACAGTAGGACCACCTAGAGTCAGAATCTATTGTTATACTTAAAGTTGATACTTGCCTTAGCTACTCTTCAGTCCCTGTTATGGTGAAGACAGTTGGGTTGGAGACAGAAAAGGGCCTGTCATAGTAATTTGGCACAGCAGTGTGTGACAGCTAGAGAGCAGCACAGAGGTGGAGCGTGGTCTTTATTAAGACTGCTCCCTGTCTTCTTATAGGAAAGGACTTTCCCTCTGCCTCTTGGATCTCTACATTATTATTCTCACCATTCTCCGGTCTCAATGTGCCTTGGGACTCGAACATGGATTGGAATTCATGGCTCCTCTCTAAATATTTAAAAGGAACGCTTTAAAACACAGTGTTTCATGATAATGAACATACATTTATTCTGTTTTTGCTGCTGTTCAGGTGTGTACCATACCAAGAGAAAAACATGCACTTGTGTATGTGGATTGTTAAAGATAATACAGATGAATATAGTCTGGTCTCCTGGGTAAATATACTTCCATGTGTAGATTTTGAGCGGTGACCGCTATCTGTTCTGTATGTATCATGTGTCTTCAAATTATGACGCATCATGGAAGGTATTTCACTTTAAACAGGCTGCCATGATCTAAGCAGTTACCATAGAAACACCACCCTCCCATCTGAGAGCAGCTTGTATAGCGAAATGACCAAAAGGTGGTGGGTGAGCAAATAAAATGCTGATCCAAAGGATGGACTTTAGTCTGGCAGCCCAAGCCCATCAATCTGCTGCTCGAGTACACCATAACTACGCTTTTACTTCAAATGTTCATTTCTCTTCCTCCCTTTTTAGATTGCTCTATTCCGTCCTGCCGCCGTCTGTTGCCAACGAGCTGCGACACAAGCGGCCTGTCCCAGCTAAACGCTACGACAACTTGACTATCCTCTTTAGTGGCATTGTGGGATTCAATGCCTTCTGCAGCAAGCACGCCTCGGCGGAGGGAGCCATCAAGATAGTCAATCTGCTCAATGATGTTTACACACGCTTCGACATCCTGACAGACTCTCGGAACAACCCTTATGTATACAAGGTTGGAAGCAAGAATTTTACCATGACAGTATATCATACACTTGTGTACATTTCTCTCAGTAAATAGAAGAGATGGACCTATGCAGCAAATGACACTAAAATTGAGAATATTAGGGCTTTTAACTGCTGTGTTCTGAGCTGGTTCTTCAGCTTAAATGCACCAGTGAAGCACACAGACCATATTGGTGAAGATTGTTACGCATTTATGCACATACAAGTCAGCAAGAGTTACAGTATTTAGTTGATGTATTTAGTCCCCATAAGAATAGTATTAACTTCTAAACACAGTGTAGTTTTACAGTGGGACTGGGCCATTTTATGGGCCTCATGCAGCAGATTTACACTCCCAGGCTTTCAGACAAGAATGCACTTTAAGAAGTCAAACAGACCTCGGCACTTCCAGGGGATCGGCTTCAGGCACTGGGTCACCAAAAGAAGTAATATTTACTCTACAAGCTGAATGGCTAGGTGGTCCTAGGGTTTTAGCAGGGCTCAAAGAGGCCCCCGAATGTCTTAAAGCTGATGTAAGTGTTTAAGTGTTTATTTCAGGGTGTTTCAGTTTATTTCTAGCTGCACTGTGCATACAATAAACCCTTTGTAGCACAGTGGGAACAGATGATTTCACACAAATTGAAAGTAATTACAAAAGATAAAATTGGTTATGATGAAATTCACATGAAGAATTACAAAATGTCTGTGTTCATACAGGTGGAAACGGTTGGTGATAAGTACATGACAGTGAGCGGCCTACCAGAGCCGTGCACACACCACGCCAAGTCCATCTGCCATCTCGCCCTTGATATGTTGGAGATTGCTGGACAAGTCAAAGTCGATGATCAACCAGTACAGGTGTGAAATGGTTCAGAAATGTTTTTTGGTATTATATTGGTTATGTACTTATTAAAAGGTCTGTATGATAAACTGCCAAAACTGCCAAACTCTAAGTACTGTCGTTTGTATGTTTATACATCAGCTATACTGAGCAAACACCAAATTCGTTTTATAGTGTTTTATATTTTCAATGTCATATTTCTCTAATTCTTTTAAATTATCCAAATAACATGCTAGACTGCCATACTCTTGGCCACAAAAATCTCATAATGAATTTTTAGATGGGCAGATGGTTTGTGTGTGTGTGCACATTAGCAATATTAATTAATTAATTTATTGAATACTGTATGACTGTTTTACTTCACACGCAGCAGTTTGTTTTTAGCAATGCGTCTGTTATTTTGGCACATATAATTTAGGCATTTTGGAGCGTAGTTTCTTAATATTGCTCAGAAAATTCATACATTAAAATACAGTGTCAGACCCAACGAATACTGCTGGCATTCAACCTAATATGACCAACACTTTACCCGCAAGGATTTTGAGATTGATTTTTGCACAATTGTTTCTGTGCAGGTGGAAATATTTCCACGCTGAAGTAACGCACAGACAAAAGTTTGGATAAAAAACAGCAGACTTTTGTTTAACTGACTGTTGGAGATTGTTATTGTATCAATGACTGTTGAGACTTGACTTTGGAAAATCATGTCTTGTTAACAAAAGGCTGTTTATTTTGGGACATGGCACTGGCAGAAGTGAAGTCCGGTTTAGCAGCAGAAACGGACTCAAATCATCTCACAATCCTGTGTCTAAAAATAGATCATCATCCGTCTCAGACACTCTCAGCGTGTTCATGCTCTGAAGACAACAAGCACTCAAGTGCCTACAGGTTCAAGTGTAAATATTAGTCTGTAGATCAGCTGGGGCTACTTTTGGAATTGCCAGCTTTTTGCTACCTAAAATAGGTTTTGAAAAACATAAATATATATATATATAAAATGTTGTTCATGGAGTGATTCCTGCCAAATGTTGCAGCTTTTCAGTCACTAGCTTTAATAATTTGTGCCAACAAACTAAGAGAAGCATTCAGCTGGACAGTTGCTTGCATTTGTTTTCTCTCTTTCTGTCGAGCACAACTCATTTACCTCCTTGATTTGACATTTACACAGGTTTATTTGAATGCTTTTCTAATATTTCATGACCACCGTTTTGAAGATAAATCTGGTCTGTCATGTGCTGCTTTAAGTAATGAATTGACCGCAGATAACCACTGATCAGTGCTCTGTTTATGCTAGAATAAATATTTAAGCTTGTTGCAAGTACAGGTATATCTTTGGCATATTTATTTACTTTGGTTATATTATAAACGGACAGACGGTGGAAGTCTCCTTTTTCATTCCCCTTTCTTTTCCAGATCACTATTGGGATCCACACCGGAGAAGTGGTGACTGGCGTGATTGGCCAGAGGATGCCCAGGTACTGCCTCTTTGGAAATGCCGTCAACCTCACAAGTCGTACAGAAACTACCGGCGAGAAGGGAAAAATAAACGTCTCAGAATATACGTACCGGTAAGTAGAAGTACAATTGCATATTGTCATCAGTTTTTTTCATTCATGTCAAGTGTTGTTTAGATTTTATCATTGTCTGTAGACTTGGTTAAACAGTAGTATAAGTCATTTCTCAAGCAAATATCAGTGTTAGACATGAAGGACAGGTTTTAATCAATTTCAAATATAAACCAGTATGTCTGTTTTAGTGAATTTGATGTTCATTGTCGACTCAAAAGTGTTATCATGGCATTCGTGAAAATAAGATACAGAATCCCCCCCGGACCATACAGTGATTTATGATGGTGTTGACGTTGTATTCCAGGTGTTTGCAGTCCGCGGAGAATGCTGACCCTCAGTTTAATTTGGAGTATCGTGGCCCCGTCACCATGAAAGGAATGAAGGAACCGATGAAGGTGTGGTTTCTGTCGAGGAAGCCCACAGACACACAGTCCACCACAGTTAGTTAGAGCTCAACACCACGATTTTCATCTAACAGAAGCTTCAGTAAATGTCACACATTCTGAGGCAGGGATGAGCTGGATCAGGTAAAATAAAACAATGATAATCTATCCGTAGACATATAGATATTTATGATATGAGGAGCCTGTACCATTGCTCTTCCATGCTTGTTTCTGCTTGACCATGATCTGTTGTGACCTCACTATTTTTTTAGCGTAGACACAGTAGTGAAGTGTTTTATAAATCGTAGAGGTTAGTGATATTCAAGTTTAATACATTTTTGGACTAGGTACGCTCACATTGTTATTGTACATAAATTAACTAAAGGTTTTGATAAGCAAAACATTTTCAATCAATCTTAAATAATTTTAGTTTCTTATTTTGTCATATACTGTATTTGTTCTATATTGGGAATTTATAGTCTTCACTCTATCAGCCCAAATACATAATGAGTGTAATAAAAGAATATACTTTAGCTTGATATCATGTATGTGCCAAAACATTAATGTCACTATTCGAGGCACCCATTTTTTGTTCATTGGCTTGGAGAGTTTTACGCTGGCATCAAAACCAAAACCCCCAAAAGCTACTGTGCCAAGTAGAGTTCATTCTGTATTTCTTTATTCTTTAAAAGTCCCAAATTATACATGTTGAGCCGTTACCGAATAATCAGATTATCTCGGTGATAATTGAAAATACACAAACTACTTTATTTGATATACTGATTGCACCTCTTTACTCACTTTTTGTCTGCTTTCATGAAATAAGTAGCATTTTCAGTTTAACTAAACGTTGTTGAGATATTGTTAATGATCTACATATTCATGGTTAACATTGTGTCATTTGGTATTTATTATCATAAGAACTATTAACTATGTACACTTTATTATGGGTGAAACTACTGTTTGTGCCTCTATAAATTCAACTATTTGCATTAGAAATTTTAACACCTTATTTTTCCAAAGTCATTATTTAATGTCACATACTGTCCTTGTGATGAATCCTCTCCTCCATGTAGCTTCCTGTGAAAGAACCAAACAGGTGCCTCTTGTACTGTACGAGTGCATTTCTGTGCTTGTAAGACATGGTTGTTTCTGCTGGGAGGTAACTAATAAAACAGTCTTAAGAAGTGTTGGTTACTTGATATTTCCTTTGTACAACACATGCTTTGCTGTCAACCTACTCATTGTGGCTCTTATCAAGATACAATATTACAGATTAACAGAGAAGGTAATGCATTGTCGTTACTTTCACTGAAGGCAGTGTTTTAATACATAGAGACATCAGTGCAAGTTGATAACAATAATATAAAGCAGATTCTTTGGAAAGAGCTCTCTCTGGTGGCTAGTCAGGGGATTATAATCCTGAGGACAAAACAGCCATAAATGTGAAGTCTTCACCATGTCACTGTGCATTTCTGACACACCTGCTGCTGTTATTGCCACAGCAAGCTTTTCACTTTTATGCATAGCATATTTCTTAAATTAAAAGTAAATTTGTATTAGTTCATTTTGCAAGGTGACGGTAGTTTAATTAAGCTTTGATCATTGGTGCTTTTTTCAAAATATTTACAAATTGAGATTTTAGATGAATAATAATAAGTGATGTGGGTATAAAGACCAAGTGGGTAAAAGCAAATAATAGAACAGTAAGTGTAGAAAATGACATCACTTTACTGCAACACATCCCAAATTAAGTTATCATGATCTAAGACAATAATTAGTCTCATATCACAATATTACAGTGTATTGTTTATTAACTACTGTTCATCCCTAATAAGTCTTATTTAAAGCGTTATCATTGAGCACACCAGTTTATATACATTGACTCATTGGACTGAAATATGAAAAGGATCACTCAGTGAGGATGATCATCCAACTGTTCTGCTTCCTTCAGCTTTTTATCTTTATCTTTTCATTTACCTTTTTAAGCCTCTTTTAGCTCCTAATTATGGTTTTACAGACAAACATTTACTCTGTAGCTCAGAAGTTAGCAAAACAACCAGAAGTAAAAGAAGAGCTGGCCTTACCTTCATCAGGATGAATTCGTGTTGTTTTGTGTAAACTGGGTGGGTAAATTAGATGATTGTTTGCTAACCAGTTAGCTAGAACTACTTAGGCCTTTGTCATAGCAGGCAGGTTGACTGTGGTACTGGGAAAACTGCAGGTGTTACTGATGGCTGCAGCCCATTGTCATGTCATTAATTACACATGTGTGTTTTCAGCCATGATGTGTGAAAATGTAATCTGTGAAAAATCGTTTAATGTGTATTTTTTGGTCTGTTTTGACGTTTTCCTCCTTCTTGAAGCCCACAAACCAATGCTGCAAAAGCTTGTAATACTGCAGAGCGACGGACTATACACTGTATTATTTATTATTAACCTTTATTTATCCAGACAAGTTTTGTTGGGCTCTCCTTTTCAGGACGGCCCTGTTCATACTCATAGAGTTAGCAGTTTTTTTGTCTGATGACCAAAGGCTGGGCACAGGTCGGAAAGATAAAAAATGAACTCAAAAACTTAACTTGGAGCCTAACCAAGAAAAGCTGTAAAAGTAGTCAATAAAATGTTCAGTTCAACCACAATCTGATCCAATGTCCACAGAGCTCAAGGGTTCCTCAGCGCTGGTAATGAACAAGCATCCAGATTTATCTTCTCACCTTTGTGCCCAAAAACCTTAATGCTTGGATCAATGCTATAGAGAAACCTTCACAGTTTATAAAATGCTGTATCCACAGAGTGTAACAACTTGTACACACACACACACACACACACACACACACACACACAGTGTTGACTAAAACAGGTCTGAGTCACTGCAGTGACATACTGTCCTCTACCGCTCCTTTTCAGGCCATGCTATTATGTTGCAGTGTTACATCTGATACTACAACTAGGATAAAGTGTTGTGGGTTGTGTTAAAGATAAGCTTTAACTTGGCTCAAGTAAGCTCACCTGTCAATTTCCTCACTGTAGTTATAGTAGAAAGGCCTTTTGTGTGATAAGAGGCAGATTAATTTAGGTGGAGGTGAAGGTCAGGCAAAGGTCTCATAGTAAGATGAGAAGAAGCTGAGATAAGAAAACAAATTGACATGCTGTGCATGTTTTATTCATCTCTTTGTGAAACTTTGTGGGGATGTATATGAATTACTTTGCATTTTTGCTGCTTTATCTCTGCCCATTTAAGATAAATACTTTGTTAATGTCATTTTTTGACATTGCATTTAGTTTGTAGTTGGTAAATTGTGTTTGCATCATTCTGTTGTTACATCTTACATACATTATTCAGAATATCCCCAAACTCAAAAACATAGACGCCCCATAGTCATTTTCTCATCTGCATAAGCTTCATATTTTCCCAGAATAACTATAAAAAACATAATGTTTAGTTTAGTGTATCTCAATGACACGCATGTGTTTATTAACTTCAAATATCAAAGGTCACGTTTATGGTCACAATGGCCAGATTAAGGTCAAAGGTATCATTGGAAACACATTAACAACCACACCGTTTTGTACCAGGCAATTACATCAGAAATATATTGGTTTAATGATAAGAGGTTTGGCAAAATGACATCAGAGAAAGTCACATTTAAAGTAGTGGAATCATTGCATTCACATATGCTTCAACAGGTTTGTTTAGTTATTTTTCTTTTTTGGTCAGCTGTACGTACAAGGGCCAAAAACTAGACATTCGAATCGTGATTGAGTTGCAAGTTAAATAAAAACATATATTTTAGTTGTATTTGCTGCATGCTTAGTCACTTCGTTTCCTCACTGAATTCATGGTGACCAACACCCTTTGCAAACAGAGATAGAGGTGAAACAGGATGTGTCAACCATTCTAATATTCAAAAAGTACACCATATGGTAAGATTGATTGGCTATGGTGCAGCTCTGTTAAGGACATTGGCATTGCACAATCAACTGCAGCTGTGGATATTGCCTTGAGAAAATATGAGCTTTAAACGGCCACATCAGCACTGAGATTAGATGGCCAGATAAGAGGGAGTGTGGTTTAAAAGGAGTGGCAGACTCTGAGTGAGACACTCCTCACTGCAGAGTTGTCCAGCTCACCCTCACAGCCACCATGACCTTCAACGGCAACTGGAAAATTGATCGCAATGATAACTACGAGAAATTCATGGAAAAGATGGGTGAGTGATATCAAACTGAGCTGATACAATGCTGAGGACGGAATGCCATGTTTCATATATGGAATATGGTTGAAAAATCACAGTGTGTCCCATTAACATGTTTACTCTTTGTGTAATAAGATGACAACAATATAACCAAGATCTGATAGCAGCTGTTGAAGCATTAATAAAGTTTTAATTTCATGAAAATAAGACAAAATGTCAGTTAGGAAGCAAACTGAGAATCATAAAAAAAATTATTCGATCAAATTCATTCATTCAGTTTTATTTTTATGTATGCAGTCAAGATATTAGTTAAAATCTTCGGTCTTTAAATGCTTAAGTCTCACATGAAAACACCTGGTGGAACAATGACTGACTGAACATGTTTGTGATTTGGCTTTTGTACCTACTTACCTCTACAAATACACAAACGAAGGAGCTATATGTGCATGGAAAGTGATTACATCCTGCAAACTTCCTCTGATTGTTCAAAGCCTATACTGAACATATTCCAATGAATCTGTTGATAGGAATTACCATGGTGAAGAGGAAGCTGGCTGCTCACGACAACCTCAAGATAAGCATCGAACAGACCGGAGACAAGTTTCATGTCAAGGAGAGCAGCAATTTCCGCACCCTGGAATTAGACTTCACCCTGGGGGTTACCTTTGAGTACAGCCTTGCAGATGGAACAGAACTATCAGTAAGTAAAAGTGCCATCTAGTGGATGTGCTTTTTTTCATCATTACGCTTTCTAATAACTCAAAAACTGACTTTTACAAGAAAATACTTGCGCTTGACTCAAATGATCTACATTTTTGTGATTTTGTGCAATTGTTTAGTTCTACATACTTTAAGATGAGCTGGGTATTTCAGCCACTTTAGACTTTGGACCCTTGAGTGGCAAGGAAAAAGTTAATCTGTTAGCTAAAGACTTTTATTGTGGTAACCATTGTGTCCAGTTGATTTTAACTCACTACCACAAACAGTCAAAGTTTTAAAACTTTACCCACCTAATATTCATGTTATGAATAAGTTTCATGTTTCACCCTGCAGGGCTCGTGGGCCATGGATGGAGACATGATGAAGGGGATCTTCAATAGGAAGGACAACGGGAAGCAACTGACAACAACCAGAATTGTCCAAGGAGATGAATTTATACAGGTAGGGTGAATTTATATCCATGCAAATTGGGGCACGAAAAATCCACATTTTGTACCTCACACTTGGGAAGCCGTTAAAGAAGGTGCTGAGCTACAGGTTATTTTATATTGTTAAGAGATGCTGTGACATGTTTTGAATACACATATACATCAGTCAAAATCGGATAACTTATACCAAGTTACATATGTTAATACGTTATGGATAAGGAGCTCAAATACAGAATTTCATTTATAAGTCAAGTTATATATAATAACCATATCTGACATGATCTTTTATCAACAGACCTACAACTATGAAGGTGTGGACGCAAAGAGGATTTTCAAGAGGGATTAGACCAAACTGATCAACAAAACTTTAAAAGGAAATTTTTGACTTGAAGATTACCAGCAACTTATACCAACATCACCTGTAAAATGTGCACTAGCCTACACCCATAAAGTATATGAAACAGATTTGAATTGCACAGGATTTTGATACCTTCAGTAATAAAAACACACTGTTACTGCCTGTTTTCTGTGTTTTGCTGTTTTATTCTTATCGAAATGATCATTTTCAGTGAGAACCTGTGGAGGTTTGTTGGAGGTCTTGAAAGCCATCAATCCCTGGTACTGGGGGCATTTGTTAACAATGAACATGCAATAACAACTCATTCTACATACTCATCAAACGGAAAGAAGCTCGGCTAAAAGCTCACAATAACCATTTTTACTGAGACAAAACACAATTCCAACACCAAGCAACTAAATAAGTACACAGCAAAAAACATGATAAAGGTGCATGGACGTTAGGGCTGCAAGTGATTTTGCCAACTTCATGCTACTTGCAAAAACAATAAGGCACTAAGAAAGCCGAGACTCCACAGATTCCAACGGTACATGTTTGATCACTCTACGACCAAACCCCCCTGAACCAGCGGCAGAATAGAGGAGGACAAATAGACTGTTATATATTTATATATACTTTGTTGTTTTGTAAAATAAAAAATTGTGTTCGAGGGAATATCAACGCTACTTATGGCTACTACATTGTCTCTGGATGATTTTTGAGTCAATTCCAGCCGTGTCTATTCATTTGCATGAAGGAGAATTTGCACTCTACCTTCCTCCAGCAAGGAGCAGCCTATCCTCAGCCTTGCATGTGAAAACACAGTCTATGTCTCCTCCTGGTGGAGGAATTGTAGTACTGCACTCATTCTAGACCAATGGGTTATGGTTTTCTTTGAATGAGAACATGTATAGAGGTCTGGTTGATTGAGTTTTAAAAAAAGAGGAAAATAATACCTATAGTGATATATTAATATAACTAAATGAGTTTTACAATTATCTGAGAACATTTCAAATGGCACAGATGGAAACTAAATGTACCCAAATGACCAATTTGGAGATTTCACCTTTACATGCCTCGACTAAAACCTCTCCAACGTTGCTCTGCCTCTGTTCAGCTATTGTGATATGGTTTGCTATGGGCTGCACCTGCATCATCCAAACGGGGTATTCAGTCTGTACAGTGTACAGTTTTGTTAGTTGCAAATGAAATCTTTCATTTATGCTGTGTTCCATATTTATTTACGCTGACTCTGTTACATATACTGTAAATACTGATGCTTACACCTCTGCAGAAATCCAACAAGTGTTACCTTTATGATGATACCAAATAGACTTTGCAGTTTCAGAGATACACTATTCATTTTGGACATCTCATTTTCAAGCAGGGGCCGGAGCCAGAGGCCTCTAGGTTTTGAAAAAACATATGCAGTGAAGGGACTAATTTGAGAGTGATACAATAATTTAAACTTTATTCAACAATAAATAAAAATAAATATATATTATCTACAAAAATATAATGTGTAGACAGATTTTATATGTTTCTTTTAATTGATCTGTACTTACACAAGTCATGAAGCATTCACTGAAGCACCAAGAACTCAATTCAACAGTAATGTCAGGCCAAATCCTAACCACACACAGAGGTATGACAGTAGGATTCAGGGAGGCATAGTTCCAACACATCAGGCCATATCAGCCAGTAACTTATCAGATAGAATCAGTGACATAACAGGGAAAGTTCTCCTTTGTTCTTGAGTGTTGATGCAATAAAGTGTAATTACGTTCTGTCCCCGCACAAGATAAAAGATATGGATTGATGAAATGCCAACTGTGACGTCATGTGACGCAGGACATAAAGACCTTTTGTCAAATAGGCCCCTCGAGTATATAAAGCCTTACTGTGACTGAAGACTATGGATCTTGGATGCAATAGGAAACCCAATTATCAGCTCCCTTTCCCAGAGCTCGCACCTAAACAGACACACGGGCATGCATGCACATTTAATAACCCAACTCAATCTTTCAGTTATTGTAAATTAAGGCTCTTTCAAACTGGGAAGGTGAGAAGCACTTGCCACTTACTGTACAAGCACAGGTTTTCCCATTTTTCTGCCTCTGACATTTAAAGTATGAAAGTCAAAGTTTTGCCAAGTGCAGCTGGATGCAGAGTGAAGAGAGACTCTGCTGCTGTTGTTAACTTCCAAGTGTCAAAGGGCTTTTATTAATATCGTACCTGGCACAAACCCATCCCCCGTAACTCCAACACACCCATAGTACAATGGTGCGAGTCAGAGGAGTGTTATCAGATATGTCACGATTAGCATTGCATATGTAAAAAGTTTTGCATGACTTCCTCCATCCCTTTCATTCATCTCCTTCATTCCCCAAATGTGGTTTCACTCACAAATAACATGTCTCACTAAAAAAATGTCAAGGCACTCTTGATACAACCGAAGACACAACGTTCAGAATATAAATGACAACTTGTGTGAAAACAATTCATATTTTACAGATGAAGACAAAAGGTAAATAACATGATAATTATTGGAAATAAATGATATAAGCATTAGTCACATAAGAAAGCACAAAAAACAGTGAGACAACATGTAGTTCAATCTGTTAATACACTCCAACTGAACGTCATCTAATCCAGTAGTTTAGAGATTTCTTTGTCCTTTGAATATATTACATATCTTAAAATAACAGTAAAATGAATGATTTTAATTACAACAGCACAATCTTGTGTAAACGCATCCTTATATGATGTTATTTGAAAGATTAGACTGCTTGAGTAAAGTGAATTTAAACAGTGTCAATAAATAAACAATGACAAACGCAAGTGGATGCTCAACATACAAGTTTAGATGTGGTTGCGCACACAAACACACGCGCACGCACATACACACACACACACACACACACACACACACACGCACACATAAATCTCTAAACACCATCCTTTAGTGTCAGACGACACAAACACAACACACTCAAACACAGCAGATTAGGTGACTGTGTGCGGTTGAACTAGTTGAGAAATACCTGGATGAAGGTTATTGTGGGTATACAGAAATACTAAGTGAAAAAAGATGCATTAATGGCTGTATGTTTAGGAAAAGATTTAAATCCCACAAAAGAAAATTTATATCAATATTCTAAAATAGAACAACACTGATTTCCATGTGTTTTCGGGAATGTCGGCTGTACAGAATACAACAACATACGACAACATTCCTACCAATGTTAAAAAAGCTTCCAAATTAACTGTAAATTTTCTATTTAATAAATTGGTTTTGTTACAATTAAGTAAAATCTAATATAAGTTATGTTTGTTGGACTCAAAGTCCAGTACTATCATGCTCATGCGTATGCTGTACACACAGCTAGTAAGATTTTGTAAAGGCCACATGCAGGTTTGAGAACATTAGTCTTACAAACTAAAATAATTGTTGTGTTGTATGGTCAATATCAAATAGGCATATTAATTATATTGGCATCATTATGAAAATACCTGCAAATACAGACCTGTTAAAGCCAGTCTACTTCAAAAGGAAGACTGATAAAATACGATTTGACATCACTGTGAATTACAAAAAAAGATCACAAGACCCAACACAATCAAAGGTAGAATACAAATGGTGACATGGTGGTACAGTATATAATGACCTACTGAATAACATGAGGGCTACCCCAACTACAGAACATCATAGTCACCAAATTGAAGGATTTTTAGACTGCCAGAAACTGAACACAGTCATGCTCAATCACACTTTGAGAAAGATCTTTCCATATCAATGAATAATGGCAGAATAATCTTTGTTGACAGATTTTTTTTTTACAGCCAAACAAGTTGACAAGTACAGGGCAGCCCCCAGTCATTCATTAACACAGACATGATGTAAAATAACTGATAAATGATAACAGTCTAAAGAAAACAGTAACTGGAGTGTTGCAATGTCTGTTCCCTGGTGTCCTAAAGCCCTCAAAGTGCATAAAGTTTGAAGTTGCCCAGATATTACTCCTTTGACTAGTGCAAATAAGTAAGCCATAACCTGCTGCTTTTAATTTGTTCTGTAGAATGACATCATATTCTGTTATAGTATCTGAAATATATATTTTCACGAGCAGTGATTTTCCTTCACACTTCCTTCTTTTATCTTTGTCTAATTACGGTACAGCTAGTCTCTCATGCCTTACTTGAAATATATTGGTATATCTTCAATTCTGCTGCACTTCTGTAGGACTACTGCACAAGTAACAAAAATACACATTTAAACTGGACATAAGGTGATTAAAAAGAATAATAAAGATTCAAGAACCCTTTGTGCAAACTAAAATCAGTCCAGATTCTGGTTAAAACTAAATCTTATCGCAGCAATACTGCGGGACAATGGAAGACAGTACAGTATGCGTGATGGTTGACAATCCGTCAAAATATACGCACAGCATTCAGAAATAGCTTTTACTTATGTGACAAGCTTGCATAAACAAATTCCACTCGATTTGGAGATTCTTCAACACGTGTTTCCATTCTTTAACTCTTTGGCATCCAGTTTGTACTCTACTGACCACTGTCCTTCCATGTAAACAAACCTTTCCAAGTAACACTCATAAAAAACCACGGTCATCCAGTCCTTTGGCTGTCACTGGGTTCCATTTTGCAGTAGGTTTATTGCTATTATGGCCTGTAAAGAAAAAGAGCCTTGTTTAAATGATATTTTATGATTTATGTGTACATTTACACCACTACAAAGAAAGAAACTGAATACTGTCATTTTGTCTTTTCCAATAACTGTCAGGTAGGAGTGGGCATAAGACCTCCTGTGTATCATTTTATATTGTGGTTTATATATAGTGAAATAGTAAATTGTCTTAATAATTAATTGAGCAACTGTTAATGTATTCAAAATAACCAGACAGGAATCAACGCAAGGTACTTCATTACATTGATGCAGAAATGATCAAAAAATACAATAGATCTGCTGACTGATTTACCACATTGTCCTCAATGGCCTGAAACACCAGAAATTAAAGGAATATCTACAGAGCTGAATATATATAT
>NW_022280088.1:1684990-1703383 GCF_004355925.1 Anarrhichthys ocellatus | reverse complement strand
ATTTCTCAGTTTATACAGAATGTTTTCAGAATGGTCAGCCCTACATTCAGGTTTGCATATTAGAGAGGCTTACTTGTATCAGGTCTGGCTTTTGGCACATCTTGTGAGTATGTGTCAGTGGGGAGTGTGTGGCTGGTATCTCTGCGCTCAGTCACAACCACTGTCCGCGGCACCGTGGCTGAGAGGACAAGAGGCCTCTGGTTGTGGTACTTGAGGCGGTACATTTCCGTCATGCAGTTATCGACAGTGAAGTATGTTGTTAGAGAAACCTCTTGAGCTGGCGCTGCTTGTTCCACTCTGCATCCAGTCAGTCTTTCCTCACTTTCACATGATGATGGGGTACTCCTTTCTGGGTCAGAGCCCGACTTGGAACTTGCATCTGAGAAGGTTCTGAGGCCTGAAATGTCAGGCCTCCTCTGAGGACTAACATAGGACGTGGACGAAAATCGAGGACTCAATGGAAAGGGTTCTTGAAGCATCCTCGGACGAAAGACCGCGTGGCTCGTTTCCCCCTGGTGAGGAGAGATCCGCTGGGGCGGTCGAAGGTGAGGCGACCCTGTCGTTCCGAGCTGACGCTGATTGTTCAGTTGGAGCAGTTCTGCAGTCACATTGCTGGGAGGGTGGTATGGCAGGGTTATATGAGGACACTGGGATTCAGAGGTGCCAGTGTTTTCTCTGTCCTCGGGCTCAGAGAGAGCGAGATCATCGGAGCTGTTCCATTCAGAGCTGCTGGTTTTTGTAATGTGCCTCAGAGCTGTACTTTCTCCTGTGTGCCCTCTGCAGTTGGTCTGCTCACTCGGCCTGTTGTCTGAACCAGTGGACTCCCTCTCTGAGGATACTGCTTTTCTGGAGGTATTACAAGTGTACTTTGATTTCCGTCTACAAGAAAGAATGATGGAAATTATAATTTAATATGAATGGAAATCCAATTTATGAGTCCTTATAGTGTCATACTAGAACAAGTTATATATAGTTTTTAATAAAGGGCACTACCTCGCACTTGGACTGCACTTTAGATGTGAATGTGAAACTTGGTCATTGTTCTTTCCCTGAGGTTTGGGTTGATGTTTACCTATGACAGATAAAAACAAAGGTGATCAAAATATAGTGAGCGAGGAAGAAAAATTAATTATATTTAAAAGTGAAATATAAAGTTGTATTGCTCACCTCCTTTTAAAGTAATATTAATTACAGTATTACATACTGTAATTAATATTTACATACTGTAATTAGTGCAGGAGGTAATATATTTTTATCTTCTGACCTTTCCTCTTCTTTAGAGTTCAATTTAACAAATTAAGAACAGAGAAAATCTTCTAAACTATGTCAGAAAATAAAAATCTTAACAATACAACAAATGAGAAGGCGTTTGAGACAAGTGGAACAAAAAGAGATTTGAGTGCAATGAGTGAGATTCATGACTTGCTTTCTCAGAATTTAGAGATCGAATGCAGAATCCTGAGAATTAATTCATAATCTGCTAAATCGCAGATTTTAGACTTTAATCACATAATTCAGATTTATTTTTCTCCTAATCTTCTTTCCTAAATATTAACAAGGCATATCTGCACGCACTTACAATAAAACAAAATGAATCAAAAGTAGAGACCAAGTCGAGACAAAATGATCTACATATTCTACGATGAAACCGATGCTCTCTCTGGACACCAGGTGGCAGCAGAAGAGTATTAATCACACTCGACTTTCTCACAGCTGGATGAAGCAGCCAGCACGCTCACTCAGCATGGTGCTGAATTCCTTCCCTTTAAAAATAGATGTGTCATTTTTTTCTTTGCTGTTGCCACGGAGAGGCCCATGCAAGGATAAAAGCGTTAGCTGTCTGCTGGTAACACTGGCTATAGATGCACATATAGCCTCGATAAAGTATCATGTGCAGCACACTCAAATTACTGCATGAAACAGAAAGATATTTACGATAATGCCGGCAGCCACGTCCAGCTGTGCTATCTGAATAAGCTTTGTGGGATTATCATCAGATTAATGCCTGTGCGGGGCTGACTGGGTGAAGAGGTGAAGAAGCCAGTGCGAGCTCAGAAATCAATCTTCAATTACTCTCACATTACCAGCTCACACTTCATCTGTTAGACTAACAGAAACATAGAGAAAGAAAGAAATGAATAACCTTTCTTCCTCTCTTTGAAATGAAGTTATGTAAGGTGTGCATAAATACCAAACGTATTTTGCAATGACAGAAAACTGGTAGATCTTGTATTTACAAATCTGATACCGTAAGACTCATAATTCTTAATTTCCCTGTAAATCTTTCTCTGGAAGTATAGCAGATTAGATGTAAGACATAACTTACCCTGACATGTTCTTCTATTCTCTTATCATGTTATGATTTTCACCTCATGCTATTTTCATTGTTGGTGTCTCATCCTGTCCTTATTTTTCCTCCTCTGCTTTTTAAAACACTGCCATTATATTTTTTTTAAAGATGACTTGATGTGGATTTGTTGCCACGAGTTGATTATTAATTTCACTCGTTGTCAAGTGACTATCAAAACCATTTATTTAATTAACTTATTACAGTCTAAAGACTCAAAAAGAAAGCCTTTAACATCTTGGAACTTACCATTGTTTGAAGGAGAGGAAATTATACTTGATTTGGCATCGCCTCCCTTTTGGTGCAGCTGACTGAAAATAAAACACTAAAATTATTCTACACAAGTTTTCAATCAATCCTGTTTTCATGATATGTCAATTCGTTTTTTGAAAAAGCAGTAATAAGCACAGCAAGCAACAAACAAACCAATTTTCATGGTCATGGGCATCAAATATTGCAAAGCACCAAGGGAAAAACACTGGCAGAGTCTGCTCATGTCCAACTTGATTTTAATGTCCAAATAAGTTTTATTACAAATAAGATTTATCTGATTCTATTTGTACTATTGTTGCTTAAAATGTCTTATATAACGCATTATGTATTGTTTGATACTGATTCAGTTTGTATTTGGTGACAGTAAGCCTTTAAAAGTTTGATCATTTCAAACCCTAATATATAAACAGTAGTTCCTGGTACCACTTACTCTTACAGTTTTTTTCTCCTAATAAATGCAGAGCTGTGAAGCACATTAACAAGAATATACAGCTGCAACACTAACCAACAACATCTTAACATTTATCATCAATTTATTATCACAATATCCTTCATTTAAAGAAAATCATGCCGTGGATACTTTTATACATATACAGTATATATCCCCAGTAATGTTCAGAACATTTCAGGAAAACATTTCTATTTAGATGTTGCAATTTACATGAAGCATTCAATCCAATTCTCTGCCTACAGATGTTTATTGTCCACTAAAGTAAAACAACAGCAAGGTGTGATGTTTTCTGGAGAAGGATTGAACAGTCTGTGTAGATTATATGAACTTCACTCAGCTTTACTTCAATCGAGAAGTTTCAGCTTTCTTCCTGCTACATTCAGATTATATATAGCACAAGGTATTTGAAAGGCGATGTCATGTGCAGTTCAGTTTTAGTTTCCAAGGAAATCCAAAGTATTTCTGACTGATGAAGCAGACACTGTAGTGTTATCACCCATCACGACTCTCAGAATAACAAACTAGTGAAAGAATGTACTGAAGGAAGTGTACCGAGAAATGGTTGAAAAGCATGTGGTCCGTCAATATTCATCGCTAATTACATAAAAATGTCACTATTTCCATGGTGGAGCCTAATTACTTAATGACAAAGATATTTATATAAACTAATATATAATATAAACCAACACGATTTTCTTCCATGATTTAAAGGGTTTCTAATTTCCATGTAAATATCCTGTTAAAGGATAGGTTCCCATTTTTTAAAGTCATTCTTAAAACAAGTCAGGTGCTCATATGAACACTGAAACAGGTTGCGCGTCCTTTAATCATTCCTCCTGTTCATACTGGCCATTAAAACATTCATTCCAAATGTACTTTCTATGCAAGTGATGGGGGACAGAATGTCCAGTCTTTGTTGGATGCAGAAATGTATTGCATGTGTATAATTAGGGCTGGCAATAATTCAATATAAATTATCGTCTTTCAATGGAATCATATCGTGCTGAAAACTTAAATTGAGATATCGTGATACACAATAACGTCTTAAATTGATAATCACATGCATATAAACTAACTCAAATTTATCAGATTTTCTTGAGAAAAAGTATCCTTTTCATTATGTAATTTATTGATAGTATTTAATTTACAAAACCATGGAGTTATTTCATATATTTAGGTATTGAATTACCTTGAATAAGCTTCGTCGAATTTTGCTTTGATCAATACACCAAATTTTCCACCTTGGCCAAGCATAAAAACTTTTGTATGCGATGTTTCGAGGTTTTTGGAAGTTTGGAAGATATCCAGTTGATTTGTTTAACTCAGATTGCTGAAGGCCTATTATTATCTTCCAGTGGTGGGCCGTCAGGGCCAGCTAAGCCTTCTCTGCTGGCCTAAACAGAATCACAAAGTTATAGCTATTTTATAATTTAATCATCTTTCACAAATACACTACATGTATTATAATTTTTTTCCCATTAGCTTATTTTCTCATTGCACAGCTCCTGTCTTCCTCTGTTGCTCTGCTTCCAGCCTGCAGCGCTGCTTCCAGCACAGCTTGTTTTAAGGAGAGCTTTTATCCAATCAGATTCAGCCCCTATTGCTCTATGTAAGGAGACAGGCCGATGCCCGCTAGAGAGCCTTTGCAGTTTAAGTAAATGGGGACGATATTGTTGATTGTCATAGTCTTCAACCAATCAGATCTTTAGTTTGACATGTTGGGCGTATTCTTTGACGTGCCAGTGGCACTCAAGAAGCCTCCTAAGTATGTCTGCATTAACGTGCGCCGTGATTGGTCAGTGGGCCAGCGTGACTTTTGTCAAACAGAAAGCTAGCTGGCAGATCTTAGTGTTTAGTAAGAGTTCAGGTTGAAACATATGTAAGAGAAGTTATGACATTTTTAGCGTTTTGCTTGGTGTAGATTCTTTTTTTGTTTTACCTAGCTTTGTTTTTTTAACACTCAATGGCTGAAGGAGGAGGAGAAATAGATTTAGGAGTTACTGACTTTGTTAACAAAGAAAGGAGGATGGACTTTGTCTTTAAGTGAAGGCAGCTTTGGTAAGTGAACTGCTTTTGTTTTTCTTACATCTGCAGTAGCGTTACTACTGTGTTCATTTGTCTATCGTGTCGTTTTTATGAATAATATGAATGGCTCGTGCTCTAGCGCTGCAGCATTGCTGGATTGATTTGTTCCTTTGTTGTCATATAAATATATGTGACTGGTTCTTGTCATTGTGTTAATTACATTGATTTAGACTATATGCATTGTCCGTAAATTACGAAGCATCCCGTCATGCGCGGGGTTATTGTCCGGACAATTGAATCCGTTCGGGCTGTTGTTTTCTTTTTACAAAGCAAGCATGATGGTCTGGAGAAATGGGGGATTATGTGGCGATTGCTTTAGCCCTGTCTGAATCAGTGGGGAACAGCTAAACGCTGTGGGGAGAGTTTGTAGATTGTGTGCCGCTGTTGTTCCCCCGCTAAGCTAGTTTAGCTCAGCCTCCCTGAAGACACGTGCGGGGCCTCAGCTGTTTTTTGTTATTGTTTCCGGGTTCAAAAGGTCACACAGCCCGTTGTCTGTTACGTGAGCGCAGTCCACCGAAAACATTATATTTCCCACAATTTAAGCTTCTGCATTTTCCAAATGCACTAGTATGATTCAAACGTATTGTTCGGTTCGTAAGCCTCGTACCGAACGGTTTAATACGAATACGTGTATTATTACACCCCTAGAAACAAATAACCACAGCTGTGGCGTCATAATGAGCTTATTAGAAGATGGCTCAAGTGTAGTAGGACAGCACAGAAGGCCCAGATATAAAATGCATGGCCCGCCACTGTTATCTTCAGATAAACTTCAGAATGCACTCGTACATAAAACATGTTTTTCCCATCACTTCCATTGAAAGCGCATTAGGAAGTAATCTTTTAATGGTCAACTTGAACTGGAAGAGGAATGATGACAACACCAAAAAAACAAGTTTCAACCTTAATATGGGCACCTGGCTATTATTTGAAGACAGACTTGAAACATTTTGAGCCTATCCTTTAAACTCACATACCACACTTGTAGTTCTTCAATAATCCAGTACTTATTTATTTACTTCCTTACTTACAGCTGTAACAACTAAGTGATTAATTGACCTTGTAATGTTTCCACTTCTTGAATGTGTAACCTCCATGTGTCCTTGTAAATACTGTCCATTGAACAATGTTTCTTACCTTTGCAGCTGTGCCTCTGGTGTTGATCTCTGGTCTTTAACAACAAAGCCATCGACGCCAGGGGAGTCAGGATTGGTGGAGCCACTGCTGAGTCTATCGCTGCTCTCATAGCCGGACTCTGTCCTTTGGATGGTCCAGGTATCACTTCGCAGCAATGTCTTTGGCCCCCCCTTAAGTCTGCTGCCCCTCTGCTGGTTGGCCCTGCTCTCTGACTCTACAGAGCTGTGGCTCTCAGTCTCATGCCGCTGCTCGTCCTCATAAATTGTCATTAAACACTTCTGCTTCCTATCTTCTCTGGTTCGTACGTATTCCCGCTCGCGGTCTCGGCTTTGTTCAGTGTGCAGTCTTTCCTGTGATGAAGGCTTACTGTGCCGGGGGCTGTCGTGTTGCTGTTGACGACGCTGCTCCAGTTCGTTCAGAACAGTGTCTACATTCAACACCTCCCGAATGGGTCTCCAAGTGGACTTCGATTTATTGCGGCTTCCTTCACCTCCACTTTTTTCCCATTGCTCCTGGCAGCTATCCTGATCAGGGCGACTTGGTGAGGTGTTGTTCTTCCGGCTGTGCCCACCACCAGGCGTACTGAAGGACTGCCCACGTGGCTCCTGAGATCCTCTGCTTGAATGGTTTGATGACTTCTCAGTGCGTGGATAGGTTTTTAATTTTTGGTCTACAGGAGTCCTCGGTCCATTCTCTGGAGGAGATGAAGATCTTGCATGTGCCATTTCTAGAGAGAGTGGACACGTATTATCGATCCACATGCTCTGATGTACGTTATTTTTCTACACTGTAAGCCTTTTGCCTCTCTATTATCAGTGTTTCCTATTATGCAGATGAAATGCTCTACCTTTGTGTTGTGATTGGTCCGTTTTCCGATGCCCTCGATCCTTTTTTGATGTTTCACTTGGCCTCTGCAAATTCTCCATGAAAGGTTCCTGGAATTTGCTTGGACTGCCAAGGGGAAGTTTCACTGAGGAAAAGAAATATTGAAATGGCAGATGAATGGTTGCTCACGGATGTTTTTTAACTTTTGATATATTTTGGGCTCTTTTGGGTAACCTTTTCTGATTCTGACTGAAGACATCAGTGAAGCAAATAGAACATAATTGCTATTTGGCCCTAAATTCCCTTTACCTGCATAAAACATCATGGGGTATGAACAACCAATTAGGGTGTGACGCAACCATTTATGTAAGTACATTTTAACGGGTACAACATGATATATGAGGCTTACCATAGGTGTTAGAGCATAATGTGATAGCCCTGTTAGGTGCAAGGCTCAGACAAATTCACACTGGAGGTATTTAGTTTGAGGTAACAAGGGCTACCCAGCCAGCTCATTCATTACATATTTCAATGTAGCTATAATTTCTGCACTGTGGCACTCTCACCTTGAATCTTTTCTACAAACGAGGCAAGAGACAAAACCACCCAAAAAATCTCACTAAAAAACGGATGCGAGTACATCATTAGCAATGTTAAAATACATTAATGCTGCCACATTTGCCAACCCTGTGGTGTGTTTCTTTGGCTCTGTGGCAAGTCCCCATGAGAAACAAGAGAGGCTGTGAACTGCTTCTAAGTCAGCACATTCACCCAATAGCAGTCTTTCACGTTTACATCTTAACTTCATCTTTCTGCATGTTAGCATTGTTTCCTTCTTAATCGTTGGGTTTTTATTCATCTAACACTTGGAGAAGATGCTCCATATTATTGTGAGGATCCACAGTAAAACACAATATTAAGAGTATAATAAATCCTCTCTGAAACATGAGGTAAAAAAAGGAGAGCGTAATGCTGTGTGCATGTGCATGGCTGCTGGATGTTACAGCAGCGGTGAGTAACAGCAGTGAGTAAGCTTTAGTATTATGGAGGTCCAGATTTGTTCATGAAGCCTAATGCTGACATTTGGGTAGTTCCACTGAAAATATACAAGATACTAGATTTAGATGGAGTACTCCTTCCACAACTGCCAAGTAATTAACCAGTTCACACTCCATCATGTTGCCTGAAGTTATACAGGGACTCTCAAGCTTAGTAATGCAAGTAAAGTGTAACACTGCTGGGCAGTTGTCTTTGTTAGTTGTAGTTGAAAGAGTGGATGAGATGTACAGCAGGGCAAATTAACAGCAAAGTATCAGTTAACCTCAATACAAACCGATTAAATAAAAGACAAAACAGCAAAAAATGCATTCAGTACATGTAATAGATATTTTTTAACTGAGCCATTTCTCACTCTAAAACAAAAAAAAACAATCACTTACGCTTATTTTCATAAAAACAAGAATCCAGTCCCATGCCAGTCAAAGTGTCTGGGCTCCACACTAAAGCAAAACAATCCATCCAAACGGGCAAGGCACCATTGCCAGAAAAACCAAGCAGATAAATTAATGGAGGCAAACATCGGAAATGTCTAGGGGAGGAGTGAGAACCGTGGAGCAGGAACAGGAGTGCGCTTGGCCACAGGAGCAGGGATTAGGGAGGGAGGCGTGGGTGGTAATCTGCGTGCAACAGAGGCATCATCCTCATGTCAAGTTCAAGCCAGCACACTGGGTCGGACAATCTTTCTGCCTACGGTTGAACAGCATTCTCTCAATCCTGATGCAAACCACAACTGTAATTTGCAGAGTGAAATGATTATTCCCATGGGTGCTGTCGATTTGATGTTGAATTTGGCTCAGTGATACATTCATAAAAATTGTTCAGACGCTCTAATAGACTGGATTTATGGAAATTCAATTATCAGACAAATTTAAATTTACAGTTATTAATCGTCAATATTAAATACACTATAAATACACTGCTGTCTGGCGGCAACTACCCTCTTTTTCCAAATTATTTAGAAAATAAATTATTGTATTAATGTCAGTGGAAAGTTTAGTTAGATAACCTATATCACCTATGTATACAGCAATAATAAACATAGTAACTTCAGAATTTTTATATGAATATAAGGCATATGTGCACCTTTGCGAAAAACATTTGGGAAAATATGTACAGTTACATTCATTTTATTGGGCACATAAACTGAAGACTGACTGACTAGTATACGTATTAGCTGCCTAATGTTACCTCACCATCATGTGTGTTAGAGTGAGACTCTCAAACATACTTTACTGCATGCATGCTCCAGAAAAACTTCACTTTTTGGATAATTCCATGGTACTTTACAAAGTTTCATCTTGATCATCTTGGGGTAATCTGGACCGAGTCATTATTAAATTCTGTTATGGTAGTGGTTTGTGATACCATGGTCTGGGTCTACACTTCTTGTAGAGTGCATTGATTGGCGTATATAAACTATACGATGCTGATGTAAAGGCCTTAAGTAATATGAAGTAATATGTATTCCAAGGTGGTCAAAGTAGACAAGGTTTTAATTGTCTTACCTGTCACGTCACCATTCATTTGGGCTTTGTACCGAGGACACATGGTGGTTTGTCTCGGTGCATCTTCATTAGACACTGGAGATCCCTCAGGATTGGTGTAAAATAAAAGAAGCGGCTGGTAATGTCCCCTGACACATTTAGAGGCAACATCTTTCCATTTGGATCCAATCTTGGTAAAAAGAAAAAAAAGGAGAGTGCGATATAACAGCATGTAACACACAGTAACAGGGATAAAGCAGATTAATAGCACAGAGAGCCTAACCTCCTTTACAGTAGCATCATCGAAAAACATCCATTTTGAAGATTTGGTGTGATAGGCAAAGGCTGAGTAGTGTTTACTCGAAAAACAGATCATCCCCACCAGATGAAGCTCACTCTGTTTGGCATTTTCATCCGTGACACGGTTGAAAAGCTGAAATAGAGCAAATTGAGACAAGTTTGATCTCCACATGTTTCTCTTTGGCAGATGCTAAATCCTATGAAAATGAAATTGTTATGACTTCGAGCATCATAATGTATATATATATATATATATCAGAAATGCTGTGTGCCTCCCTGCCTTAGGGTGGTGCTGTACATTGTGTCTGTGTTTTTCTTGTATCTGCTAAATTGCAGGTGATTGGACGGAGACTGATGAGGCCTGATATAAGAGGTAACCTGTGGAGGCCGGTTCCCAACCGGACCGTGCTGCACAGCAAAGGGCATCGCTGTGATACAGATCGGGGCGACCACTTATCGTTAACAACAGTCCAAGTAGTGGTAGGGGTGAGCCGCTCTTTTGTTTACATTTGTTTTCTCCTGTTTTTGGTTAGGGAGTTAGGTAAGCTGCCTGTCTTTACTTTTGTTCAGTTTGGAGTAGGTGAGGTAGTTGATTAATAAAGATTGTTTTGTTTATTGTTTTGGGCCAGGCTCACTCCGACGCAAATTGCTACAAACGGTGTAAAATAATAAATATTATGGACTATATCGCAGCAGCAATGGTCGTTCTTGGGAGTGGGAGAAAGGGGGGGAGACCTTATATTATGCTGCGTCCAGGTTCCCCTAGTAACAAAAATGTATGTATCTGTTTTTGATATGTTGAAGTGTTGTTGTTTATTAGACATTACAGTACACATACCTTCATATTTCTAGTTTATGGAAGAAGAAAAAAATCATACAATAGCTGACAGCTGTGATTATTGTAATTTAGTACGAGTAAATGACAATTTTTGCGCAAAAAAAGACAAAAATTGAAATAAATAAAATATCTGTCTATAGCTAACTGATTTGTCATTTCATGAAGTTTGCGTCAGCTCTTACCCCACACAGGTTCAAACGTGGGCCAAGTGACCGAATGACATCGTCCGTGAGGTCAGACTGCTCAGCATCCCATACAAATCCAATAGTGACAATCTCTGGACAGTTCATGAGCACACGGCGGATCTTGATACTTTGACCGCAGTTGCTCTGCAAAATATGAAGAAATCCAAATGAAGGTCCATAATATTATCAACTGATAAACAAGAAAAACATTAAGTCCTAATACTACTTTGCAATTTAATAGTGCAAGAACTTTCTCCAAGCAGTTTCTTTAAAGAGACTGAATATGTGAAATTAAGATGCACAGTAATAGAAAATTAGACAAGGAGCAGCTGGTTTAAAGGTGCTTTATACGAGTTTGGAAGCATTTCTATTGCCTGTCAACGGCTCTCGACATTGCGACGTTTGAGCCGGCGGCTCGTAGCCAACGGTGCTAACTAACACTGCAAACTAAAGCAAAAGTGCTGGTCAGAGCTAACCGTGTTTACCTGAAGGGGGAACCGGAAGCTTGGTGCTACGCTTCCGCAATGACGCTGTTGGTCAGGACGGTGTTATCAGTTGTAACCGCTGTACGAAAGCAGTGCATGAGCTAATCAGTGGGGCACGCTCGCATGCACGAACATGAAATAAAAGCACGCACGGCCGGCCCGACTTTGTCAACAAAGCAAGGAGAAGCTCGGATAACAACTCACAGAGGGAGAACAACTTCATTCTCGGCTCAAGTAGACATTACTCCACCATATCTTTACATAACAAATAGTTGTTTACTGATATATTAATGCTCTGTTATGTATTGCACATTAAAGCATTTTTATTTCTGTTTCTTGACAAACAACAGCTTGGCCCAATGAAGTCAAAATTGCCAGGTTTTGTAATTCTGAACAAAATCGTGCAGACTCTTGGATGTGTTGCTGATAAGTTTGTTAGCTAACACGATACAAAAATCTTATTTCAATAATGTTTACACACAACAAACAATAAAAACAAAGATACGGGAATAAAATCAAAAGACAAACCAGTAAGAACCAATGTAACAAGGAGCATTACTCAAAATGAACAATACATCAAACATACAGGAATAAAACTAACAAGACAGAAACCAGTCAACCAGACACAAGATCTAAAATGTGCAGCGAGTGAAATTGATCTTTGTTTTTCAAATCTCAGAAATAAATAAATGAGCAAATTTCCCCAAATGTCAAAGTAATAGGTTGTGGCTTTGTCTCTGTATCTCTCTCTGTCACACACTAAAATAAAACTTGTAACTTATCACTTTAAATTGTCATAATAAGGACTATTGCGAGATGGGAAAAGTGCCAGACAGCCCGTATTATCTGCACGTCAGTATCACTAAGTCAGTACTGGGGCTCGGATTTTCTGTAAGAATCACGGGTTAAGGGAACAGAGCACTCGGCTTCACCCAACTGATGCACACTGAAGAGGAAGACAGCGGTAGCAAATACAGATGAGAGAACAGTGGATATATACCCCCTTACTGCTATTTATATCCTAACACTAGTCTGGCACCGTCTCCTTCCGGCCGCTTCAAGTGCAGAGTTGTAGCAGAAAGCACAGAATGTACTCTACTTAGCTGCAAGAATAATCTTTGTGTCCATGTTACAGAAACATATACTAACTGTTCAGCAGAAAGGCTAAATTATTCATTAATGGCTGACAAATCAGCATTCACTTTAATTATGGTTTGATTCAGCCAGACGAACAGGGAAATGTATTTAGCCACGACTTAAAGATGTCTGATTTGTTAAGAAAAACATCACAATGAAAATGAACAAGGACAATAATTCACATACCGGACAGCTTCGTTGGTCACCTGTGTTGTTTGCTGCCTGCAGCAATTCTCCAAACATGTCTGACCTGAGCCGTTCGTTCTTCCCCAACATGCGATCAACCTGTTGGCTGAGCATAAAAACAGAGACTGTATAAATATTTAGTTCCAAATATTATCTTTTTTAATGTATTTTCTAATTATTATTTATTTTTTAACTATCATAGTTAGCACTCAGTGGATATATTCCTGTGTATATGTGACAAACAGTAACTGTTTTCTTGTAATCCATGTGAAATGTTTTAAATTGGGACTTTATTAGGTACATAAGGAAGATTATAATGTTTAGTTTTTGTCGACATTGTCAGAGAGGTTAATGTCATAATATATGAACTGGACTGCATTATATAAAAATGAATTTCTAATATTATTCCCCCCTTATGTTTGGAAATACAGGAAAACATTACAAACCCATCTGAATATCATGCAATCCAGTTGGACACCACTGCAAACTCCGACCTCAATAATAAGCAATAATATAAAATACAGTTATAATAATACCACCCTGGCAGTGTCAATCAAAACTGAACATTTGTATCATTGTGAATGTAGAATTTATGGTGGATACATACAATTTACAATATCTATAACATACAGTTATTTTGTGCAGTGTGCAGATTTGCCTTGTTTATCTAATCCTTGCTTTGACAGGACTCAAGTGAAAATGCATGCAGAAAGTGAGTTGAGGAGGAATTGTGCACATTTTGCAAAAAAGAGAAAATATCTCATAAAACCACAAGACCAAACAATCCTTAGATTTGTTGATAATAATCAACACTTGCTTTTAAGGTGTGACTGCTAGAGAACAGGAAGGAAATTGATCTAAGATGCTTAAAATTGCAATCAAATAATTTTTTTTGTAATCTTATTTAAGACTTTGACATTTAAATCAGGATTAGCACTCTGGCCTGAATTTTGTATCCTATTTTTTAAAGCCATGGCAGTAAATCAAGCACTCACCATAAAGCTGTGGTTGAGACATAATGTACGAATTCTGTGAATGGGTGTGGGTCTGAAGATGCACCACAGCTGCGACACACAAACTGCAAAAGAAAAAATTGTGTGTTATTTTACAGATTGCATTTCAGTAAAAGACCTGTGTATATTCCTGTGACCGGTCATAACCATTTACACGCAGTTAGAGCAGCTGTTGGAGTCTTACTTTATTGTTATTAGTATACTTAGTTTTTGTCCCTATGTACTTCACATGAATACTATACATCTAATTATTATGGGTTTTCTTAGCAGATAAAATGACAGTTACCTGCTCATACAGCATCATTGCAAACTTCTGATGGGTGATGCAGGATTTGGATGAACATGCGTCCGTCGCAGTGTCTGAAACGATGTGTAAGTGAATTCGCTCTAGGATGTTCTCCTATAAGAAATGAAAGCAGATATAGTCCAAATATTGAATACATGCAATTGCAGTGTTTCCTTACAAACTATGAACTGATCAGAACATGTTTGTGAAACACTTAAAACATCTATTGTATTGTAGATTATGAAATGTAGATTATGAAATTCTGATGTGAAGTCAGACTGAACTATAGAAATAAGTGGATTTTAGATGATATAGGCACTACACAGACAAAGATCAAACACACAAATGTCAGCCAGAAGGGAAACTTGATCAACTAAATCCAACACACTCTACTTCTTTCTACCTTCAGTGTTACAGAGAAGAAAGCACCATAACATAATACACAGTTACAGTGGAAAGGTCTTCCACTGGATGCTACTTTGAATAAAAGCCAAAGGCACAGCATCAACGTACAAAGCACTCAGCAGCATCATCCATCAGGCCAAGTTGGAAGCGTTGCTCATCCTTAAAGGTTTCAGCGAGGGCGTTACGCAGGCTGTCGGAGGGGAGCACGCGCTCTCTGCTCTGCTGAAACTGGCTGAAGATGCTCTGTGAAAGAAAAACTATAATTAGTGGCTGTCATGAAAATGAACCGCAATTGCAAATTTATTTTTTCTTCACCACTATCATAAAGTAATGACAGATGAAATTAGAAATATTCAACCATACTAATAATGCCCGGTTTAGCCCATAGTGCAGAAACAAACCTTCAAAGCACAGAAGATGCAGGCATCACCGAGACAGAAGTGACCTGAGAGCTGCCTCAGACTTCTTCTGAAGATGTCCAGCTGCCAAAGCACCTGTGACGGTTTAACGACAGCAAAAAAAAACATCAAAATACAGACATGCACAGAAACCCATTTCAAGGATTTCAGAAGCTCAAATTGAAGAGAAGGATCTTAAAAACAAGATTTTTGATATTTGAATGAAATGATGCGGCCAAACACTGAAACAGTTTTGTCATTATTTCAGTGGAGTGAAGCAATTTAATTGAAGTATTTTTTCAGTATTTTCGAGCTGGTAGAAAATGATTCTTCACCTGAACAGCGCTGTTTAGGAAGCAGCTATTTTGCCCGGGTTCATTCAGCAGGCCTTTGGTGAGCGCGAGAGACAGCATGCTCCCAGGCTGGTAGGATTTCTTCAGGCCTCCTCCTGGTTTTTTGAACATCTTTACCCATGCCATGGAGTTAGAGCCTGCAGCTGATAAAAATAAATCCTCTGATTGACATGTATCTTCTACATGTCACGCTCTTGTTTCCCTAAAAGAGTGTGTGTCTGTGTCTTTATGTATTTAGTAAAGAGGTAAAAATGAATCATGAATGTAAGGTTTACATTTTGTACTACCTTGTCATTTCTAAGTGCCGTCATCATTTCAAGTGTTGATAGTAAAAAGCTAATTACACCTCATGGGTAACCTTAAAATCTTCATGTGAAATTATATCATATATTGTGGATGTTAACCCACTCAAAACATACAAACATGTTAAATTCATCTTCATTCAATATCTACACTAGTATACTAATGATTCAAAATGTGATTATTATTGCATGGCACTATGGAGGCACAATAGGCAACCCTGGATGACAAATGTGGTTCATCTTGGACACAGCTTTCATAACATCACTATTCCAAATGCCTGACGGTTGGTTGCCAGATGAATCATATCTTACCTTCTCCAGAGTTGGGTGGAGACTTGCTGCGGCTGGACATGCTGGGAGGTGGGAGCTGGTGCACTGGTCTGGCCATGGGCTCCATCCATTTCATCCCCACACCCCTCCGGAGCGGTTAGTCGAAGGCATTGTCAGGATCAGCCACAGAGCAGCCTCAGCCATGTGCTACTGGACATTGAATGGCAACTGAACAATATCTGAGGACAGGTGGGAAAGGAGAGGGAAACCATTAATATGCTAATACAAGTCCACAGTGCAGAATAGCCAACGTATGCTCAACATGCAGTGCAGAAGTCCTTTCCTGCATTTCTTTACTTGTTCGGAAACACTAAGATCTGAGCTTTGAGATGTGTGCCACCTCTACAATCTGCAGACTTCACGACCTGCATTGTGACCACACCGGCTGATGCAAGGACATAGCAATATTTCAATACATTTACACATGCTTATAGAGAAAAGACAATACAAATCTCATAACTTATAGACATTCAGATACCTTTAGGTCTGCTTTTTTTGTACTTGACCATCCCATTGCTTCATCACTGACAGACTGTTCCAGTAAACCCATTTATTTCTTCTTCTTAATTTACCTCTCTATTTAAAAATAGAGAGGTAAATTAAGGAGAAGAAATAGAATAACAGAACAATAATACAAGGGATAAAAAAACTATTAATTTAAATGCAATTTATTTTCATATAATTGTATTATAACTATATCAAAATAAAGCCTAAAATGGTGCTTTGCTCGGGAACACTTTATTTTCTTATGGATAATGTGCTATTACAATAATCAGCTGCTATAGGAAATTAATAATCAACAAAAATGGCCCATGTTACAGTTTAAACTGAATTACATGAAGCTTCAAGCTAATCTTTAACATACATTGAAATAGGAGGTTCACTCCACCACCAAAATATCAAAACGACTGAAGCCTGTTACTGTCTGCCACAAGGTCCCACATGAGACAGCGACTAAATTATGATTTGTTTTCATCTTAATGTGGTGCTGCTCTGGTTTGTTTACATTTGTAATGTTTACACTGTAGGGGGGGTAGATCTGTATGTATTCATGATTAGATGAGAAAGTCACGCACATTTCTGTTAGTCTCATTTGTAAATGTACCTGAAATCTATATGCTAAATAAATTACTGATTGCAGGAATTTAATTCATTTTGGGGTAAAATAAACAACAACAAAAAAGCATTTTTCGTAAACATTCCAACGTTTTCATCATGTAAATTCCTGTTTAAAGCCAACATTTGGTCTCAGTGCACACATGTGTTTCTGCACCAGCCTCACCAACAACATGTGATGCCTGTATAAGGCCTATCTACGGTCTGACATAATGCACGTTTTTGCAATATTGTTCACAAAGAGTCCGCAAATCCTTCACCGAACGGTATTTTGGCCATCCTGAGCTTTCCCGGGTTCAAAAAAACAAAACCTAAAGCTGCGACGAGTGCGCGTTCCTACAGTAGGAAACAGACTCACGGTCAACTGTATGTGGGAACAGCGCGCTCGGTCAGCGACAGTAGCATAAATATGTCGCAACTCGTGCCGACTCACCTTAAAGGGAAGCGGATACTTGCCTCCAATGAAAGCGCAGGGCGGTCCAGCTGTCAACACTCAAATCCCAACACTTCCCCCCGAATCCTCTAAATAAAACTGGCTAGAAAGCATGTAACGCACTATCTGTCATACTGCAGCATTCCCAAGCCCTCCGACACGAACACAAGCGGCAGCTCGAGCCGCTGTTTGCAGCCACACAGACCCGGGCAGGACAGTATTATTTCGGTTTAAAAAAAATCGTCCCTTCTTTCTGTACAAACGGGGCCAGTGATGGCCTGTGCATGAGCCAGAATGTCCGACGCGGATTAGTGATGTTTTGAGACTTGAGAGGTCAAACTCCGCCCCTAGTGTAGCTTCAAGTGCACTGCTGCTGTATTGCAATTTCCAATCCCTGCATGGCAAACTGTGTGCTGGCGGAAGGTCAGACTTCCAACTTGTCATGATGATGATGAGAGAAGACATCACATGACTGCACTGGTTTCATAATCATGCAGCACTGTGGGGACTAAACCCTGCCTGTATTTATTTATTTATTTTGAAAATGCGCTCACTTAAATGTCAAACAACAGAACAGAATACAGTTTTATATTATGATTTAAAGTGAAATACTAAAAGTGTTAATATGCCATAATTACCATAACAAGCCACAGTGGACACAGACGTTGCCCTGCTTTAATTCTCTTGTGCATCATTTGTCCCACTGGTGCATATCACACATTATATTAAGCATTCATTTCCCTCAAATGGTAATATGAATATTCTAACTCTAACATTTCTGTCTCTGCTATTGCCATGCTGCAGTAAACAGGACATGGATCATAAAGATCGGAGCAGTGTTTTTCCACATACGTTTTAGTGGGTCTGTCCACAATGGTGTTTGGCTAAATAGTTGCACAGTGGATCATTCACACTACATGTGTGTGTGTGTGTGTGTGTGTGTGTGTGTGTGTGTGTGTGTGTGT
>NW_022280088.1:1660490-1684980 GCF_004355925.1 Anarrhichthys ocellatus | reverse complement strand
GTGTGTGTGTGTGTGTGTGTGTGTGTGTGTGTGTGTGTGTGTGTGTGCGTGTGTGTGTGTGTGTTTGTGTGTGGGCCCGGCTGTGAAAAATAACGTAATTCAATCTTTTTGAGTTGTTACACTGAGAAGATTTTGAGTCCAAGAATGAAATCTGTTTGAGAATATTAAACAGCATCTTCTGCAAGGCACTGTGACTGCAAACACGTTCACAGTTTACTAATATTTTCATACAGGTCCTAATATAGTATATTAAATGCCATATACTGAACTAACTTAAGGGAAAAGTGTGGACCATGTGCAGTATTTGGGGAGATAGTCTGACTGTATATAGCTTTTCTCTGATCCTATCTTGGCTCCAGCAATAGCACTGAAACCTCCCTTGAGACACATGAAGTGTTTTTGGTGTTATTTATTTTAGGCTTCATATTTCACCCTCTGAATGTTGCACAGCTGAGCTCTGTTCAGATAAGCTGTCAAACTCTACTGTTCTTTAGTTTATTTTTGGAGTCAGTTTTTTTTGTATCTGTTTTGTTCTTTCTTTTTTTCAGTTTACAGAGTGTAATAGTTCAGCCAAAAGTGACTTAAATAGACTCCCAGCAACTCAGTGGCTAAAAGGACAATTAGAGTTTATACAGCAGTTTTAATTCCGTTAATTCTATTATTATCAGGTTTTTAGACTTTCATCACAGAAAAACTGGCCCCAATCTAAATCTTCTATATAAAACAGGATTTGCATGTTGAGGTCTGTGTCAGATCCTGTACCCAATAACACATACTCTACCATTAAAATTAACCTGTATTGCTGTGATACCAGGTATAATACATGATAAAACTCAGTGACCTTTATCAACCTTGTCAACTTTCTCAGAGTTAAGTCTCAAAACAACATCTTTTTTGGGAGTGAGAAAAATTCAAAAAATGCAAAGCTCCTGTATTAATTCATTTAAAGTGATACAAATGGACACTTCTTATGACAGTAATGAATTGACCCACAAAACATTCTGTGTAAATGGAAATGCAAATTATTTGGACTGTTGAGGTTTTGGAGAAATGATAGTCATACATGAAGATTGCTCATGAGCTCCTATACTTTGGCCTTGAATTTAATTTTGCCAGAGTTTTTTCTCCTGTATCTCCCCCGCTCTAAGTTTGTAAATTGTATGTCCAGTTACATTCAGAAGAATAAAAACGATGCATATTAAGTTAGTTATACAATGTAGAGTATGTACGAGAAAACAATACACTTAAACTGTAGAAGTAAAATCATGCACCTTGACTGTTTTCAGCTCAGTTCTTTAGAAAACACCAAACTATCACTCACAGACATTCAGTGTATTTTACACACTCATACACAGTATTGCTTCTAGGTTGAGATGCTGTAAAGTTACATGTTTCTAGTACATCTGTGACAAGACACAATACAGAACAAACATTTACATTTTCTCTCACTCCAAACAAGGCAGGCCAGACTATATCCATGTTGTACAATTATTAAATATAATTGCGTATAAAGTCACTGTTTCTGAGTCCATGCATTTGCTGTGTTTTTAAATAATCAGTTCCATCGTCCAAGTCCAGATTTCTCAGTCTTCCTAGATTGATGTGACCTCTGTTATTTCCTCAAGATAAAATATTTCTTAGCTTTCTTTTTTCTTTTTCAGCAGCAGTCAACAATAAGTCAGAGCTATAAAACAGACCTTTCACTATTGTTTTATTTCTACACATCCCTAATTGATTTGTTTTGTGTTGAATTTTAGATTCATTTAAATTATAGCTTAATTAATTTATATTTATGTATTCAACATTTGCTTGCATGATGTTAAGAGTTATTTATAATAAATATCTATATGATGAATAAATATAAATGAACACCTTATTTGTGTATTTGTCTGTAATATAATTCTTTACAATAGATATAAATGAAATACTGCTTACTCATCACAATAGCTAAATATAACTCACTGCATGTTCCAATTGTGTGCCATCAATAAATAAGTTGCATTCTTTATTTACATTACATATTAATCAATTCAACTGAACATTTATAAAATGTACAGTTTTGCTGTCTGTATCATTGGAAACCCTTCTTGAGTTATGCTATTTACATGATTTTCTTTGAATACAGTTTAAGTGTACACCAAACACACTAGTCAACAAAAGCAGGAAACATTTTCTGTCCACTAAATGTAATTGTGAGTGTGTTATGGGGTGTTTCGCCTTAATCAGAGGTGGGCCAAAATACTACAGCTGACATCATGTGGCCAGACTACATACAGTTAGACCACCTACAGGTCATCAGACTCTGGGATTTGAATGGGCTCCAGGGTTACAGTGGGTATGATCAGATGGGTGCCCTCAGATATCCACCCTTGAGCCGACCTATTAAAGGTGGGTCGCTTCATTCCTGGCTCCTCCAGCTCTAGGTACCTGGGCGGGTTCAGGTCCACCTCTGGGAGCTTGAATGTGATTCCTCTGGGAGCTTTGTCAAAGCCACCAAAAGGAGTGGCCACCCTGTAATTGACATCAAGTGTGAATAGTTCCTCATTGTTGTACTGATGTAGTAATTGACTAAAACGTGCTCATATTGTCGTTTTCTCACCGGTTAAAGCTTTTGTACTCAGGAAGGTCTGGTCGCGGATCAGGTCCTGACATTGTCAGTTTGAGTGTTTCGGCGAGGTCGGGGTCACTGAGGATTGCCTGATCCCATGGGGAGTGGTAGGACTTGGGCATAGCTGTGGCTGTTAACTTCTCTTCAGTCATGTCTGTCAAGGAGCAAACAAAAACAGAGAGACACCATTAGATTGTTCCAACATTGCAGCAGAATGATCTGATGGTTTAGTTTGCAGTTCACGGGTTAATGTTGAGCTTTTTTCTTCAACCTTTTTGAGGGGAGGCTAAAGTTTTAGAATGGATTATGAATAGAGTCTGTGCTTAGGGAACACTTATGGGCAGACTGAGTTGTCCGTCATTGAGTTCTGAGGCCTAAAAATAGCACATAGTTGAAGTGTGCACTCATCATATTATGTGTCAACGTGGGATGACACCCTACTGGAGGGTTTTGGAATAAGTACTGGACTCTGTCGGCTTATTAAAGTACAATATCATAAAATAAAGCATTTAAAGTTTCTCAGGTTGTAATATGAATCATGGTATCAAACAACTTAAGTTAATGCCATGAAACAAGACCAGCAGTTATGACTGTATGCTGTATGATACATTATTATGATCATTATCATGACAGCATTACATAATCAGTCACTGTTATTTGACTCTGCAGTATATGCAGTATTTATTTTTTACTGTTTTAAAGTGGATGACATAATAGATTTAAAGTAGGAATGATTTCCAAAGACCAAATCTAATGTTAAGGTTTGTATTTATTTTTACATATGATTAAGATAATTTTTGTTAATGGTTATATGTTATTGCTTCATATTGGCCTCAATGTAAACATACTGAAGAGCATAATTACCTGAAATAGTGATTTCTGGATTAGCAGTATTTCCATCGGCTGGTGCGTCCACTTTAATTTCCACAGTGTGTGTATTCTGAGTTAAAATATCATTCTGCAAAATGCAATTAAATTATAGTTAATATATTGGTTATCAACTGAGCAACAAAAAGTGAAGCTGGCACATCTACAGCTGCTCTTGTGTTCCATGCACTCAGGTACACACGCACGCACACACACACACACACACACACACACGCACACACACACACACTTATAACTACAGGGTGTGCACACACACAGAAACACATCAACAGGCACTGATAAAGAGGGGAGCAGCTCCTCAGCAAAGGGCCTGAGTAGCTCTCAGAAGATTTGGCTGCATGATGTACAGTAAAAGGCACTTGTCTTTGTTCTTCATCCGTGCTTTGTAACAGTTTTAGATACATTTGCTTAATGAGACCATTCAACACATTTTCAAGCAGACGCCACTTAATGCCAGAACTCCTGAACGCATTCAAACGTATATATGAAGTGACTTAATACAAGTTGACTTACATTCAGCTGTGTGTTTGCCTCATTTTGTATACTTTCAAATGTATATTTATCAGATCTCCTCTGGCGCATTTTGAAAAGCCGGGAACCTCTGTTGGAAAGCAATGATAACTCCTCCAACATAATGTCTTTAGGAGTGCTGAGCTTCTTTCCGAGATCGATTACGTCACCTGTTGAGAAAAATAATATACATAAAGATGAAGATAAGGAGGAAAAGACTAATCTGTATAATGTGCAGATTTAGACTGAAATGGTGAATGACTTTAATCTAATCCCTGTTTCTTAGAATGGTCCTGTGTCAAAAATATCTTGTTTTAATACCGTTAATGCATCAGTTGATATTATACTTATGGACATATTCTTAAATAAATTGTATATAATCTAACTATGACTAACTTGGGAAGGGGCTGGTTTTAGAGTTGGTTTTAGAGCTGGAACGTGGTGGATACACAATATAAATATACCCTGATATCATTTTGTCAGATGGAAAGGTTTGGGGGAGGGGTCCATAAATGACATCAAAGTTGTCACAAAATTAAATATTTTCCATTTTGTAAGCCCTGTCATGGAAAATGTGTTATCATTGTACTTGAGAATTAGTTTTGGATGGACATGATGCTTCCTCGTCTGCCACAACAGTCGGTATGTACCCCAGCTGTCACAAAGCTTCACTTTATCCAAATGGCTACACACAGTTGTCCCTCACTTCTTCCCTCCCCTCTCCAGAAATAGACTTTTGTAAAGGACAACGACAAAGGATTAGTCACCATAGGTAGTAGATCATCCCATTAGCTTATTTATGGCAAAGACTGGAGTGTAGCCCTGACATTTTCAACCCAGATCACAATGGATATTATCTTGCAGCAGTGTGTTTGTCTGCTGGTCCTCAGTTCTAACATCATACCATTGGTACCGTGGACCTCCTGGCAAATAGCTGCTGCACGCTTCTTCCTCTCTCCAGTTGGCATTGTACAGAATTGTGACATTGTAGCTTTGGCAAGTTTGGCAGAATTCAGGAGTACTGGAAACACATACAGGACACAGGATGTAGTTGTTCTGCCCGAGTCACAAAGTTTAAAGTCTATAAAAGTCTATAAAGTATATCTCCCATTTCCTGTCAGCATCTTTTAGAATTTGAAGATGATTTATAAGGCCCCCGTTAAATAAATCTGCCATATCAGTGTTTGCCATGTTATAATAATCTCTCTGTCGGGGTTAGATTTAATAGATTACAATGTATTGCATAACCGCAAAGCCCTATTGTACTAGGATCGGTTTCCACACACATAATTCTTAAATCTGGCCTCATCACTGGACCGATATTTGAGTTTGAGTAAATGTTAGTGCTATCTCCCTTTCGGTTGTCACAAGATAAATCACCTGTGTAAAGGTCAAGGGTGACTATTGTAAATTTGTATGTGTGGCTGGACACAGTAAGTGTCCAGCAGTACAAAACATTAAACATAATATCCAAAATAACTTTCTTACATTGGCAGTGCCCGGTGATACCACATATTTTTAGCTTTGCTTTGTTGCCAAATGCAAAACATGATGCTACATGGTACAACACTAAATATTACTTGTTTATTGTGACCATCTGCTGAATTTTCAGCAATAATTTCCATGCAAATGACAGAGAGAGAGCAAAGCAATACAATTCTAAAACTAGGAAACATAACAGATAATTTGTCAAATGTTGCGTTTCCATAAAAAAGGAACTTCTATACTTCATAGAAAATCAAAGCCCAATTTTTTTTTTTGTTTAACGTAACTTCTACATAATTTGAATGAACCACATATTCACAAAATAAACCCTGACGACGCTTGTTCGTACCTGTAATGGTATCCCTGGGGTGCAACCTGTATCCTTGAAGGGGAGACACGGAGGCTCAGGGGTCAACCTACAGAAGGTAGTTTGATCTTCCCTGATCTTCACACTCACGGACACTAAAGCTAAACTGTGGCTGTGTCTCTGTGCCTGTTGTGAATGGAATGCCGCTTACATCAATAGGCTAAATTTAACCTGCCAAACACTCAAAACCACTCTCAAACACCATGGGGCAAGGATAGCTACCAGAGAGAGAGAGAGAGAGAGAGAGAGAGAGAGAGAGAGAGAGAGAGAGGATGGACAACACACACACACATGTCCACTGATGTTCTTTGAGGCAAGGACTCCCCTACAAAAATTTTTTTGTATATATACACATGATCTAAAAAGAATTTATACCAATGTAGTGGTAAGTAACAAACAATAAACAGTACTTTACTGGACATACTGGACATTTAATCTTTAAATCGTTAAAAAAATGTTGAGATATGAAAGTTACTGTCAATTTTTGAACCAGTGTAAACTGCATTGTGTTATTTTAAAACATTGGTATACAATTATTGAATAAAGAAAGATGACTCAAAACCATCTGCACTACTTTTCAAATTATATCACAATGTGGATTAAAGCAACAACAAAAAAACAATGCGCGTTTTCTTGTCTTTTATTTTTTCAGTTTGTGTTGAACAGGTGCAAAAACTTAAAATTTTCTTCAAGGAAATCATCAAACACAGGGTAAAGCCCCCCCCCAAAAATGAGCAAGAAACATGACTACATCATTCATATTGAAACCCTGAAGCTCAATGGCAAAATCTGTTGTTCTGTTTACATTTTAACACCACACAGTGTGTGATCAAAGGTGGGATACGTCATGTATGTATGCATGCAACTTTTATTTCTCTTGACTTAAAAACACATTAAATAGAATCAAAATAGCTTAAATCCATTTTAAAATATCACATGTGGGTCATCAGTTTGAAAAAAGTCAATGTTAAGATGCAACACTTATTAATTGTGTGTGTGTCATTGAGCAGTCGCTAGAAAGTGCTGCAGATGATTAGAAATGTTCACTCTATACTTGCCATCACCACTAGTAGTGAGAGAAAAAGCAGGATAAAACAAGATGAGTAACACCTGTAATTGTTATCGTTGTATGAAATGTTGACATGTGCAGAAGTGATAACAAAGTCACAGTGAGTTTTTAAGCAACAGTAAAGATACTTGATGGAAAAGCCACACAATCAGAGTGCCTTATTTCTCACTAAATATTTATAACCAATAATGTAAAAATGAGCAACACCGATCTACATTGAAAAAAAGCAATCTACCAAACATTTATTTCATCTACTACACGTTCACTTTGGCTCTCATAACACTGTTCTGATTCACTTCTCTCCTAGATCAGTCTGAAACAAACGGATACAACATAATGACTGAGAAATAACCAATTATCCACAATTGCAAAATCTCCCATCAATGCTCAGCGGGGTAATATCTCATCAGCAACACAACACAACAGCTGCGGTAAGTCGTTGTGCTCTTCTAAACAAGTGGCCACTCGTACCATGAAGATAGCAACATTTATGACTCCATCAGCAACTTCAAACAAACCTAGTAAATTGTGTAAAATATGCCTGAGTCTCAGACCTACTGGAGAAGCTTAAAAATGGTTCCATTACAATAGAACAAACATATTGTATCTCTTTAAGCCAAATTTGCTTTTTTTGTGTTTCATGTCCGAGAAACCTTTTTTTACCATAATTCATGTATATTGGTTTAAAAGTATACTTCTCTTCATCGGCTGTATGTCTGACCTCATCTTAGTGGTATTAACTGTTCTGGACTGCACTAGGCATTGGGGAGTACTTTGTTGGACCGGAGCCTTGTCCCATGTATCCAATACTGGCCCTGCTGACAGGCCTCAGAGGCTGAGCAGGTCTGAAGGGAGGCCCATAGAAGGCTGGTCTCTCAGGTGAAAATGTGCTCATGAACGGTGCCTGAAAAGCTGGGGCCGCATGATAATGACCCATGCTGACAGGTGCAGGATCGAGAGACACCCTACGCTTCCATTCATCCGGAGGCTCTGGCAGAGATCTACGGTGCCCTGCAGCTTTGACATTAGAGGCAACAGATGACGAGAGGCTCTTAAACACAAAGGCATCATCCACTGAACCAATTAGGCTTCTGGAAGCCGCCTCCCACGGAGACAGTGGCTTGTAGACCTTTTCTTGAAAGGACAATTGCCTCTGTGTTGGTAAAAATGACGATTGGATTCCAGGTGTGCTCACAGGTGACAAAAGTCTGGGAGAAGGCATCGAATTCAGTCGCTTGGGGAGGCTCAGGGAGCGGCTTCTTCCAAAGCCCTGAAAAGAAAATCACATATCAGTTGACTGGTGTGACTGCAGCATTGCAGACTTTGCTGCCACCCACTGGATTAATTTAAGCCTCGACAATAAATTTGTAATTTATTTATGTTTCTTTTTTTAGATTAAATTACTAAAAGTTTTATTGAACAAAAGGGCAAAAAGAAATGAATGATAATCTTGCTAAAATAACAGTAATATTACCCACTGGCAGAAAAAAAGTCGAAGAGGCTCTTAAGATGCAAAAATAACACATTTATTCAAAGAACGCACACCTTTTGTCACATTTAATCACATTATGTTACTTATTGCACATACTATTTTGCATCTTAAGAACCTCTTGTGCTTTTTCTGTTTTTGTAGTTTTATTATTAAATGGGACTTTGGAATTCTGGCTACACACACACACCTGACAACATCTTTCCAAAATTCTGGATTCAACTGTGCAAACCCTTTCACAAGATTATCTAACTTAAAACATTTCAAATATATAGATCAACTAGAGGATTGAGTTTTTCGTTTAATACCAAAAAATATTTGAGTGATATAAACGTATGGATGAGATTTGAATTAAAGTCGTGAAGCATCATGAAACATTTGATAAATGTTGATTTAAGAACTTACCTGCTGTTGGTTAAATAAACTTGAAATAAGTACAGTGGCAATATTACTACTATCACAGATTTAAAAGATGATGAACCTTTGTTTGGAACCATATCTGTGCCCCCTTTTCTTTGATTAATCTGCTTAAAGAGAAAATCCACTCTAAAATACAATTCACATGTTAGTTTCATTTCGTATTTCCATTATGGGTCACTTCACCAATTTTGTAATAAAACGTTTTTAAACACCTAGAACACCCAGGTAAACTTTAATTTGTCCCACATTGGCAAGTGCATTATACAACAGCAATATACCCATTGCTGTTCTCCTTTAAGTCGTATCTGACCTGTACTGCAACCTATACTTTCTCAAATCTTGTACATCACTGTTTTAATTATCAATATTCAGGGAAACTTGACTACCAACAACATCTTTCTTTTCTGCAGTTTGGCCACCTCATTATTAGCTCATCTAGCAGCCTTTACCAGCAGATGTATGAGACAAACATTTATCAACCATATTGCCACAGTAATATAGCCGCAGTCCTGTTTGTGATTGGTTGTTTCTTTTGGTTTAAATCAGCTAAAGTAAAAGATGTCCAGCACACGAGTAGCTTAACATTAGCATTAACATTAGCCACTATTAATAGCTAGTGCTCAGAGCTAATAAGGATGTCTGACTGATACTCCTCCTCTGACAAACCAGTTTTTGCATTGCTGTTTATCAATTCAATATTGTTTTTATTTCTCACACAAGCAGACCAATATATATATGTATATATATATATTTCTCACACAAGCAGAGAAAAAAAAAGTATATATATATATATAGCTGAGCACTAAATATATTCTAAAATACTTCTATTAAATGCAGGTAACATACTTTTTTTTGGTGACAGTACATACTTGCTCAATAAGTCATTGGAATAGCAAAATGTAAATCTTGCTTTAGGGTGGATTTCACTTCAGTAGTTTGTCATAGACGTCCGACAAAAGTGTGCAGAAAATCTTTTGAGGGCCGAGATCTTGGTTCCAAACCTTTCACATTTAGAGTTAAAGGTGGACTGATGGAAAAGTTGTGATAACAAACAAGCACAACGGTCCAGAAACATAAAGTCATACTAGTCAGTGACAGTGTTAACCTTCAGCAATTTACTATCTTACATTATTAAGAGCAAACAGTATTGAAAATAGTCAATGAATCTTAAAACTGATATCGCTGAAGGTGCAGTAAATATAAGTAAATTCTGTGTGAAAGCGTGAGGCAGTGAGAAAGATGAAGCAGGAAATATAAATCACTCAGAAAAAAGTAGTGATACAGTAGTTCAGGAAAAAGAAGCTCATGACACACACAGGAAGTTCACAAGTAGAGCGAAAGAGAAATTTAATAGCATGGTTGTGCTGAGAACAAGAAGTGCAAATATGTTTGAAAGACAGAGATATAAACACAAACAAGACAATTGTTTCCTTTTTTCATTTTGAGTTGCTAATGGTAATGTGAATAAATCTCTAGATCTCAAATCTCTGTGATATCTCATGTTTTACAGGATTAGGATACAGAATGCCTGATGATTTTACCGACAGTTAAATAACTGGCCATAACCGACAACTGCAGAAAATACATCCACATAAAAAAATATTTAAAGTCATAAGGGTTTATAATCACAACTAAAGCTAGTGCTTTTAGCTGATGCCATTGAAGTTTTGGAATGAGACTGAAGGAATTGCAAATTGCATGCATCCAAAAAGAGAAGTGCATTGACAGTTTCTCCCCAGGCACGCTAAATGATCAAACATATTCAGTAAATATAATCGTGAGTTATTGTTTTCTCAGATGGCATGAAAAGTCATTTTTAACTGATGTTTAAAACAAATGTATTAATAAATGATATTACTGGGCTGCTTTTGGGGTCAGTGATGACTACTACTAGACATAAGTGCACGTAATCTTAATCCTTACAAAAGAAAAACAACTAAAGAAAGAAAAACTCAAAAAGACATCAGCTGAACAAGGCTCTCTGCACACATTATTGCACATGTGATAGCACTTCCTGAGAATCACTCAACATTATCTAGTCTCACATTTCCTTTTTCAAGCACGCATGCACCTCCCGAGTTCGAGGAAGATATGTAATACTAAATTATTTATTTGTGTATTTATTTTAGTTTGTATTCTATTGATTTACAATATTAAGCTAGCTTTCCTGTACATTCAACATATTTCCTCACATTACCAGCTAAATATATCCTTATAGATGGATACTGTCAATTATTTTGGACGTGACATACATTTAGACTGTCTGTACATGTCCACCTGTTGAGTAAGACATTTTAGATGATACCGCGTTGCATATGTAATTGTGTTCTATCGTCTCAACGGTGACTACACCAAAGCATGACCATATACAGTATTAGAGCTAATAAAGCGCAGCAACAGGTCTCCAATGTTTGCCTGTCACCACTGGCTTCTTTGCAGAAAACTTTGGGCGAGGTGCCATTTGACGTGCGCCTCTAGCAATAAGAGATGCAGGAGAAAAAGCTGAAGCAATGCTGTCACCAATAGATGAATGCTGGGAGGATGCGCTTGCAGGTCGGGCACTTGGTGCTTGCTTGTCAGTTTTGTGATGGGCTGTATAGGTGACAGTGTGCTTTTTAGCCAAGCGCTTGTCGGTTGCAAGAGGCTCAACAGATCTTGTGCTTTGGCGGGCAGAAGAATTTTGGGAACTTACCGATACAGGAGACTTAGCAGGAACTTCTACCTTGCTTTGAACAACAAGCTCAGAGGCGTTATAAGGAGAATGAGAAGGGGCAGATCTATGTTTAAAGCTTTTGATGGCCTCAAACTTTGATGCTGGACCTGGTTTAGGGCTGGGGCTTTTGGCCTCAGTTACTGCCTCATACTTAAATAGTGAAGAGTCCAACTGATAGGGCTGATGTTTCATAATATCTAAGGTGTTGAGGTGCTTTGGGGCTGCTTTAGGTTTCTCTTTGGTCTTAGGCTTGATTTGGGGGCTTGTGGAAGGGGGTTGCTTGGCTGCTGATGGAGGATAGAAAGGAGCAAGAAGGGGATTGTATGATGAAGGAGGTGGGGCACGAACGATGGAAGAATATCTCCAGGAGTTAGGGAGTGATGGGGCTGGGGAGAGGGATCTTATTTTGTTAGCGTGCACCGTTTCAGCATCGACAACAAACTTCTCCATACGGGACTGTCTTTTGGCAAACAACTCTGCACCTTTTCCCGCCATAGTTGGACCATCGCCAGCCCGAGAAGTACCTCTGCCCGAGACTCGACCCTTTGGTGAAGCCTGTGATGCTTTTGATCCATGGGCGTTTGACTTCCCTGCTTGTGGTGGGCAAGAGGCAACTGAGTTGTGAGTACTGTCTAACTTATTCCTTGAGGGTGAGGGTGGCTGATGTGGGCTGTAAGTAGGACTGCAGGCCTGCATACTCACTGGGGTTCGTGATGGCTGCTGACTCCAGCTATTTGTTGTTGGCTGAAGATGAAGCTGAGAAGAGGAGTTGACAGGAGCCCAGGCATTGGCAGGTGTTTGAAGTGTTGCCCGAGGTTGATCTGGTGCCCAATGGTTGACCATCTGTTGAGTTTGAGCCCAATCTTGCTGCTGTAAGTAATGCTGACTATGAGGCCCCACATGACTGTGAGCGGGTTGTGAAAGTGGACTTCTTGGTTGAATATAGGGCTCACAAGAGGGGCTCCTACTCATCCAAGGTGGACAGGCTGGGTTGATGGTAGGTTTTGGGGCAACCGGTGGGGGATTCTTGAGTTTTATTGTTCTTGGTTGCATGAAGTTACAAGCTTCAGCACCTAGACTAAAACAGTCTTCCTCTGACTCAATAAAATACCTCCTTTCCCCTTTGTTTTGAAGGTGATGATCTTTATTAGTGGCTTTCCTTTTAGACTCTGGAAGGATGCCGGTCTTTATTGCTGGCACAGATATTCGCTCATCTCTTGAGGCTATGATTTCTCCAGTTGGGGACCAAACTTGCGGGCTAGTGTTAATAGGCACAGGTACTCTGAATCTTGGTTCTTGTCTCTTTCTCACTGGAACAACGCCGCCAGGCATGATAGGAGCAGTTGTGCTGGAGGGAAATCCTAGGAAAGGCTTCGCAGTTCTGTTTGGCACCAACGGTCTTGGCACGTTGGATAGGTGGTTCATCTGTTGAATACTTTCTTGGTATTCTTCGTGCTGCCTACGTTTTGCATCCATGTAGGTGGCCTGATCAGTATGTACGTACATTTCCTCATTGTCATAAACATTCTGTGCTTCTGTACATTCGGGTTCTCGTAATATCTCCACAGGTAATCCTTTATTCCTCAGGTCTTCATGCTCTGACACTATTTCATCCATACGTTTGCGGCGTTGGGCAAACATCATAACACCCTTTCCTTTTGTTTCTTGTAGTGCTTCCATTTCTCTACCACTTTCCCAATTCAGACTTATATTGTGCTGGTGCTGATAAACAGAATAGTCGTCTTCTAACTCAGATTCACTTGTTGCCACAAAGTTATAACCAGCTGATCTGACTTCAGTTTCCTCCTCTATTTGGTCTTCGCTGTCAAGCTTTTTCTCCCCAGTCCCGTAACTCACAAGTGTATACTTCTTGACCCTCTGGCGGCGTTTTTTAAACAACAAGGCTCCCTTATTTTGAGGGTTGGGTGCATCCGTTAGAAGCCGAGCGATACGCTTACATTTGGACTTGGTCTCCTTGACGTGTCTTTCTGATTGGCTCTCGTTGTGACTGAGCCCTGAGGCAAAAGAGAGAGAGGGACAGTGAGAACAAAAGAAGGGAGGTGAAGAAGATGGAAACATATACTCATTTCATTTTGATATTTTGTCAGTCAGTGGACATGTAAGAAGCTACAGTTTTTAACTGATCAATGCTCAGAAAAGTAAAACAATGAACTAATGCTTGATATTTGGGGATTTTAAAGCAAGCACACTAATAAGAAGTAAAGAAAATCTAAAATCGGCCCCTGCTGAAGCCAGCACACTAATAAAAGCATCATATTCACTTACAGCTAACTTGGGGGAGTCCATTAGGAAAGAAAAATGAGGAGCTCACTTTCCATTGCCGTCAAGTCTTACGATTGGAAAAGGGATCGGGTGACAGGCCCGGGGTGACACATGCTGGTGTCTGTCAAATTTGTTTCTGCCAGCCTCATCGTATGGTCATATTTTATTCTTAACCCGCTCTGACTTTTATAGCCATGGGAATTCTCCCTGTAAGTCCACCTCAAATAGATCCCACGTTACAGCATGAAAATAACCAGCACCCATAGGGCTTTGCACAAGTTATATATGAAATGAAGTCTTCATTTAACACCAACAATAATTACAGGCAGAGAAACGTAATTTAAGATAATTATCCCCAAAAAAAACAAGCAAACACAAAATGATATCTTGTCTATTAATAAGTTGTACATTTTTTAAATTAAGAACAAAAATAATTTGGAATATGCTGTATAGTTTGCACTACTAGCTTCATGTGTCTAACAAGTGAGGGTAGAAGACAGATACTTACGTGTGGACCTTGCCCTCTGCCTGTCCGGTCTGCAGAGATCTGTGTCAGACTCTGAGTTCCACTTCCCTGCCTGCTCAGCAGCCTTGTCTGAAATTCCAAAGAAGAGAGAAGCAGGAGGTGCTTCACTACTCCCTCCTTCCTCTGAAGATTCAACCCTCCTGTTCACAGTCCCTAGGCTCTGCCTACCTCTGGCTCCCAGGGGCTGCTCTGTGGTCAGGGTCAAGGCCAGGGTCATGTCAGCTGCACGGCCAAGAGAGGACGAAGAAGAATGCGAATGTGGCTGTGATATCTGGCTGGCGTGAGGCTCAAAGTTGGGGCGCTCTGGGTGTGGGGACAGTGATGTTGGTGAGGGTTGAATTTGAGGAGACTCTGTAATGGACTCTCCAGATTCACTAAGGTAGATGTCATCCTCTTCTTGATATGAAGCCTCCTCTTCACTTCCGCAGAGTTCAGGCAGGGACTGTTGCTCACCTGCAGATTCCCAGTCTTGTGACTGAAGGCATGCTGGGGACTCGAGATCAGAATTCAGGATTTCAGCAGGTAGAGGGTCTAAAGGGTACTCTTCATCACTGGCATCATCACACTGTTCCCCAGAACCATCTGAACCTGACCAAGGGACCAAGTTATCATTGTTGTCTGGGTCTTCAGCTTCTGGTTCCATCTCTAATGTGGTTTCACAATGTCCTGGGTATCACCAATAATACCTTCATTAAGACAAAAACAAACAGGCCAAGGAGCCTTTTGAAAAATAGTTCACATTTTTGCACAGACATTTTTGTAGAAATATTCAAATTCTAACAATTATGACCATGAACTCCTTTTGATTATTGGGAGTTCAATATAATATAGGATTATTGTTCAGATAAAGAGATGTCAGATTAGTACACTTTTTAGTATTTCGAACTACAATGTAATTGTCTGAATTATTCCTATCCCCAATAGGAAGTGCAGCTTTTCTTTGGCAGTTACATCGGGGCTGCCATCGCTCTACATGGAATGGTATGTAATATCAAGGGGGGAAACTGCATTCACATCCAAGAGGATAAGCAAAACAATCGGGAGGCTGTTTTCCGAACTCCTGTTTATACAGTGAGGTTTCTTCCATTTCGCTGCTCTCATCTATCACTGCAACAAACAGCACTGCAATTCACATCTCCATTTAAGAACTGAATCTCAGAGACTATTTGTTTTATACATAGTAGAAATACTAGGCCTCCTACTCCCTCACTTAAAGCCGGTGTTTGTTTTGTTACTCAAGTTAAATCATATCAACATAAGGTTTAGCACCACACGCTACCAGTCCCAGCTGTGGCGACATTGGTACAGCTGTCTCTTAGTAAGGCATTGCTAGGCCTATGTACTTTTATTGTTTGTGTCTGTCATTTTATGTATTTGTCTCTATGGTTTGTGTCTGTCATTTTATGTATTTGTCTCTATGGACCCTGAGTCTGAAATAAAGTCTATCTATCTATCTATCCATCTATCTATCAAAGAGGCTTCCAAAGTATTCCCTCAAATTATTCTGGTAATCAGTTATTGTATCAAAATCAATGGTAGAAAATTATTCGATTGATTAAATTATCCAGTGCAAAACAGCTGCTGTCAATGTTTTTCCATACAATAATTTTAGCTAAGACTGACATTAAAACACAAAGTTTTGCTGCTTAGACTTTTTTTCAGGTTAGTATAGGGAAATTAACAGAAATGATTGCCTTCATAACCTAATATAAAAATGAATAATCAACATCATGCTGAAATTGTTCATGTTAGTTCTGACCCAATGTTTATCTATAGACCAGTGCTCAAAACAAAGAATGTTTCAGCAGTCTGCTACCGGTTCGAAAACTGCAGGGAATCCAAAACATGAAGGTTTTACTGCAAACACAAGCCCTTTATAGTCCAAACATATATACTGACATCCAACAGAGGGTGGCGCCATTGTAGAGAATGACTTGGATAGATTCACCTCCTGATCACCAGATTAAAACTAAAAAGACTGTAAAAACTTCTTTTTTAGGGGGGATTTACACACATAATTCACCTTTTCATAGTATTTATAATATACCAAATTCCAGCTGTTCAATAAACAGATTGTAGTGTGTAAGATAAAAAAGGTCAGAGGCTATAATGCACATGTGCATCAGTTCTTCAGTGTCAGAGTAATTTTGTGGAGATTGAGGCTGTTTGCTGTATGTTTGTATGCTGTATGTCACTGTGAAGACACCATTGTCCTTCCTTCAACAGATACCAGCCACAGTAGCAAACATTCAACCTAAACAGCTGAAGACTTGTTTTGAGGCCAATAAAGTGCCACATTGTTCCAAAATGCTCAATAACTTTTTTTCTACGCAGTTGCAGACGCACACATCCAACAGAATCAATAACTTAATTTGGTGAGCCAAAAAAAATAAAATAAAATGAATATGCCCAAAGTCTAACCAGAGAATAAAACAATTTAATCAATATCACTAGCGTCTAAGTCTAAAGGCATGCAAGCATCCTGTACTAACGTCACAAAACACAAGTGTCGGACACTACAAGCTGATGATTTGCTATTATTAGATTCTTGTCGAAAGAGTAGAGGTTTGTTCTGAAGGTGGCGCGAGAGGGAATGTAATTTCAAATCAAAAGTGTTTTTTCCATGGAGGTCTGGAAGTTCAATATCAATCTGCCAACTGCAAGATTATGAGTTGAGATTTTGGCTTAAAAAATAATGCTTGAAATGTCAATCTACGACTTTAGATTTCAATAATAATTTGTACAAGAGGACATTGGCTCATGGTAGCACTAGAGGTGAAGTAAAGGTCAACACGAGGATTCATCCATTGTGGACCAATAAATATCCAAATAATCGTCACACCAATCTATAGATCTATAAAGAGCTTTATGAAACAAAGCATTTGGTAAGTGGTGAGACAGACTGACATCTATAGCGGAATCAGTTATTTACAAGATTTCACACTTCAGTACATCTGTATTTCACAAATTTACTTCTGTTCAGATTAGTCAATTTCTCTGGTTTACACACTTAGAGAAGCATTGAGTCCACTGCACGAAAATCTTGAATGTTGACATGTCATATAAAGGTTTGATATGATTTGTAATCAATTGAAAACCAAATGTATCTTTGTTGATCACGCTCTGTCGTGAATAGGAATAAAACAATTTGTTTTGCAATATTAATTAACACATTTGAATTTCAATGTTAAACAGATTTAGTTTACAACAAATTTACAAAAATGCATACTTATTACATACAGTGTCTCCCAGATTAGATATTGGCTGACTTTGTTTTTGTAATGGTAATTTACTAGCCCTCCTGTCACGCACTTACGTATGAGCATTTGCTCTAAAAACAGATTTAATCCATAAAAACAGGAAAGTAGGACATTGTAGCTGTTGCTCAACTGCATCAGGAGTGACTGAACATCGTTGATGACAAAAAGCAACAATCAACAATAAAACAAACAGTTCATGCACACATTTTTTTATTTGCAGCATGTGGCATGGCTTTGGATAACCTTTGGATTGAAGGCTGTTGAAGGCTCAGGTGAATTGCATTCACCATACATTTTCTTTCATCTATACTGCTATCAAGAGGCCCTCTGACACATGCAGCTGCAGGATTATTTAAAGACACAGACTCTTGGACACTTTGTCTTCTGCCAACGCTTCTCTTCACACTTGGTTCCACTTCGTTTTAACACTCAACCATCATCAAGCCTTACTTTGGTGCTGAAGGAGTTTCTGTTTCCTAGTATGGCAGTAATTTCAGCATGTTGACTCATTGCCATGGAAACAGGGAGTCAGCATCCTTGACTAACGACTGAACTCTTGGTCTGGGGGATGACCCCAGCGAGGATTGAGCTTTAGCAGATTAGATGTTTCCACACAATTAGACTGCCTTACTTTAACCGCTAATGAGAAACATACACCTGTTAAACAGCCACAAATACATTTTTAGTACTCCCATCATGAGCCTTACAACAGAACAACAATCCGCTGAATACACAGCTTGGACCAGTATTCACCAACATAGATGTTGCAATCAGTAAGTACACAAAGACTGACTGAATTATATTGAAGCCATAATTAAATCGGTGCATCAGTGATTAGAGAGATATATCTTACTATTGAATCGTTTATCATAGAGCAGAGAGCCATAGAATCTCAATGAACAGAATAAAACAGAACTGATATGAGACTAAGTTTAGGCTGGTCCTCTTTTACTACACATATGTGTCCATCAAACCCAAAAGCAGGCAGACTATGAGATAATCTCACTAAATTAAATTCTCAACAGCAGGGTTCATGAAAGAGAGAGATATGGCTTATGGTACAAGAAAGCCGCTATCAAAAGATAGAAGGTGGATCGAGGAATTAGTCGTAAAACATCATCCATTACTCACAGTAATCGTCCCTGAAGCAGCTGTAAAAGACAAAAAGTCTCTCCAAAAAACGAAAAGCCTCATCAGTCGAAGAATCTGAGCACTTGTTGTGGAGTCCAGATGTTCAGGTTCAGGTCCTGCCACCTTGCTCATAGTGTAGGATTGCTCATTCACGTATGCTACTGTATTTAAAGAGAGAGAAGAAAAAAGTATTCCTGCCCCCAACCTCCTTCAGACACAGCTCAGTTAGCATCGTTCTGCTGCAGCGCGTCAACATAATGAACTGGTCCTCAGAAAACATTGCTTATTTTCATATTTTAGAGTGATTTGAAATGTGCCTTTGCTTGTTATTAGTGCAGGAGTTATGCTTTTAATAATATTTTAGCTGGTTAACTCCTGAAAGAAATACATAAATTAACAAACTGCCATTTGTATAATGAACACAGACTTACCGCATGTTGCTCTTCAACCACTACAGTTACATGTTGCCATAATGAGCATTTGCCCATAGCAGTCAATTAGGTTATGAAATAGGGTTGCATATTAAAAAGCTGCTGTACAGAAAATAGATGAGGTAAGACTGTCGTTCTTTGACAGGATGCCCGTACATGGAACTAAATCTGAGTTTTAAACCATGGTTTGCAGAAGTAATAGAGAATGGAGAAACTACTCTACAGCTGCAGTCCTGCCCTGATGGTCACATTCAGTCATTATTTCCAGTCAGATTAAAATTGATAGTCTACTTATGTATTTATTAATAGTTGTTTTGTTTTCGGCAAAGTATACTCTGCTTACCAAGTGAAGATAAATCAATGGTTTGTTTATTTCCTTAGTGATTATTGCTTCCATGCATTTGTTTTTATCCCCATGGCCCTGTTTTGGAAATGATGATCTACCTCAATATAAAAGTGTGTTGCAAATCTGAGTGGCTGCATTGCTATCGAGTGCTTGTATTTGTGTATTAAGCATTAAGCACATTCAATTTCCTCTCATTGAGCAGCTGCCCTCCTTTTTTTCTGGGTATATTGTAAACTAACATGAAGTGTTACAAACAAAAATGTATGTTAAATCAGGACTGCCAAAATACTTATTGTGTCGTTAATATTTTTTCTATGTAATGTCAGAAAATTCCGGGAAATGCTGATGATAGTTTCAGAAATGAAGCATTATAGATAGAAGTGAAGTATTTAAGCAATAAGCCATGAGAGACAGTGATTTTACAACAGCTACGGGGCATTGTTAGCGGACAGCTTGCTATCTACTAGGCCTGCTATTGTAGAGCGGAGGTCAACATCTGTCCTAAGGCTCGATAGGTTTATTGGACATTCTGTGGTATTTAAATGTAAAATTACAGCAATGCCTGGCAGCGTAGATGCCATAAATCATATCACAGAATGTTGTCATTGTTTTAAAGAGTCTCTATACACCAAATGTCCACCCACACAATTGTTAGACCTCATCTCAGGACAGTGTGGGCATGTATTGACGGCATGTGTTTAATTTCCTTGACTCACCTGCTTGTTATACCGCATGTGTAATGGTCACTAAAGAATGAGTAAAGGAAAAGCAAAGGCATTACGATGGCTCCGTTCCATTCAGGTGTCCTAGTAATGACAGTGTGACAGTTGACACGGCATATTCAACTTTAGTTTCACTTCACATTCTCTGGTGATGTCCATCCCCTCTGCATTGACTCTGTGAGACAGTGGACAATGTCATAGACCTGGATTTTATTTACTTTAACAATCTGATGCAAAATCCACTCAAAGAAAGAAAGAAAGAAAAAAGAAATAATGCTTCCTCAACTGTTCTTCCTGTCCTATTAGTAGTCAAATTTGCCCTGCACTTTTAGTTACATAAATCTGGCAATGTTGATATATATTAGTGTGCCAGGTTGAATGTTTCCTTTATTAGGGAACTTTGCCACCATACAAAGTATTTAACACAGATTTATCAATCAACAATACTGACAGGCAGAATGCAAACACTGGCACACAAGTTTCCCAAAGACAAGAAAATAATATAGATTATTTCGTTTTCTTCTTCTTTCAACCCCACTTCCTGTCAGTCTCTGTCAGTCTCTTTCCCTGACAAGCACACACATGAACTAATCACACATAATCTAATCAATTAATTGTGTGATTCAGCTTAGCCCTTGGAGTTGAAAATGGACAGTTTATCCAGGTATGTGAGAGTCTTGCAGATCAACAGGCCAGTGTAGGTCTGTAACAGTGAGCATCTTCCCTTCTGCTCCAGTTCTGCCCACACTCTTTCTAGTTCATGGCTTTCCATCACTGCTGAGCTGAACAGATAAAGGTAACAGCAGGCGTTGTAGCGGATATGTTTCTCTCCTGAGAACCTAGAGCTGTGGATTGGTGTCACACCAGCCTTCTGAGCACAAAGGCCCACAAAAACATCAGCAGGCACGGGTGCACGGACTGCTGCAGACGCCACATACACTTTTCGGACCACATCCTGGGATAGAACATAGGCCGTCTCGTCACAGTATTCAGGCAGGTGCTTCTCAGGGTAAAGCGCTGGGGGCAGGTAGCCAAGACTGCGAGGGTCCCGGTCAGGGGAGTCTTGTTGGATCACCCTACCTAAATAAATGTCCTCAGGGTGCATGTGCAGCCCAAGTAGGTAGCCTCCGATGGCAGGGAGGTTCACAAACACAGAGTTCTTGGTCAGCAGAACAAAGCGAGCCACGGGGCAGAAGGCGATCACCCAGCGGAGTGCCAATACTGTCCTTTCTGTTGGGCCACGGAGGGACGAGTCAGCCACAGCATGACCCTGGACCATGTCCCCATGGCGGTCAGACTCTATCATGAGGGCCTTTTGTGCAGCGAAAGTCTCAGTTGATCCTAGGAAAAACAGTATCCGCACTGGGAAGCCTTGGATGAGCGTTTGGTTGGCCCATGTCTTCCTGACTGCATCTCTTTGGGTGATATTAGCTGTGGAGCTGAAGACCAGAGTGAGGAGGAAGAGGTCAGAGTTTCTGCAGGCGTTAGGGTTAGTTATTGGGTAGTCCTGGGAAATGTTCTCCCTAGCATTGTTCAGATCTAGTTTCCTTGCTCTCTCCCTTACATCAACAACCATGCCATCAGTGTAGACCCCAGGCGTGGGCTGCAGGAGATACTCCTCGACAAAGTCTGCCCCAAACAACAGGGCATGGAAGAGGAGGACATTGAAAAGGAGGAAACACCACTGGTGGGTTCGCAGCTTGCACAGAGAGCACTAGAGCATGAGAGTAAAAAAGACAGAGTATGAATCACCATAAAGGTAGCCAATTGAACTTACATTATAATGTTTAAGCTGCAAATAAATAAAACTGTACCTGCATGACACCTGTCTTAACAGCCTTGTTGTTTCTCTGTGTGTATTAGCCGTCTGTGATCAGAGGACCTCCCTCTGTTGTCGCTTCAACAACAATAGCTGACCGACAGGGTTTCCACTTTCATGAAACTCTAGCAGCATGTAACCCTGCACCCCAAGTCACATGCTTCATCAAGAGTTGCCTGCATCATGCTTACAATATTAATGATACCGAGAAGAAACAGTTTGATCATACCACAAGGATATCAAGGACACCCCAAAACATGTTTTAAATGCGTACAAAAGTGTGGTAAACTCTGATTTAAGGCGAATAAAGAAAAACGTTGTCCCTTTCTGCAGAGGAATGTGAAAACACCCTTCTATAGTCAAATGCTGCTCATACAAAACCCACATCAAATATTCAGTAAACTTTCCTAATTTGGGACAGTTTATCAATTGAACGAAATTAATTTTGCTGTAGTCTACCACATTCAAGTTAAGGTTAAAGGTCATGCTCAAGTTTGGGATTAAGCTATAGCTCTTTTGTACAAAATAAGTAAAGCAATTCACAAAGGACTACACAAAAAAGGACGTCTCATAAGCACAACTGAATGGATAGTAACATGACTTCTCATTCATGCATGTTCCCATAAATTAGCTGAACAGTATCAAGCACTGCGATTGTAAAAATACATTATATTAAAAGTGCTGATATTGCACTTGTGGTTAATATTTGTGTTTCCTCCAGGACAAACAATGAAATTATTAGGAACAAGCAATGTGTTATTTGCGAAAATTGGTCTTAGGTTGAATATCAAAAAACAAAGTTGTGGAGAGTAGCTTGCATGTACTTGATCATACAGCACCTTCCTGCTTTGGGGGGAAAGAGGACATTTAATAGTTAACACAACATTTAGGGAGTGGTGGATGTCAAGAAATAGTAGTCATGTTTTGCCATTATTTGTATTAAACTGAAGTGGACAGGTTGGAAGAATATCCATAAATCAAGTGGCGCCTCCCACTCAGCCCAGCAGGTGGCGGTAATGCGCCATGACGTCGGATGTCAACCGCGTGAACTATGAAGAAGTTAACGAGTTCTCCAAAACATTGAAAAGTCATGGCGGCTTCCATAGAGGGTTTACTGGCAGAAATCTCCGATATTGAAGATCCAATTGAGGAGTTACAGAGTTTAAAAACAGCTTTATTGTCGATTCCTCTCAGCACTTTGAAAGACACTCTGAGCGGACAACGTTTCAATGTGATATTCTCTCTGTTGCACTCAAATGAACGGTTGGTTTGACACAGTGCATCTGTTCACATTGTTTAGCAAACTGGTGACTGCTGAGTCACTCTCCTGGTTGTATTGAGTATTAATGTCATTAACAGTTACTTTAACAATGAGTTGATGTACCGATAGTGTACGTTATATAGCTAACGTTAGCTTACAAAGATTGCCTTTTTACCTGTGCTAGTTGTTAGCAAGCTAACTGGCTACAATGCTACAAATACAGTGACACATTTACCCTCATAGAGCCTTTTGTTATTGAAACGAAAATCATATTACGTACTTTGTCACGCGTGTTTGTCTTCTATGCACTAAAATAACTTTGTGCTTTGGTGCAATTTTAATGTGTGTCGTGTGTGAGTAATTGTGATGAGTTTTCATTATTTTCTAACACTTTAAAGATCAAATGGTGAATGAATTAGTTACTAATGTGAGCTGTCTTCACAGGGAGCAGGTTGAGCTGTGTGTGGAAATCCTTGAACGCATCTTATTGGCCCTGAGCCCTGTGTCGCTGGCCCAGAACTACAGAGTGGAACTGCAGGAAGGTCTGACCCATCCTAATGAAACGGTGAAGGTACTGGCCGTGACACAGGTAGGTTTCTCACAAACCACACACACACATGCACTTGCTTTTTAAACCACTGACTTTGCCAAGTTTTTAATGTTTTTCTGAAAGATTGGTAGAATGGTGGCGCACCCAGATGCTGCCACTGAAATCCTCAACAACCATGACATTCTTGGAGCGTTGATCAACTGCATCGGAGAGGAAAACATGGCCGTGGCGAAGCAGGTTGATTTAAGCAAGCACTGAAATATCCTGCATGACATTGTAATGAATCTACGGCGGGTGCAGTGATTGTTTTGTTTCTTAGGCCATCAAGTCCCTGTCCAAACTGAGTCACTCCAAGCCTGGGTTAGACATGTTGTTCCAGAGCGACCTGCTGAAAGTTATGAAGGATGTGATGGCCACAAGCAACGTAGTCAGATACAGAATATATGAGGTATGTTCAACTTTGTGTGTTGTGTTGTTGTTCTTTTTAAAGTACATTTATTTTGATGGGATCGGTGGAAAAGATGACCAATGATAACAAGAGATCGTGCTAGAATGTGGGCACTTAGATTTAGTTCTATCAAAGTCTGTCTGTAATGCGTAGTAACATACCCA
>NW_022280088.1:1618375-1635490 GCF_004355925.1 Anarrhichthys ocellatus | reverse complement strand
TCTTTAAAATCATGAAAAAATGTTTAATCTGTTCAGTCCACTGTTCATACATGATCACTCAAACTGAGAACAAACTTTAAAAATGGATGACAGCTTGGACACAGCTGTTCTGTGTGGCAGTGGTCAGTTGTCCGTTGAAACTGTGTGATGATACACTTCAACGTTTTCTGAAAAAACAGACTCAATACAAGGCAGTTATGTCCATAATTGCAGTGTACGTGGACTTGTGCTTGTAATGTAACAGTGCTACTGCAGCTACCTTGCTCACTGATGTAGAGCAGTGGTTTAACTTTTGACCTGTTGCAGATACCTGCCAGTCAATCAGAAAGTATTATTTTTGAATAAAAAAAAGAGAATTTGCTGTAGACAAACCTATACTTGGATCAAGAATAAGAAATTTGCAATTTAGATTTCCTGAGTGAAAAGTAAATAAGGTCACTGGGAGATGCCAAAGTCATGAATAGTCAAATTTGCTTTACATAGTGGCTTTAATTGTAATAACAAACAAGACATAAGTTAAAATGAGTTAAAAACTATACTATTTTCTCCCTGGTGGCTGTTGCTGCAGGGCTGTCAGCTTCTTTTCTTCCTGACACACAAAATATGTGCCTACCATAGACTATTGAGCATGTAGAGCACACAAGGTAATGAGCCTTCATTTTGATTGAGTTTGATTTAAACTTTTTTGTGTAGCCTTACGTACGGATTCATGTCTACTTTATGTGTTGCAATTGTGATGGAAGATTTCTATGATTAATCGGGAGAAGGGTGGAAGTTTTCAATCTGGATCAATAAACAGAGTCTCGAAAGAATCAAAGTTGTTGGTCTTTATTGCAATAAAGAGAGAGCAGTCCCAAAAACACGTATCTCAGTGTACTGTGAGAAGGCTTCTGAAAGGTGTAACATTCAACATCATTTATGCATACAAAAGGTTCATGCCTTACAAATTCAGATAATGTGGCAAAAGGGGAGTACAATTATTTCAGACAGGATGTCTGTTTCTGAATCATTCAGTTTCTGGAGTCAAGGTCTCTCTGTGTCTTTCTCCTAAGACAAAGACACAGTGTCTCTTCACTTCTCATCCTTCATGGGAAGAGATAACAAGACACCTGGATACAAAACTAATTAAAAAACATCGCCTGACTACGAGTAGTACATTCTTTAAAACTAAGCATGATACAATGATATATTTTCCCATCACACAATGCAATAACGATGTAATATTTCTTAAATAAAATGTAATAAAGTGATGACTCATTTCACCACATGCTGACTGAGGTTCCTGCTTTAACTATTAACACAAATGCAAACTCTGCTTCACACTCAGACAGATTGAAATCAGTGGTTAAGTGAGGTAAAACATTGATTTTCTCTGGATTAGAGAAATGCCAAAGGTTGTCTTGACCAGGTCTTAGAGCCAAGTTGGCTTAATTCTTGGTCGTCTGAAGGCGTGTGCATCTGAGGATTTTCTTCTTCTCTCGGTTTCAAAGGATTTTGCACACAGTGGGAGGCCACAATGAAGTTCGAGAACATTTTAGCCGACATTAATGGATTTGGAAGATTTCAAAAAATGATCATTGTGATCAGTTTCATTGGCCGCTTCACAATGCCCTGCCACTTCATGCTAAACAACTTCATAGCGGCTATTCCTTCTCACCACTGCGACATCAGCTCTCTGGATGACGAAGGTTTTTTTAGGAATTTATCCCAGGCAGAAAGGCTTGCTGTAAGTATTCCAGTCGAGGAGGATGGGAGTCTGAACTCCTGTCAGATGTTTGCAGAGCCTCAGTATCATCTGCTGATCAACTCTTCCAACATGACTGATCTACCCACAGTGCCGTGCCAGAATGGGTGGGTGTACGATAACACCACCTTCAAGTCTACACTGACCTCACAGGTGACCTTAATTTCTTGTCATTAGTAAAAATAATCAGATGAAATAAAATGTACTTGTTCACCATCATGACCTCCTTTTAGGGAGAAGTCACTCATCAACCCTCTTTCTTTATTTGTCTGTTTAAGTGGGACCTGGTGTGTGATAGAAGAGGGGAAAACAAAGCAACTGCTACCATCTTCTTTGTTGGAGTGATGTTTGGTGCAATAACTTTTGGAAGTCTGAGTGACAGGTATTGCAGCTTGGCTCCTTGACATTCAGCTTATTACTTTGATTATCAAGTGTTTCAACCAATCAGTAAAATCAAAATTTGGAAACTCTCTGACTCTCCATAGGTTTGGCCGAAGGATCATGCTGCTGGTGTCGTATGTGTCTGGAATGCTCATTGCTATTGCAAGTGCTTTTTCTACATCCTATGTGATGTTTGCAGTGCTGAGGTTCTTCACTGGGTTTTGCATCACCGGCATCGTCATTGTCACAACAGTCCTCAGTAAGAATATATTTCAATTTCTGTTGTAAGCTGTTACATGTTTTCTATATCATAGCAAGTTCAGAGGCCTAGGCTAGCAAATGTAGGTGTACAAAAAATAAATTTGTTTCTCTGAATTTTGATCCCTGCAATGTGATGAGGTGTTTGTTTTTTGCAGGTGTGGAATGGGTGGACATCGAGCATAGGAAGCTGGTTGGAGTCATCGACAGCTTATCCTGGACATTTGGGAACACAGTTTTTGCAGCTATTGCTTATTTTGTGACTGATTGGCGGTGGCTAATTGTTAGTGTCACCTCACCTCTAACCTTGGCCATTATCACCTGGAGGTAGGACTGAATAGCTCAGATCTTTTCATCAAACAGAAGTCCTCTACCATGAGCCCTGGAGACATTGTGTTTTGGGGTGCCCAACATTTGCATTGGTTGAGGATAAACGTTGGGGGGAAAAAAACTATGTAGTTCGCACATGAATATTGCAAACTCTGAAAAATGTTATAAGACAATGTTTAAACTATCAAAGGCTCATCTTCCAAAAGTTTAATGCCGGTTTAAGATCAAATGTGTGAGAGTGAATACAAAGTCAACTTTAGTTGTAGCTTAAGACTGCAAATTTTAAAAGTAAAAACTAATTTGGGGATGTGGAGTTAGAAAAAAAGGGAGGTAGCCTGACCTCTGTAGCCTGCTCCTCGTCTGCTCCCTTAGCTGCTACTAGCATAACGCACTTGAATCTCCAACTGAACTGTTGCTGTCCAGTTCCATCGTGGGTAAAATATCGCTTTTGACTGAAGAACAACGCATGGAATAGAAAAAATGATATCTGTTATCCATTTCTTTTAACTGACCATCGTGAGCCCTAGGTTAGAGGACTGCAACATTAACTTGCAGTATTCAGTGTGCAGACTATTTCTCTTTTGCCTTTGTATGCTACTTTTGTGCTGTGCTTGTACCCGACGGGGATTAGATACATAGATTAGGTACATCATTTACATCAGGTTTGTTTTTAATGTAAACATGCAATGAAATAATGCAATACATTAGATGTAAAAACAAAATGTCTGCTTTTAACATTAGGTGGATGCCAGAGTCAGCGAGGTGGCTCATTGCTAATGGAAAGCTGGAGCAAGCTCAGATGTATTTGAAAAAATGTGCCAAGATGAACGGAACAGCGGAGCTAATTGACACACTTAAAATAGAGGTTGGCATATTCCAGATGACGGTTACATCAAGATAATTAACGAAGTGGGCCTGCAATCTTACAGATTACAATTAGTTTGAGTTTTCTAATACACTATTATAGATGTTAATCCTTTACATTTTGATCACAGGCTTTAAAGAATAATGCTGCTTTGCATTCTTTCAGACACTGTCGACTATTGTTGTAACCGAGAAGAGAGATCGGCCTTATTCATACTTCGATCTGATACGAACACCCAACATGAGGAAACTGGCACTATGTACTGGTACAGTGTGGTCTGTATTCCCAATGCCATTGTGCTCAATGATTTTGGGTTGTATTACATTTTAAACGATCCAGGTGAATAGTTCTGACTGTATCTAAATAAACTATCAATTTTGCTTAATGAGTCTCCACTCTCTCTTCCGTTAGGTTTTGCGTGGCAACTGCATTTTACGGCATCAGCTTCAACATCACAGGCTTTGGGCTCAACATCTACCTCACTCAGTTTACCTATGCTGTCATTGAGCTGCCAGCCAAAGTATCAGTTTACTACTTACTGGATAAGATAGGCAGGCGAAACACTGAGGTGGGAACTCTGCTAATGGCTGGCGTCTGTCTTGGAATCAACATTGTAATACCTAAAGGTAAGCATTCATTGACGTCCACAGACTTGGGGCCTACAGGTTTATGATATTTTAAAATGTAACTGTTTTAATAACAGAGATTACTCAGTATACACAATATATATTGAATAGTAGTGTTTTCATTACTAACTGCACTAACTGCAACAACAAAAAGCCATCCCTCAATTACTGACATCTTGTTTTCAGATATGTCTACTGTCAGAACGGTGGTGGCAGTCATTGGAAAAGGGTTTTCTTCAGCTTCCTTTGCAACTATTGTGCTCTACAGTTCTGAGCTCTATCCCACTGTCATAAGGTAACTATATCAACACTGCAGGACATTGAATAAATAAGATTTTTTTCAACCTAAAAGTAATAAAAGCATCATTTAGAGCCCTAAAGTTAGTCTCCTGTGTTTTTTTTTTTTAGGCAGAACGGCATGGGTTACAACTCCTTCATGGCTCGACTTGGTGTAGCTGTGGCTCCTTTGATTGTCTTACTCGATGAGGTGTGGAAGGACCTGCCCCAGGTCATCCTGTGCTCTGCAGCTGTACTGGGGGGAATAGTGGCAAGAACGCTATCAGAGACATGCAATAGGTGCCTGCCAGAGACCATAGAGGATATTGAACAGCAGTGATAGCGAACACTGTCAAGCTGTTATTTTTAGTTTAAAAAAAACTTGAGATGACAGTATACGTACAACTTCATTTTCTGTTTGTATGTCAATTACCTTCAGTTTTCCTTGGATATTGGTTGGTTGAAAGTATATTTGGGGAGGTCTGGGCTCTTTTAACACTTAAATTAGCAGCAGCACTATTTACAGTAAATAGAAAAATACTTAGTGGTATAAGGCAGTGGCTTCCAACCTTTTTTGGCTCATGTCCCTTTATAACCATGTTATAACCCACAAGTTACTTCCCGAGTAGTTAAGAGTGATGTTCCCTTGTCAGATGTTGTCCAGTGTTTTAAAAATGCAAGATTTTAAGAAATGTAAACAATTTTGTCAGGAAGTAATGTTTATTTTCTGTCTTGTTTTTAATCTGTTATGCCTTAAGTTTTTATCACTGTGATCCCTCTGACTCCCAGGTTTGTTACCAGTTATAAGGTGAATTATAATTGAATATCTACATTTCTGACAAAATAAAGTATGTTAATGAAAAGCGCTTTGGATCTAATTCTGTTTCCTAAACTTAAACCAGAACACATTTTCCTTATTTTATATGTAGAGTGCATCATAAGCCGAGATCCACATTAGGTAATACATAAAACAATTGAGCTGAACAGTGGCTGCTCAGAACTTTTAAAAAGCACAAACAAATAAATATGTAGTAAAGGAGAAATAATGCTCATTTCCAGGTTCATGCTTGTATTTTGTGTTTCTACTAGAACATGTTTACATGCTTAATGTAAACATTCAGATACACTGCAACAGGAAATAAACTGGAACATATTTAGAAGGTTTACGAGTAATACTGTGAAAAGTGAGTTTTCACAATATGGGACCTTTAAGATATTAAAATACTGGAAGTGTAGTATTGTGCAACAGTTATGGTACTACCCCGTGTTATGATTGATCATAAACCAGTCTGAAGAATTGTTCACATATTTATATCAAGCAAATTTGAACTACCAAATCAGTATCCCAACAACACTCCACTAGGGACCACACTACCTTTGGAATAACAGACTTTAGTAATTAAGATGTGCACAGAAATTAAGTCAAAGCTCCTTTATTAAAGAAACAAAGCAAGCACATCTTTTTTTATGACTCAGCAATCCACTAAAGGAAAGTCAACCACATCTAAATGACATGTTTCTGATACTCCTTTTGAAAATCTTTATAGCCAGGTCTAATATTTGCCGCTGATATTTCATCTGACATTACACTTAGTTACATAATGAACATTGATGGGAAAAAGAAACAAAACAAAACAAAACAAAAAAAAGCAAACAAAATATAAAAATCAAAATGTCAAATTTTAAACATTAAGATACAATGATACAGAAAGATCTAAAAACAAGTACCAAGTTGTTTCCAGGACACTTCTTGGCTATTGTTCAGTACTGGGAATACTCCTTGCTCTCTAGTTTGGCAACGATTCGCTCCAGCTGTCTTTTTGCCTCACATTGTGGGAAGTTACTCATTTCATAGTACTGGGGTGCGATCTTCACCAGCCTGTAACAGAAGAGAGAAGACCATGAATGAATCCGTCAGGAGATCATGTACAATCACAGCTCAGTGCCGTGCCCGTGCAAAACATGCTTGTTCGGAACGGACCGAATGCTCGGCCTGTGGTGTTGCAGCTTTCTCGAGAACCACTCATACAAACAACTTCACACACGACATCCTGCTTCCACAGCAATACACCTGCCATGACGGCCCAAGTCGCTGACACATCATGCTGGACTCACCCTACCCCCCACCCCGCTGCTGCACAGAGTGCTGTTGGCTAGTATATTCAAAGTGTATCAATATTGAATGCGTCGCGTGAGTAAATTGTACAAAATTCAACAATGAACGTCCTCTGGTCTCCAGCAATGTACAGATGAACGGTTCTCGAGATAAGCGTAGGACATACCATACAAACATGCATACAATCCTTGCTTTTCTAGTTAGATGAACCTGTATTACAAAAAGTTAAACATCTTTGCACACATACCACTCTGGTTTGATGTCTGTGCACGTGCGGATGTAGTTTTTGGTGGTGAGGACAAATTCATTGTAGAGCACCCACTCGGGCTTGTGGTCCAGGACTGTAGATGGGTGCAGTTGGACCACTTGGTTGTCTTTGACTGTGAGGTAATGACCTGTGCGCTCCAAATGAGCCACCTGGAGGATTAAAGGATATATTAATTAATGTAGACTTCCACAGGCACAGAGAGACGCAAGTCCGCAAACATCTGTGGTGCAAACTTAAGTCATATCCTGTAAAAAACATCATGAATGATGTCTTTAGATCAGCTTACCGACTTAAACATTTGCTAATCTGCGTTTACCTGCATGAAGAAGCCGGTGCAGAGCGCTCTGCGGATGTTGGTGTAGTAATCTCTGCTGGTGAACTCTGTGCTACGACGGGGCAGGTTGAAGCGGTCCATGATCCTGGACAGCTGCTGCCGTACGTTGTCGGCAGACATCAGTGAACGGTAGTTGACAAAGTTGTCATAGCACCACTGGTTAGCCTCGTGGTCTGCAAAAAAGTATGACAAAAATTCAGACATTTGCTGAAAGAAGGCTCTCCTTGTTTCTCATCTCATCATTTCAATGTGTCATGGCCATTTGGATATAAGCTGGTAGGCAAACGCTGCTTTGTTTCATGCATGTGTCATAACAGCTTATATATCCACAGGCCTCGATCCACATTAGCTGGTGCAGAACATCTTTCCTTCTTGGGGTCCACACAAAGCATAAAAACATGACAGCAGATAACACTTAAAGACAAAACGACGTGAGGCACCTCAACAGTCGGCCTTTGTCGCCGCTAGTTTGTTGATGTGGGTGTGGTGTGTCGGGACCTGTGTACGTATGAGCATGATTTTGTGACATCACAACTGGTTTGGAAAGAGACATCTCAAGTCCAGCAGTTAAACTTATGACATGCCATTTTCTTGGCCAATGTCTTCCTCCTGATTTTGTTAAAAGTGTGACCTGCCCAATCACAGCAAGGCTCCAAACTAAGTGTTTTACCAACTATACCAAAAAATAATTTCAACCGTATCACAGTCAGGATAAACAGTCAAAACATTTTTAGCTTTTTGCTACTGTCATCTATAGTGGTTATTTTGCATAAAAATAAAAGGTTACATTTTTAATTAAAAAAAACAATCTTGGCATTGAAGTTGAATGTTTCATGCATGGGAATGAATAACAAGATAAGTAGCTGATTAAGTTAGCCAGTTGTCCTAAATATTCTTACGGTTGTTTCTCCATGGCTTACTTTAGACTTGCATTTGTGAGAAATTGTGAGCTCTATGTCTTCCCTTCTCACAATGAAGAACTTCCACACCAACATCATGTGTGTGTGTGTGTGTGCGCGTGTGTGTGTGGGGCGTAGACATTATCGTCTGTGCTGCAGTGTGCAGATGTACAACTATCATGCAGCAGTGGCGCAAGTGTGAAAATGGGACTGGCAAGTGTGAAAATGTGCACAAAAAAATAATGAATCGAAAATATGCCACTGGTCATAGCCGATCAGCTGACAACCATCTGCTTCAATAGACAGCAGAGATTCGTCGCTGCATATTCAATATTTAAGTATGAAACTTTTAACGTGCTTACTTTGTTTGAAGGCGTGGTAGACGTTGAGCAGCGTCAAGTGGTCTCCGTCGATGTGAGCAAACCTCATCTTGGACTCGTCTGCTGCCTTCTTAGCCTCCGTGGGTCGGACAAAACACTGTGGGACTAAACAAGGTTGGTATGGGCCCCAACAAAGCCGCCCATAGGGATGAGTCATATATTCAGAGAAAAATGGAGCAAAGCCTATGATGCTAGGGCACTCGACACTGCGTTGGGACAGGGCGGGACCACAAGCTCTATCAAAGGGGGCTGCAGTCTTTTCTCATGGTCAGTCCCAACTGTTATGGCTATTAGCTTGTAGAGAGGGGGTCATTTAACCACATCTGTAAAACAAGAGTTTTCACACAACTACAAAGTGTTAGGGACACCAGCAATGTTTTTACTTTTCAAGATTCAGAAATTTTACTTTTTCGTATAGAGAGATAAGGCTTAAGCTTGTAAGAGAGCAGATAATTGAAATACTTCCAGGCTACATACGATAACTCATAATAATAATAATAATGATAATAATAATGATAACAATTCACAATGCATTATTTAAATGAAAAGAAAATTCTGATTAACGCGATGTATATGAAAAACATTAAGTGATGCCTGCCCTATCCACGGGCTTTGATGAGGAAACACTCTTTTGCTCGTCAATGAACATACTAAACTATCATAGCCTGAAAAAATTACAACCTAAAATTAAAAGTCAATACAAAATTAAAGAGCAGCTTTAAAATGTAAGTGAAGCTGTCCAGAGTGAAAGGCATTCCCAACAAAGGGGAATTCGTGGATTAAAGAGGCTTTTTGATGATGACATAAGAGTTCATGTTGGGGCTGCACAGCTATGACAAAATGGCACGCAGATTTTATTATTCAAATAATAGTGACTATTGTACACAATGTAATCCCTACATAGCATTGCTTAGGAATGATTAAAATTGTTTGTTTAATACTTTGGTCTGCACCTCTAATATGTAAAAAAAACTTCAGTAATACTACATTAAACATACAGTTATGAATAATAGTCCTGCCATCACTTGTTTCAAAACTACCAGCAAGTAGTATTGTGATTAACCCCAAGAGGCTTGGTCTAGAGAAGGCAAGGAAGATGTCAGCCCAGTCCTGGGCATTACCTGACAGCATGGCAGTAATGGAAAGGATCTCGTTAGAGCAGTTAAACTCGCAGCTGGCAATGACCATCTTAGCCAGCTGGGGGTCCAAAGGGAACTCTGCCATCATGGAGCCCAGCTCCGTCAGGTCACCGTCATCGTTGAGAGCTGCGAGGTAATTCAGCAGCTCAAGGGCCCTCATCAGTGTCTCAGGAGCTGCAGAAAGGGAAGAGACCGACAGAAAGGTCAGAGAGTTATGCGTAAGTGGAGATTAATAAAATGTTTTAGCAACTAATGCAGACCAACTCACCTGGTGGATCCATGAAGTCAAAGTGCACAAGGTCATCAATACCCAGCTTCTTCAGCTGCAGCACGACAGATCCCAAGTTGGATCGAAGAATCTCAGGGTATGTGTTATCCTGGAGTGCGGGTGTATACAATGTTAATAAACAACTAAAACAGTCAGAAATGTGCAAAGAAGTCCGGTACTATCACTTGCCTGCATCTCTGTTTTGTAGGCCTTCTCTGTGTAGAGGCGGAAACACTTCCCCGGACGGGTTCTGCCGGCTCGTCCTGCCCTCTGCTGGGCAGAAGCTTTACTGATGGCCGTGACGAGCAAAGACTCAACTCTGATACGGGGATTGTAAACCTGAACACACATTTTAAAAGCATGTTTAAATGAAATAGTTGACCTGACGAGGGATGTCGAGCCACAAGCCTCAAATAAAGCATTCTGTATCTGCCTTTATATTAATGAGTTTTTCAGAATCATCCAAATTTTGATGCAGCACCACATTGCAAACAGGACTAAATGCACTAAAACTCCAGTGAGCTGAGCTACACTTGGCCCACCTTTTGCTTGGCAAATCCAGGATCGATGACAAACACCACACCATCAATGGTCAGAGAGGTCTCTGCAATGTTTGTCGAAACCACAACCTGTGGATGAAGCAAAAGGCTCTCAGATATCATTTATCACATTCTGATAAGTAGGAACAAATAGACACATAATGTAAAGTAAGATGCATAATTTAACCTGGTGCGATAAATTAAAATGCATCTTCTATTAGTTGAAATGTACCTTTCTTCCGATAGCACCATTGGGCTTTCTTGGAGGAGGCGGCTCAAAGATCCTTTGCTGCTGCTGTGGTGGCAATGTGGAATACAGTGGAATGATTTTGATGTCTCCGACATCAGGTCCGAGGTCATCCACCTCACGCTTAATCCGTTTGCAGGCCTCGTCAATTTCCTGAAAGAAAAATGTTATTCAACTTGCGTGTATAAAGACAACTACAATGGACTGGAGTAATGCAAGTGTCACAAGTCTTACCTCTTGACCAGTTAGAAAGAGAAGGCAGTCACCTTCTTCTTCCTCACACATATGAATCTGGATGACGGTCCGGATCGCTGCCTCAAGGTAATCTCGCTCCGGTTCAGGAGTGTAGAAAATCTCTACAGGGTGTGTACGCCCAGGGATGGTCAGGAGAGGACAGTTGTCGAAGTAAACCTGGAACTTCCCGGCATCTAGCGTGGCACTCATGACGATCACCTGTGCATGATGGGAAAACATTTTTGTAAATGTTGTTTTTTCCAACTTCTATTTAGAGACCAATGCGTCAGAGGCGGAAAGGTTAGATTAGTGCCAGCAGCTCCATACCGCCTTTAACCACATCAGAAAATAAAACTGACTTAGTAGATATTTTAATGAGATTTGTCGATTAAGATTATGCAATTTCTCAAGTTCTTAGTTCCAGAAGACGTTGCTCTGACGAAGTCTTGCCTTTATGCAATCCTGTGTAAAGTACCACACTGCTCTTCATCTGTTGTAAGACTTTGTGCATGGCCATAACAAAACGTTATTAGAATCAAAAAGGACACGCCCAGCCCGAGCTGCTCAGCATCTATTTATTATACACCTTCTCTTGAATAGTGAGCAAGTGTCTAATTCTAACAAATGGTAATAGAATTGAATTGGCACACTTGCTGATTAATTTATTGTTGCCTTCCAAAGACTCGCATCACAGTTAAAGGTTTCCTTTCGATATTTCTATTTCATTACATTAGAAAACGCCCAAGCTGGCTCTTCGTCAGGTTCAGAAATTTGATTCATTTTAGGAAAGAGAGTGTATAACAGCGAGTGTATAACAGCGAGTGTATAACAGTGGCGTAAACCCTTGGGAGGCTGTCGACAGTTTTTTGGACTGTGTATGTTTTACACAAGGAATCATATTCTTCGGCTTACCAATTTAGTAAAGCACACTGGTGTAGCAAAACATGACATATACCATGATTATGGCAGGCAAATGATTAATTGCTGTTATTAAAAAGTGAGCTAGTACCTTTAGATCGGGTCTTTGACGCACCACCTCCTTAAGTACTCCCATTAGGATATCTGTGGCCAGAGTTCGCTCGTGGGCCTCGTCCAGAATGATGACACCATATCTCTCCAGCAACGGGTCATTCATAGCCTCTCTTAGTAACATACCATCTGTCATGTATCTAAAGAAATTACACACGTGCTTTGTTAGATTGAGACGTTCTGGATCAAAACAATAAGACTGGTAGCTCTGTGCCTACAAAAGACCTCAATCCCTTACTTGAGTATAGTCTTAGCAGAGCTGCAGTCCTCAAATCGAATGGAGTAGCCGACTTCCTGTCCAAGCATGATGTCCATTTCGTCCGCCACCCTTTGAGCCACGCTCATAGCAGCCACTCTCCTGGGCTGAGTACAGGCTACCGCCCGCTTAGGCCCAGGCAAGCCCCTCACCATGTCCACACACCACTGTGGGATCTAAAGATTGAAAAGTTGCAATAAATTCAAAAAGAAATAATTTGAGAGGAAATCACATGTTTAAACAACACAGTGCCATCATACTGGTTATGCTGGGGCTTTAAAAGTCATTCAACATGCACAAAAGGTACTGGCTGATTTGTTGCATGTCAGACCTGTGTTGTCTTCCCGGAACCAGTTTCTCCAACAAGGACAAAGCTCTGATGACGTGTGATGATATCGCTGAATCTTTCCTTGTACTCCCACACTGGAAGCTGTAACCTTTTCTTCAGGATCTCGTAGAAGCGCGGTGTGTGCGGCAGGTTGGTGAATGGGTTGACCTGCTGTTGCATAGCCAGCTGCTTGATGGGTGCTAAGCATGGCACGGAGGCCGTGCTGTTAGACGGGACACTAGAGGGCTTTGGGTCTCTGTCCCGGTCTCTGTCCCTATCTCGATCCCTGTCCCTGGAGCGGTCCTCACGGTCTCTGTCACGGTCCCGGTCTCTCCTGAAAACATCGGAGCAGGGCATAATAATAAATACTCCAATGTAAATCAATATGAAGCTACCTTGTGAATTCCTGCCTATACTGCTGTCAAAGGGACAAGTATTAATTCAGCCCAGTTCACATGACATGAGCTGAACAGCAGAGATGGGAAACGTTTAACTCTGATGTTTAAAGTTGTTTGTTGCAACACAACGCCAATAGTATCATAGACCCTTCACAATAAAGAGAAAACTGAAAGAAAGTATCTTTGAAGCAGTTTCCAATAAAGTTGAAGAGTATAACCTTCACATAAACGTAGGTGTAACGTTACAGTACGTGAGTGAAATTAGTAAATGAGTGACTTGGCGTAGCTACCGTTAATAATATAGTTCTCCGTAAGAAGAGACCACAAAGTTTTGGTTAGCAAGCATGCTAGCGCGTAAGAATACGGTTTGTTGGGAGGTCTCAAGGTGATCATTTCTTACAGTAGATTGCTATTACAACAACCAAATGACATTATTTTCATTTGTAGCTTAAGGTTAGGCAGCTAACGTTAAGCCAAATTAAGCTAGCTAGCTAAGGTTGTGGGCAACTCGCTAAGTGAGCACTTTAGCCACACACACACGTGCCTCAATGGTGATGGTAACGTTTGATGGCTAGCGCCGTCCTCATTAGCTAACCTACATGAAGGTATTAAGCATTGCAGCAAGACGCAATTAATTCATAACCCTGTCTCTGAAGAACAGTCAGGCACCATTGAGCAGTGGCACAAAAAACAGAGCTAAAAAAATGAACAGCTGTGATTATATGTTAACGGTTCTCATTATAAATCAATGGGGGCTATTAGCCAAGTCAACTAGCATCGGCTAATAGTTACTAGTACCTAACTGGTTAAAGCGGACATTAACTGCGGAGCTTCACGTACCCTTCAGACCTCTTCTTAGTGGAGGAGTGGTCATCACCCAAATCCAGGCGATGTCTTTTGGACATCTTCGGGAAATAATTTGTTTATTTTATATATATTAACGTTGATACAATTCTACCGGGCAAATGGTAGGTAGCTACCCAGGAGATAACTTCTTCTTCTTCTTCTTCTTCTTCTTTGGGCTTTAATGGCAGTTGCATCCTCAACGTTGCACTACCGCCATCTTCTGGAGCTCCTACAGTGTCCGGGATGTTCTATTTTTCTGATCAGTCCCGTTCTCCTCAAGAAGCTGACCAAGCATCTTCTACCCACTTCCGCAACACTCCAATATGATCTGATCTGCTCCTGTTTTCCCCAATCTTTAAATTTTGACAACAAAAACCGGTTGGATGCTTCCCTTTAATGTGAAGTGTTCTGTTCCGATAACTGTGCCCTATTCTTCACCTAGTAATGTCTCCTGTTTTCTAATTTCCTCCCCTACTTCTCACAATACCATCTCTATTTTGAATTTAATGTAAATGTCTTCCTCTTGTCCCAGATCCCAATGCTCCTGCCACTCTTTATTGCTTTCCTTCTGATTTTGAAAGATTAATGTGTGTATCTATATTTCCTTTTTCAACAGCTTGTTTGGCTAATTTGTTTATTCTTTAATTTCCCAGAATGCCTGTATGAGCAGGAACCCATTAATACAACCTCACCACCTTGTTTCCTTATTCCCTTATTCTTGCGTGAATTAACATTATTTCATCGGTTGAATCCTGACGATTACAAACCGTACCTGACATGAGACTGTACAGAGCAGAAACTAAATCACTACAGATTAAGACTTTGTTTGGTTTATTTTGTTTTACCCATTCTAAAGCCATTGGGATGGCGTACAGCTCAAGAGTAAATACACTAAGGCAATTTGAGGTCCGTCTACCTCACCTCTATAGGAACTGTGACTGCAGAACCTGTGTGGCCTGTTGTTGGATCCTTCGATCTATCTGAAAAAACCTGCAGATAGTCTTTGTATTTATTCCTCATATCCATAAAACTCACTCACCAGATCTGCACCTTTATTTTTTTCATTAATTTGAAGCAGTTTTTAAATCTACCACCAGAGTTTCTAACATGCACACAGGAATTAAAAGGCCATATTACAGTTGAGCAGAACTCCTTTTCGTGCACTCCCAGGTCTCTTGTTGCTGCATCTCCTGACCAGCCAAATGTAATTGTTGTGCTCTCTCCCTTTTCCAGCTGGCCTGTACTCTTTTGGTCGGATGACTATCTTCATGCCCCCTCAGATTTATCCAGTATGCCATCAGCTGTTTCCACAGTGGTAACAGCTGATGGCATACTGCTTCAACTTGAAGTGCACACACTGGCGATGTTCTCATTGCTCCTAAACACACTCTCAAAGCCCAAGCCTGAATTACATCCAGCCCTGCAAGCACAGATTTAGCTGCTGATCCACATACCACAATCCCATAGTCTGGCCTTGATCTGATTAGAGTTACATATATTGTAATGGCAAAATATATTGAACTTTGTGTGTTCGTGTTGTGAACCCGAAACTTACCTGTGATTAAAACTATGCAGTAATGAGGAACTTGCAGGTGAAAGTCTCATCTTACCTTGAAACCGTAACTGGTTCCCAGTTGAACGCATCTAGCAGAAACTAGATAATGAGCAGATCAAGACAGCCTGTGTCAAAAGACCTGGACTCCCCTATGTATGATTTATCTAGGAGCGGGCCTCTGTATGCATAAAATGATGTGGTGTCTGATACTTAGTCGAAGCTTTGCTGAGCTGTGGTATTCTCTTCCCTCTTGCAAGAGAATAAACGGACAAAGACAAACTTGAATCTTGTTAAGACTTTATTATTGATTTGTGAACAAAAACTCTCTTCTCCTGATTAACCTAGAAATATTCCACAGCAATATGTATTTCAGTGATGCAGTATCAGCTCCCCATCCCTCTCCTGTAAGACATCTCAAAACATTTATCACTTTTTTACATTCATCCTCCACATTTCTATAGGCTCTCTCCATGTTAATCTCGGGTCAAATACACTCCCAAAAGACTTTCAACTCTCTCCCGGTCACTTCCATGTAATTTCAGATTATTGCCTTCCTGAGTTTCCTTCTGGTAAAGAGCATAATTTTTGTCTTCTCCACTGAAAATGTAAATCCCTCCCCCCATTTCAACTTTACGCACCTCTTTTCTTTTAATGTTCCACATTTCTCTCTCTTTTCCCCATATCCATTGGCATATTTTCAAATATATCATTTATCATCACAGAGAATAAAGTGGGATTTATAGCCAGGAGCTAACTTGGTTTTGGGTTCCTGTTTTATTCTTTTCAAATATATTTTACAGCAACTGTGCAGATGACATTACCACTGCCTGCTGGCTTTATGTTCCTCAAATGGTTTGTGATGAGTTAATTAAAAACGCGCAAAATCCATTGACATGAATTGTTTTTTTTAACTAAAATGTTCTCACGTTCCCTAAAGGTTATTTGACGTATTTTTCCCCCTTCTTACTGCGAATCCATACAACAATTTGGTTATTACAGCATTACCAATTCACCATACTTTTAGGATCTTAGATGTGTTGTGTTGCTTAAGGAGGAGGAGTTTCTGTCCCATGAGCAGCTGTCCTTTACTGCGTGATTACTGCATGTCTACATAAACGGGCCTGAAGAAAACATGCGCAGCTGCAGGTCTGGAGAAAACAATGTGTCAACACATGCATGCGTTTTAAATAACGAAAAACATCTGAAGCAACCTTCGCTCCACCCTCAGCAAACAACGCCTATTGACACGGTTATGCAAGACTTTTCTGAAATTTTGCGTCTTTTCTCGTCAGACGACCAACAGTATACGGCTTATCAACAGTTATCAACTTATCTAAAGTTGTAATTACTGCAGCGGTTTGTTTACGCTCACCATGCATCTAATCGGGTAAGTGTACTTTCCTCATATAGCCCGAGGTATCTGCGTTTGGATCGTTTAATTAACTTCATCTGCAGAGTAAAATACTGCGACATATAAATGTTTTTTTAGGAACTGGAGCTTATCATTTGTGCTAATGCTTTTAGGCTTATTGAGGGAAATATCGTCCAGCAGAAGCCCTTGATTATGAAAAATCATTTAAAAAGTTTGATTGACAAAAGAAATCAACCAAGACCAAAAGGACCGATAAGTTGACGAGTCGACTAAAAGGGGGCGCTGCAGTTAATATTAAGATCTTCAGAATCTCTATAGTTTAAACAACTCTACTAGAAAGTAGCTCAAATGAGTTCCACCATCCATCAGTAATGTTAAAATACTTCTTAAATCTTCATGAAATATTTATATATATGTATGTATGTAT
>NW_022280088.1:1585605-1598375 GCF_004355925.1 Anarrhichthys ocellatus | reverse complement strand
TATATATATATATATATATGTGTGTGTGTGTGTATATATATATGTGTGTGTATATATGTGTGTGTGTGTGTATGTATATATGTGTATGTATATATGTGTATATATGTGTATGTATGTATGTATATATGTATATGTATGTATGTATATATGTATATGTATGTATGTATGTATGTATATATATATGTATATATATATGTATGTATATATATATACACACACACACACACACTTATACTTGATGGCTGTTTTCTTGCAGAATGTATAAATATGAGGCACTCCTGATGATTTTGATATCTTTCAGGTCCAGGTTTATATTGGGATTAGCACTGTTGGTTCTACTGGCAGGCTGTCAACAGTGTGTCTCAGCTGACAGCGACACTTTGGCTCCACCAGAGGTCTCTCAGTACAATGGTACTCTCTATGCAACCTGCAAAATGAGACCCAGCACTTCACTACCCGACGGCCTGCCCAAAGTGTACGGTCAGGTGCTGTTAAAGCAAGATTATCCTCTGGGGAAACTCAATGTCCTTCTTCGGTTCAATGGCTTCCCCACAGAGGGTGATCCAGAGCCCAGAGCGGTGCACATCCATCAGTACGGAGACCTGAGCCGGGGGTGTGACTCCACTGGCGGCCACTACAATCCACATGCTGTACATCACCCCAACCACCCTGGAGACTTTGGTAACTTTGAGCCCCAGGAAGGGAAAATAAATACAATGATGGAATCTGAGGCAACGCTGTTTAGAGAGCTGTCTGTGATTGGAAGAGCAGTGGTGGTCCATGAAAAGATGGACGACTTGGGGCAAGGTGGAGATGCTGGGAGCCTGCTGCATGGAAATGCAGGCCGAAGGCTTGGTTGCTGCATTATTGGGATTTCCCCTCCCGACTCCTGGAATACACAATATAAGCTGTATGATAGGCGGCTGAGGAGAAATTAGTTTCACAGGAATGGAATATACTATATGTCAATTTTACAGATTTGGCCTGTATTCATTCATTCATTGTCTGACATCAATAAAACGTTATTATTAATCTCAAATGAAGTTTGGTACAGAATTTGGTATACACATTAGTAAGGACGAATCGTACCGACTTGGGTGGTCCTCTGACTTTTCCTCTCGCGCCATCATCTAGTCAAAATCTCAATTCGTCCAATACTTATTTTATGACCAAAAATTAAATTACCATCAAACTCCACTGTACTGTGTTTACTGCTTATTAGCCAATGTTAGCATGCTAACATGCAAAACTAAGATGTTGAACATAATAAACATAACACTTGCATGCATTTGTATGTTAGCATTGTCATTGCAAACATGTAAGCATGTTGTTAGCCTTTAGATTAAAGAACCTGCCTTAAGACTTCATATGCAAGCCAACCAGTAGTTGAAAACTATTTATTTTTCAGAAAAAAATCCATTTTGTACACATTTCTCCAAACATTTAACACACATGGCTCTATGTAATTTCTATCTTGTGTTTCACCACAAAAATGGGACAAAGACATCAGTGCTGGTAATCTAGTTGTGGCTTAATTGTGTTGTAGACTAAATTCTGTAAATGTGTTCTTAATTAAGATGTCATCTGACAAATCCTTGTATGTCAAATATTTGCTTTGAAGAAGCCTGTCAAGGAAATAAATAAGAGCATGTGTTAAAAAAGAAAATGCAATTATCTTTAATCAATATCTAGTACATTGTCATGCAGCATTTTATAGCTTTGATACTATTGTGTTGATTAAAAATAAGACGTGTAAGGGTGATTAGCAAATAAGCTAAATGTCTCACATTGTCAAGACAAGAACTTAAACTGTAAATGTGTTTGATGAAAACAAAATAAAGCTGCTGCTTGAACTAAACATTGCTCACAATAGCTGGATGTCTATTTGACATACTGGCCAATGAGATTCGGTAGGTTTCTTGAACGTCGAGGCGTGGGAAGTGTCGGCAGAGGTAGAAAGACAGAGAATTGATTTCTAAGCAACACCACGTCTTCATAGTCAAAAGCAATCACACGTCCCTCTTAATTTTAAGTTACTTTCTGTGAGAAACCTGAATCAGTGTCGTACTCCAGAGTTAACAGTAGAAATGTTAATCTAAATCATGACACCCCTGTGGCATTACAGCCGTATCCTACAGACATTTTTTGATACTTTTATCGCCATAAATCAGTTTCACCCACCTCCGATACATAAACAATGCAACGCTTCAAACTTTGTGGGAACAGTTTGGGAATAACCCTTTCCTGTTTCAACACCACAATGGTGTGGAAAAACTTGACTGATGTGCACAAAGTTCTGACCTCAAACCCGTCCAACCCCTTTTGGATTAACTGGACTGTGATCCAGGCTTTGTTGCCCAACCTCACTAATGCTTTTCTGGCTGAGTGGGAGCAAATCTCTGCGGAACATCTTTGTGGAAAAACTATTCCATTAGAGTTATAGCAGCACATTTCTGTTCAACAATCACATATGGGAGTTACGTTTGGGTTTGGACATTCTTTGGGCACATATTACATCATCAGTTCCTGACAGTTGATGCTCAATTCTTGTTTTAGGTTTGTCATGAGTCATTCTTACTACTTTGACAAGTAAAAAAAACAATAATTGGTTTTGATATTACTTGGATTTGCAGTAAATATCAGATGTCGGCATCCATTATCAACTCAATAGCGACACTTTTTCCATTTTTTTTTCATTATTCATAAAAATAAATAAAGTAGCATCATAATGCGATACGGCATTGATTTTTCCCGATGCTCTGCAACATGTGAGCAGCTCATGGAAGAATTCACATTTCCTGACTAACACAAAACATCTGTCCCATCTGGAAGCTCCGTCTCCAGGTTTGACTGGACATTCTCCTGGTCTTCATCGGAACTTGCGGCGGCAGCAGTGCATATTGTGCTATTTATGTTTGCCTCTGTTAGAATAAACTCCATCTCAACAGTTTCCACCCCATCAGTGCATTCATCCGACTGTTCCCCTCTTCCCCCTGTGGGGTCAGAGTCCTCTAAAGTTTGCTCTATGTGGCACAGGTCTGACGGATGTTGTGCGGAGGAGGAATCACTCGCACACTCTTCTTTTGACCGGTGACTCGTTAAATCAGTTGTGACCTGTGACTGACTGCTGTCAGGACACTCTTCACTGTCTGGTGTTTCTGTCTGAGGGCAGACTGGCTCTTCCTCAGCTGGCTGGCACGTCTCCCCGCTGGATGGGGATAGTGTCTCCACAAGAAGCTTCTGTTGACCACCTGACCCAGCTGGTGGTCCACTCTCTTGGACTGGGACTCCTGTGGAGCTCTGCTGATCGACAACTATTTGTTCCGACAGTTCATCACCTGTAAGAATAGAAGACTCAAGAAATAAAATCTCACCAACACACACAATGATAGATTGTGTCTGAGAAGTATGAGTGACATTGATTATTCACCTTCCTGTCCAGGAGACTCTGTCAACTCAGCCTGCTGAGTATTCAGGATGATGGTGTCTTTTCCTCCTATTATGATGGGACATTATTCAGAGTAAGCTTCTATACAAGTGGTAGCAATTCAAGCATCTGTGTGCCACTACTTAACTGTTGGATTGGATAGAGATAAGTAAATGCCATTTGGGCAGATATGAGAAGAAATGCAAGAAGTTTAAAGGTTAAAAGTAGTTTGAGGAAGTGAGAGGAACATACTTCCATATATTCCCAGAGACACATTATAAGTCAGACCTCCAGGGAGCAAGAAGCAAAAGGACAGAAGAGAGGATAATAAAAGTACATTATTGTAAACAGTAAGTAGACTACAAGCTTCAATAAACACAGTATATTAGGATAATTATGTTCACCTGGCAGGCTCCATAATCCAGACATTTCTAACGCTTTTAGTTTCTTCTCCAGCTCTGCTACTCGATTTCCAAGAATCCTGACAATAAAAAAGGCACAAAAGCAATTATATTTGAACGTTTTGTCTGACATCCAAGTTATTTATATATACAACTCAGAGTGTACACAGAGAGAGGGAAGGATGAGATGGAGTACTTGTTGATTTGGCGTTGGTGCTGAATCACCATGTTCTTCTCGTGGATGGTTTCCAGCAGAGCTGTGGCGAGTGACTTGAGGTCTGAAATGGACTGAGGAGTCACCGGCAAACTGCAGCTGTTTTCTTCAGACAGCAACAGTTCCTTCACTGCACACAGATCGATGGTCAAAGTGCTGTCTTCAAATTATTAGTTTGTAAAAATGTCTTTTTCTTTAACCTGTATTTTTGTGACATTGAACATACTCACTTCAGTATGTATGTTTTAAAACTAAATATTTGATCCTTCTGACCTTGTTTGGCAGAGAGCACCCCAGTCAGTGCACTACTGTTGGGTTTCCCACAGATCCTAGATGTTTTCCTACAGTCCAGGGCACTCTGAAATCAGTGAAAAGCAATACTTAGCATGAGCGGTTTGTGCTTTTAACAGAAGAAAAAACATTTCCAAAGAATTAAGAAACAATTAAAAATATTTAAAAGATAACTCTAGGAGTAAAACATTGAAGAAATAAGAATGATAAAACAACATGTAGTTACCTTGTACTTCACCAGGTTTGCTTTGAGCAAGTTGATTTCTTCTTGAAATTGACAGAACCGTTCATGCAAATACCTAAAATATTATAGAGATCACAAGTTCATCATTAAACCTCACCTGTTCTATCATCAACATCAACTGATTTCAACAGCATGCTAAACTCGTGCAAAACTTAGAGGATGTCTCTTTAACTGTGGACTAATTGCTGCAGATGCTCTAATATTTCAGTGAAGCACCAAGAAAATATCTCAAACAAACCTGTTCTCCATGCAGAGCGCATCTACGTCCAACATGCGTATCTCATCGTTGCCCAAGATGTGGTTAATTTCCACATTGAGTCGATGGGCCTTCTGCTGAAACACGTCACGCTCCGCTCGTACGTCCTGAAGCTCATCTGTGAGCGACTTCATGCTGTGCTCCAAAACCTCGTTCTACAGCGACACAAAACACAACTAGGATTTAATCTACTAATGATTCGGGCAGAATAGTTCATCCACTCCACAAAGTTGTGGGAAAAAAAGTGCCTGGAATTAGGGCTGGGTGATATGGCCAAAATCTTCTACCACGATATGGGTCAAGACAGCCCGACAACGCCCAGAGCCTTCAACATTTCAGGGCGAATCTCATCCACCTCTGGCACCTTGCCACCTTGCCACCTCAACAACCTCTACCAGGCATATGGATGAGTTGAAGACCTCGCGGACAGGGGCCTCAGCCAGACGTTCACAGTTCACCCTCACCACATGCTTGGGTTTACCAGGTCTGTCCACAGAACATTGACTTGTAATGGAGTATTTTTACTGTGAGCACTTCCTCCACCACTGACTGTAGGTGTGTGCATGGTATAATTACTTCCAAGTCTTGCTGGTTTGCCATTCGTTTGACAGGATGTTGTTAAATATCACAATGCTGTCAACTACAAGCCAACAACAGAAAGTCACCGGTATAGTCAAATCTGTTCTCACCTGCTCTCCAGCTCGTTCTAACTGTTTGACCAGATCCTCTCGTTCATGAGCGGGAAAGTGTCGAGCGCCGACCTCTTCGTCTCCCAGCCGTTGTTTGGTGATGGTCATTCGTAGAAGCTGTTGGGACAGAGAGACCACAGTAGATGTGATTCTTCTACTTTATTTATTTTAATGAACTCATTTATTTGCATTAAAATCAGCTTAATCTCTACTAACTTAAATCGGATAAAATAATTCAGAACTGGCAAATGATGGAGATATATTCACAACACGCAAAAATAAATAAAGACAATTTCATTTTACTAAAACTTTCGGTATAGTGCACAGTATGTCATGGTACCTTGTTGTCACCTTGAGCTTCCACCAGTCGTTGTTTCAGCTCCTTCACCTCCTCAGAAAGTTGACTGCTCTTTTCTCTGGAGTCTCTCAGTAGCTGGGCTAAATTTACCTGAAGACATGAACGTGAGGTCACATGAGCTAGATCATACAGGGTTAGTTCAGCAGTTACACGAATGTTTCACAACTGACATTCAACTCTGTAGAGAACAGGAATTTAACATAAATATTTCCCCATTTTTTAACCACGGGGCAGCAGTGGTGAAGAGCATCCCAGTCGCCCTGGTAAATGTGCTCTTATCTAACTATGTACAAAGCAGGGTTGCTCCACGTAGAGACAGCTGGGTTGAATGCTGCGATTCTTTTCCCCTTTAAATATTTTAGCATATAACTTAAGAGACCAGCCTTATCCATGAAGACATGCACAATGTGTGCAAATAACTGAATTCCACTTACTTCTAACAATCTGGAGCTTATGTGTAAAGCTGCAAAATGCCATCTTGATGAGCCATATCTAACAGCTTTTTTTAAACCACATTATTCATTTTTATTAGACAGAGATGCACAAAGAATGTCTGCAGGATAGAATTGCTTACTTGATTCCTTTTCTCAGGAGGCAGAGAGGGATCACCATCCTATTAGTTATAAAAACAAAAATATCTGTTATTAAATGCAACATCGCCAAAATTCAATAGTGGACAATAACAATTTCTAATCTCCATTTTCTGCGTATTAAAACACTCATGATGCATCTTTACGACGGTTACTAGTTCAGCTTACAATGAGTTCCCTGTACTTCTTCTTGAGTCCTTGGTGTCGCTCACGTAGCTGGTTGGCCATCAGTTTGAACTGATCCCTCTCCTGCTGGCAGGTGTCCAGCTCTTTAGACAGAATCAGAAGAGCTTCTTTTTTACTCTCCAACTTACGCTTACAAATGAGGAACTACAGAGACAGAGAAAAAAAAATATGGAACAATTTATATCACAATAACCATTTAAAATCCCCTTTTTAGGTCTGTTTATTTTCATTATCAATTAATCTGTCAGTTATATTTTTGATTAACTGCCCAAATCAATATACCCAAAGACATTAAACTTGCAATATATAAAAGAAAGAGAAGCAGCAGATCCTCACATTTGAGAAGCGAAAACACATGGATCATGTTTGGCATTTTTGCTTGATACATTCATTAAATGATTAATCAATTATCAGGGCTGTTGTCAATTCATTTCTGTTGATTGACTAATTGATTCATCGTTTGAGGCCCATACTTGGTAAAGTGGTGTTTCAGATGGATTATAATTTATTGAACAGAGTTTTGTATCATGCTTTACAATATGTAACAAAATAGAACAGTGATGTTAGTCATAACACACAGTACTATTTGCTTTTACTGCATCATGTATCTCTGTACTCACTGGGCTCTGCAGGTAAAAGGAAAAAACATTTACTTCCTTATCTCCAGGGTGAGAGAAACCAAAGCAGCTGACATTTAATCCTCTTTATCTTTTAATCTAAAACTCCTTTACTGTCTGCGGGTGATAACAGGAGGCAACACACATTTAAATACACACATTTCCCGCTAATGTGATAGTTTGGTGGTGCACAAACAAACACAGAGTGGAGGTTACTGAGTATTTACGTCCACGCTCCTCTCTGCGTCTCTCCTGTCTCACCTCGTTGACCAGCCCCTGCCAGTCGCTCTCGCTCCTCCTGGACAGATCCATCTCTCTCTGCGCTGCAGGAAAAAATATATGTACAGTGACGCAAGGTGAGTTTCATACAAGCATCACCATGTTGTGATCAGATCTAGAGACAGTTTGCATCATCAAGACGGATTAGCTGATCGAGGAACATGAGCTGCATCACTTCCGTCCGTCCACGACGTCAGAGGAGCGTCACGACGCATTTGGTAACCCTCGTAAGTTTGGGAACTAACCCTTGGCACTGACTGATAACGGTATGGCGACTATACATTTTCAAAAATAATTAAGCTCATATGAAATTTTGATCATTTATAGCATAATGCCTTATCCATCAATGTAATACCACACACGTTGGCTTCCCATCGTGTGTATTTTGTGGCATAAGTTACTTGAATACAACGTACTCTCAATGCACAACAAAGGCAAGACAATTATTGTAACATGATGATTACTTTTTTCAAAGTTTGAAAGGCAATACAAATATTCCATATTCAATCCTATAATTTTTTCTAAATCAACAGAGTGACAAGCAATAAATGTGTTACGTGCAAAGGTTTAGGGACTTGATTTATTATTGTAGTTTACGGTTTGGTGACTTTTATATGCAAACCAGACGTTTTAAATAAATAAAAACATCAATAAAACTGCAACTGTACCTGTAAATAAATCTGAGGGTTTACTATCCATGCTACCATATAATTTAGTATGCCAGAAATGTTTTCGTATGTCTCAAAAAATAGTCAATTCATGTCAAATACAATAGGCCTAAAATACCAGGATGTCCTACTGTATCCAGTCACATTTTAATATTGCAATTATCCTGTCTCATAGTGTGCACAAGAGGGAACCACATGCTGTGACATTTAGCTCTTTCATTAAATTAATTTTTAACAGAAACTCTATTTGTGCATAGCATATGTTCCTAATGTGGTGAAAGCACGCACCTCCAGGTTGTTCAGCTGTTGATAGTTCTGAACAGAAAACGTATAGGCTACTTGGCAGCAGTGCCTCGTACAGAACAACTCAACAAAGAATGACAAAAATACCAGATGATGATGATTACACACTCTGTCTATTCTTGTTCAGATCAGTAAACCGTATGGTTTTGACATTTGTCCGCTGTTGCAGTTGAAAGAAAAATGCCATCTCAGACGCCAGATGCTGACAGCACTATCAATTTCAAACATGCTGTCTCGGGCACTTTGTCTTTGCTTTATGGACACATTTCACAGTCTGTCCATCTGCAAAGAACGAAGAACACAAATACAATGCTTATGGTTAAATGTTTTTTTATTGCATTCACACAGCATTTACACAGCTGTAGCTTGAGCTTAGTAGAGTGGAAAATATACATCATTGCTAGTAAAGACATGAGGGGCAATAATGTTTTTTTCCCCAAGAAATCTGAAATGCTAACAAAAACACATTGCTTATGCTAGATCTTGTTAACATTTTGTGACTTTAAGATGTTTGACAGTCTATAGAGACCATGGCCTAATTTGCACATCATGCCAGTGTTATGTGTGTGAAAACGTCAGCCAAACACACTTTAATTTCTGTACAATACATGAAAAATATCAAAAGATCTGTAAAGACACACGTGTGTGTCTTAGGACCATGTAAATATCATTTCAAGTCACATTGCAACACACAATTATCCTTGTGATTGTAATTGAGAGCAACACTGTATGAGAGCATACATTTTGCATAGGAATCAGGATTAAATTATAATTAGTTCTGACACTAATCAGGCACTCTGTAAATACAGTAGCTTGTTATAACTGGTGTGCAGTTAGGCTTAAGCTCATAATATGTTGCTAATACATTCATCTGGATTTTTGGGTGAAAGATTTTGAAGAAAACCTTTATTTCATGCACATTTAAATCATGACAGTTACTGGGATGAGTGGCTTCAACATTTTGACTGACTGCTCCAATTGTTTCAAACAAATCACTTACAGTATTTTAGCCCACTCCCAATTATTTTGTTGTTTTAACTGCATCCAACCATTTCTGTTATTTTCTAAAACAGACATTCCAACAAGCACACCCACTTCACAAGCAATTTGGCCAGGTGAGAGGAAGTGAGAATGTAAGGAGGGTTTGAGCTCTCTTTTTCCTTTTTAACAGTAACAATTACGTTCCTGTTTTGTGTACAACTGGGTGCAATACCATTAATACCTTACAGGAAAGAGTGTGCCATCATCTCATTTTCAACACCTTACATACTGACACCTTGAGTGTTCACTTTGAGGCGACATAAAAATCTGTGTTTTTTTCATTGTAGAGTAGTGCAGAGATTTAGGCCATCGTCACTTTTGAATGACCACCAACGTTTCACATGGTCTTTACATTTTATGCAGCCATTAATGGATAAGTTTCTTACAAGCTGTGTGGGGGGGCATTGGCCATTGTTTGCTTAAAATAATTACAATTAAAGCCAACACCTCTTAAGATAATATCTTGTATGCCATAACAATATCTTCATGCTGTTTACATTTCAAATGGTTACAATGTTTTTGTATTCCTGTCAGAATTCAGTTTACTACTTTGGACCTGTCATATCTCCATAATTGTTAGAAATACATATGAACTTGCCAAAGATGTTTGTCTCAAATCAAGAAAGATATATCTAATTGCAGAAGAAAGATATACAGCATTTGAGACTCCTTTGTAGCATACACGCAAATATTGATCTGAGTCACCAACTCATACTGTGATAAGTCATTATTTTGCTAGACATTATAAGCTCAAATCTACAATAATATTCTCAAAAACCATCGATTTGCCCTTTAAGCTGGAGGAGAAGATGAAATTCCTCCGGTCAGTGGTCATTGCTGTAAAGGATCGGGGCGACTGCACATAAATGTCCTTAAACTTGTGGAACGTTTTGGTCTCCACATCCCAGAGGTAGATTTGTGTGAAAGAATAATCGCTGCCAAGAGCAAGGTAGTGCTTGTCTGTGAAGGTGAAAGGTTGGAGGATCATCGCTCCTCGAGAAGGTAGAGCCTGCACCTCAGTGAACTGCTTATTGGTCCACTTGAGGACTTTGGAGTCACCGATGTAGCAAGTCATGGCCAGATACAACTCATCCTCCACCCGGAAAGATTTTACTGCCACGATGTCATCGACATTTGTGATTTCACGATGAAATATGAACTTCAGGGTGCTCTTGTTCCACAAGTAGATTACAGGTGACTGAGAGCGACTGGTCAAGATAAGATAGGACTTCCTATCCAACTCGACAAACTCAGCGTCTGTATCACGAAACCACTCGTGTAGAAACTGGTAGGAGTAGAAACCAGTTTCATTGCGGTCTGGTTGGTCTGTCCACTTGTACAGAGTAGACAAACCTGCCTTGGAGCTGTCCACAATCACAAAGTACCACTCACCGTCCATTTGGAAGACCTCGATATCATTTGGCTTCGAGATGTTGAAGACCTCAATTGTTTGAAACTTTGTGTACTTGTTTTGCCGATTGTCAAACTTGTAAATATGGGAGCCACCAAAGAGCTGGGTAACAATTATCAAGACGTGGTCGTCGATCAGAACCGACTTGCAGCCAACAACAGACTTCCCTGTGAGGATAAAAAAGATGAGTGGAAATACAACACAAAAAATGTTGTTTAAGTTGATCATTAACTGACAATAAAATGACAATTTCCTCATAAAGTTGTTCTCTTAAATTAACCTTAATATATATATACACACACACTCACACATATACATATATACACATACATACATACACACATACAGTATATATACACACATATATATTTGTTTGTTATTGCCAACACATCCTGAGACCAAAAAACAGAAATGACTAGGCCGCTCAATACTTTTCGACTTCCCCGTCTGTCCTTGGCTCTCAGCCCAGAGGCCCATTAGTTCCTATTGTTTTAAAAACATGTGTTTTTAACACAATAAAAAGGAACAACCTGTATCAGGCTAAACTTGTTCGTTCAATCAATTAATTATTGCTTTTGGTCTTATGAGATTTTCTGACTATAAGAAAAATACAGTCAAACCTGTTATATTGTCAAATTTCCTGAAATTCATTTCAATGTGATCCCACTCCATGACCACACAGCTGTTGTAGTTGGGGGCAGCCATCGCCACATAGATGTCCTCTTTAAAGGCGAAGATGTCTGCTGACATGGACTGAATGGGAATGGACTGATGACGCACAAAGTCTGTGAGATGCAGACAAAAAAGAAACTCATCAAAATCTCATTATATCTTTATTTATTTTATTGTTCAATATTTTTATTTTAATATAGCATGCTTTATATTAAAAGGAATGAAAAACGTTTTCATTATTTTTCATTTTAAATTAAAACAAGCACGTAAATAGTCGAAAACAATACAGAAATAAACTATTTTTTAACATTTCAGAATTTTACAACATACTAATATTAAGCCTGTACTGTACATAAAATAACATTACGTTTTTTCTCTATAATAATTGGATAAGACAGTGTAACTGAGGAAAAGGAAACATATAATAGTTCCACCACAATAATATTTAAAATGTATTTAATATTCAATTAAAAAGAAAAAAAGCAAGGTCAATCTTGTCTTTCTTCCATTTTCTTGTTTTTATTTTTAGCCATGCTAGTGGCTCTATGGCAACGTTGGTTATTTTGGTCCAGACTGAAATATCTTGCCAACTTAAATGGATTCTCATGAAATTTGTTAAAGATACCCACAGTACCCAGACAACAAACCCTACTGACTTTAGTAATCCCCTGACTTTACCTATAATGCCTGCACAAGGTTGACATTTGGGGTTTTAAGTGAAATGTCTCAACAACTGTTGGACAGATTTAATTGAAACTGAACACATACGCTCATGTTCCTCACAGGATGAATTGTAATAACTTTGGTGATTCCCTAGATTTTTCCTTGAGCATCTAGTCAAAATATAGCTAGAAACCTAGTGAGATTCATCAGCCTCAGCTGTGCCTTCTGTTTAGTGCTAATTAGCTAATGTTATCATGCTAGCACACTAAACTAAGCATTTCAATTAGAATGCTGACGTAAGCATTTAGCTCAAAGCACTGGTGTGCGTAGCTGTGGGTGTGTGTATGCTTATGTGTGTACATGAGTGTTTTCAGAGGCACACATATTAATAGTCCTGGAGTAATCATGTTTGTTTTTTTAGTGCAGTCCTGTTGAATTATTTAACAGTTTTATTGATTTT
>NW_022280088.1:1575533-1585595 GCF_004355925.1 Anarrhichthys ocellatus | reverse complement strand
CATCGGCAGCTCAGCAACACGTTTTGTCTGCTCCCAAGAAAACCCACTCTTTAGTTGAATAAACATGGATTTGATAATTACCGTAGTCAGAGATGCTGATTTATTTGAGATAGAATTTTGTTCTCAGTTTTTTTAACATGTCAATGTTATTTTCAGAATTCATGAACTGAGATCAGGCAAGACACTAAAGGAGTTGAACAGCCATACGTCATTCGTCAATGATGCATTTTTCACACAAGATGGATTTCACATCATCAGTGCCTCATCTGATGGCACAGTTAAGGTACAATGAGCAACTTGTATTCATGTCTGTGCTGCGTCAATACTGTTATGTGGCTAGGAGAGTGTCACTCAGTGGATTTATTTCACATTTTCTTTGCATATTTTAGATTTGGAATACAACATCCTGCCAGTGCATCCACACTTTCAAATCTCTGTCCCGGGCCTCAGAAGACCCTGTCAACAATGTGATTCCTCTTCCCCAAAATCCAGAGCACTTTGTGATTTGTAATCACTCCAACACGGTGGTCATCATGAGCATGAACGGTCAGGTGAGAGCTCCCTGACATAATCTATACACGATTGTTCATATTTTGGTTACGCTAATACTCACACGGTGAATGTCCTCTTTCTCCTCAGACTGTGAAGACCTTCTGCTCAGAGAGAAAGGAAAAGGCCGATTTTGTGTGCTGCACCCTGTCACCCCGCGGGGAGTGGATTTACTGTGTGGGAGAGGACCTAGTGCTGTACTGCTTCAACTATACGACGGGAAGGCTGCAGAAAACGCTGACCGTAAGCTCCTCTGATAATATTCACTCGTTATCAAAGTCTGTGAGAGGCGTCTGTTCATCCTCTCTGAGCTGCTGATGTTTTGTATCGAGTGGTTTTCCGTCTCACTTGATACTCTGACTGTGTCACTAAGGCTGTGTAGCAGTCCTAAACAAGGTAACAGTGGGGCTGATGGGAAACAGAGAATGTGTGGTGATCTGTGTTCCTCTGCGCCCACAGGTTCACGAGAAAGATGTAATTGGCATCGCTCACCACCCACATGAGAATCTGATTGCCACCTACAGCGAGGACGGCCTCCTGAGGCTATGGAAACCTTAAACTGTCTCCTGAAGATCCACAGAGCCTTACACATGCTTATAGAGCAATGTACTCACTTAAAGACGATGGAAATGGATACATTAATCATCCGTAATCATCCGTTATTATTCGCCACAACGTCCGTTAAGTAGCGGGTCTGTAGTTTTAGGCCATATCACATGATCTTCATCAGCTGATAGACTTTTCCAGTCGTCATGGAATGGCAGATGTTCAAATTTACAGCAATTTAATTTCTGCTTGTCAACGTTGCCACAAAAGCTGAGGTGCCAAATACATTTTCGACTTCAGAAACATCAGTTTAGAAAGTCCCATGACAATCGGGCAAACAGCATCTGGTGATGACCATCATGTGCTATGGGTGAAAGAAGCTGCTAAATGGACCCTGTGGTGAAGTTGTTTCCTCAACTGCTGGTTCCAAAGGTCGATAATAAACTTGGAACCGCAGATATAAATTAATATGTTTTTAATAAATGGTGATAATTTCTGCCAATCATTTCAAAATATCAACAAGTTCAGGTGCTAGCCAGTGAGTGTTTCCTTTGACAATAAGAACAATCTAGAATATCACTAAGAGACTTTTGGGCATATTGTTAAACTAATTTATAAACTCTTAACTGGGTCTTAATCGATATATTTTTACTACGTAGAATTTGTCAGTTATTTATACATTATTTGTTTTATTGATTGATTGAATAATTTGTAAGATATTTGCTTTATATACATTTGGAGCACTGTTTAGGTCCTCCATACTGTACACACACATACACACACTTCCTCATGGATCCAACTTCACCAGAGCAGTTAGAATCATTTTCATCTCTTCTGTCTTTATTAGACATGAAAATGCATGATGGTGAACTGTTGAGCAAATCTTTTTAATAAAAAAATGCTTCTTGTTTGGGCATAAACAAACAATATCAGGTATATCATTTGTCAGCTTTTGATTTATAATACTTTTGTAACTTTGATTCAGATGAAATGATTTGTTTTGTCCTCTGTGTTCCCCGCATGCTACCTCAGTGCACTGTCTAAATGTGACTCTACAATAATTTTAGTACTCCTTAAAAATATGCATGACTAATGATAAACCTCAACAGAGCTCCAGTGACACTTCTTTGTATCCTGTGTATATAATAAATGTACTGAATGTGTTCATGTGCATCAGTATGCCTTCAAGAAACATAGCTACTGCCTCGACCAGTATTTATTTGTACTACAGTATTTGGCACTTTGTAGCATGTGTCTGTAATATCATTCATGTATCATTTTTGCAAAACACGTGTTGTCATTACGCTCTATTATATATTAATTAGTATATAATACTGCCAGTCATGTCAAAAATGATTATCAATAAAATTCAAAAAAGCCTTTACAGTTCCCAATGTTTGTGTGCCATTTAAAAATAATAACCAACTGAAGTATCAGATAATGTTCCCCTACATGTAAAAATATTGTAGTTAAAAAAAAAAAGCCAAATTTAAGTATGAAATCAAAGGCTGGAACCAAAAAATGACTTACATGATTGAATAATCAAATGATTATCAAAATAGTTGTCGTTTTGGGCCAATGTTTTAGAATTGTAGAATTATTTCTTACCCTTAAAGACAACCAATATTATCTAATATGCAGTTCAGCTATAAAATGCAGACTTAACAAAAAAGCTAGAGTTACTCCAATTAAAAGACAGGAGCATTGTGGTAGTTTCAAGGTTTTGTTTGTACTGTTAAGCCTCTGCACACCGACACCGGTGTTTTCAATTCTTCTGGCTGGTCAGACCTCTGCTCAGGTTGAAGGAGGGCCAGAGCTTTGATGTGAACTAATTAGGTCACAAATCTTCATCTACCAATAAGAATGATTAAGGCCTCATTTCTCCCGCCCCTAAATTGGTTGAAGAAAGCTCAAACAGGAGACTCAGGAAGATGTCCATCACTCAGTCTGTCCACGCCCACACGGTCCAGAGAAGAGGTCTAATCAGCCAGATTAAGTGAAAATACCTGTGTGGGTGTTCAGAGGAAAACCAAAAGTTGAAACTGTTAAAAGGTCTTTTTTGAAATAACTACTCTTAAATGTTATACATGTCAGTGGGATGTCCTGGAAACAAAAGTAAACATCGCTCACAGAAAGTAATACCACAATTGAGAGAGACCATCAAACTGCATTTAATTAGAAAACATGAGCATAACAAGTAGATCATTGGTCCTAACACACACACATACCGTCGTCAGTCAAATTACGAACTTGAAAACACTTATATGAGTTGAACTTTGAAGTCCAGTTCCCCGGACATTATGAGTACTCATTAATTTGCATCTGCTTCAACAATTAAAGGAACCTCCCTTCTGGTGAGCATAGTTGTGTTTTACAATATCCAAGGCAAAGTCATCACTGGAAAAAAAACAAAAACCTGCATTATAGCTTCAAGTTAAGTTACAAGGCTTTCAAACAAGCAGACATTTCAGTGAGGTACCAGGTCCCTCCGTAACCTCCCGACTTATTTGGCATTTAAAAGACTTAATTTCTTGTGCGCCTACATAAGCAAAAACCCATGAACAAGTTTATCTTTGATTTAAAATTTGTAATTACCAATAGTTTAAAAAAAACCCCCAAAAAAAAAACACATAACTGAAATAATCTCAAGAACATTCAATCTTTAAAACAACCTAAAACGATCACTCTCTCTTTGTGAGACTTGGGTGAAACTGGGCACTCGACACTTTAACAAGAGGGAAAACATTTGCCATGAAGACATTATGGACCCGTTAGCAGGTTTACTAACAAGTTATCCGAGATATCTTTTCGCCAAGAGAAAGCCCCAAATCACAGAGTTATGTTAAAATACCCATTCTGAAGTTGAGTTATCCAGATAACCTGCTTCTTGGAAACACCCGTGATCTGATATTTCAAAATAAAGGGACTTCTTACTCATCTTTGACCTAATACCTACCCCTGCCAGTAATATGCAGTCATATTTGGCTCATATCAAACTGTGTTGTTTATACATACAAGATGTTCTACTTTACACGATAGGTTTCCAAAAAGTGTGGCATCACCAGAGAACTGATTGCAGCTCAAAAATATTAAACCAAACTTAAATATCAGCTTGAAAAATCGACATTAGTGGCGTGAACCTAAATGCTGCCATGCTTGAGCCATGATCACCTTAAATTACTACCAACTCACGTCTTCTTGCCACATTTTTTAAGATCGTTAAGAAATGTCTAGAAAATAGCCCTTGAAAGGGTAAAACAGCATAAACGTTCAACTCAATGCACATCCACCTCCACCGCCATCTGAGGATTGGGTCTTTACACACACACACACAACGTATTGAACAAGTCATCAACAAGTGGTTTACAACAACTGATTTAGTAACACTATAAAAAAGGTTATGTTCATCTTAATATTGGCATCCGTTTTTAGTGTAAATGCATAAAAAGCAGGCAGTCTTTGTTCAGACAAAAGTTTTTTCTGAAGCCTCCGATACCCCTCGTCTCTAATCACAGTGTGATTGAAAAAAAGTTAAAAGAAAAGAAAAAAGGTCCAAGAGATGAAGAGAAGCCCATTCACCCAGAAGATGTATCCTGGAACTATGATACTCTACTCCATCCAAAGAGTAGTAGAATAATAAATCAACAGGGTGTTGGGACACTGTTTTCTGATTGAGATTGAAAGAAAACTTTGAAAAACAACAGTTAAATAAAAAGTGCACTAAATTCCAAAAAAAGGTGCTTTACTTTAGAGATGAGGGGAGGGCTTCTGGATTAAGAACGGGCCGGTTGTTACTTAAGACGTCTGGCACTGAACACCGCCGGGGCTGGCATAGTCGTCTTCCTCCATGTAGTAGTACTGCTGGTTGTTTCTTTTCCTGTTGTCCAGGTCACAGTCCTCCAGGTCGGCGTAGATGTAGAGGTCGTCGTCCATGCTCTCTGGCTGCTCTGGATCCAGCTTTTCTGGGAGGTAGCGCTCCAGCATCTTCAGCTTGTCCTCAGAAAGGAAGTTGGCTTGTGGGAACACCACCTAAAAAAAAGACGAGCATAAAATATTTTACTACAACAACCGTGTTTAGCCTCAGCGGTTTAATATTGTGATGATCTGTCCAACACTTCCTTTGGTTTTGGTTTGTTGGTATTTTAAAAAGACGAAAAGAAGCAAACTGATTAACAAAAAGTGGATATAGGAAAAGTCCTTACCGAGAAGTGAATAATAAGGCGGCCCTTCTCAAAGGGTCTGCGATACATGGGCATCCCTTCAGTCAAGACGCACTTCGTGTCTCCAGGCTTGATCAATTCCCCTGTGATTAAATCAAATTGGGCCACATTAGTCATGAAAAAACCCCAACATAAAACATAAAAAATATATTTTACATTCTCTTGTCATCTTTAACCATCTTGCCAATATGTGATCAATGCATAGAGGCTTGATGAAAATAAAGTTTATTTTTAGTCGATCTGTAGGTAAACATCGGGTGTTCTACATTGTCTGACGAGTACAGCACCTACGAATAAATAAATAAGTACAGGTCGTTTTTCTCAGGTGTTACAGCTGGATGTGTTCCCCAGACCGTTGTCCCTTTTCCCGCTCTAGTAGCTCTGCCCAAGTGTGCTGCATTGCTTAACGAGGTGCACCTGGCCTGGGATGGAGGCGATTAAAAGCTCCCGTGCCAGCAGCAGAAGAAGAATAAGGTCAAAGCTGTAGGGACTGCTGGTTATGTTGCCTCTCAGCCTACGATTTTGTATTGTCCCGTTTCTATGTTTTCCTACTTAATAAATTCCATGGATTTGATTGTTTTAAAGGCGTTTTCTTTGGTAGATTAATTTGGTGGAATGCTGTTTATCCCAAATGGAGGCCCAAGGGTGGGGTGAGCACTGGTTATGAAGTCTAGCCCAAATACTGCTGCCAAACACACACTTGTATTAATAAAAATAAAACAAAAATGTTTGTAGAAATCCAATTCATGTAAATAATTTGTAATTTGAGGCACTGGATGCATCGTGTGGTTGAAACACACCAGACCCCCATTCTAAGATAGTTTACCAGCACATCAGTGCGACGGTCTTTAAAAGAACTATTAGCATAAAGGGTGTAATTCAACAATACAGTGAGTGTCTATACAGTGAAGTGGAGTGCACAGCAATGAACACTTGTAGAAAACACTCTACAAACGCACTCAGGACTCGGCAGTGTTCATTCAGCTGCATTTTTTTGTGTGAATAGTAAAGGGGTAGCGTGAACGACTGATGTCTGTCAGATTAACCAGCACTGCAAGCTGTTATAAAAAAACACTGAAGTATAAAACAATTCCTGTCCTGTGTTTGTTGACTAGGATGTGCCGGTGCAAATATCCGAAAACGGATCCTTTTGTTCCCTTTCAAAGACCTAAACTTGACATTCAGTGAGGCGTAGCTGTGCATTTAGCAGTTTGGTTCACCTGGACGTGAGGTGATGAGCAGTGTTCTGTTGTCCAGTGTCTGAACAGGTTTCTTGAAACCACATAAAGCCTCAACCAGCTGCAACTCCATGGACATGACCAGGTCCTCTCCTTTCCTAATGACAGCAAGATGAGAAAAAACAAAACAAACAGGTGAGCAGAATTATATCAATGCGGTATATACCATCTATACAAGATCACCATCATCACTGCATCAGGAACAAAAGACAGCTGATGACAGACAATGTATTACCTGGTGAAACATGAATGTTCCCGCTGGTCCAGGACAATGATGATGTCACCTGGCTCGATTCCTGGCTCCTGGTCTCCCTCTCCATGGAAAACGATCTTCTGGCCATCTCTCATTCCTGTGGCAGTGAAGTGACGATGTGATGTACCATTTGTTTTCCCTCCTCAGACAAGCTACAGATAGATTTAGGATAAACTCTCACCTTTGTCAATGTGGACCTCCAAAATCTTCTTCTGGCGCAGGATCTTTCGACCTCCGCATGCTTTGCAGCGGTCCTTGTGGTTGATTCTCTGTCCTTGGCCCTGACAGCTGTGGCACACTGTAGACACCTGCTGCACCATACCTGGCACGAGTTGGTGCATGCGGACCTGCATGCCCGTGCCGTGGCAGGACATGCACATCTGTGCAGCTCCTTTTCTACTCCCGCGACCTGCCGAGAAAAATAAACTGTCAGCACACAGGAACACAAAAGATGAAGGCTTTGTTTTAGGTTTGGTGGATTATATAAACTGCGGGGACCTGGTGTTCGAGGACTGGATTACATTTACAAGAATGATGTGTTTTGTTGTTGGACAAAGAGCCTTTTCATGGCCTGCTTGGATCAGCGTGTGCTGAAAATCATTCTTGGTAAACTTAACAACTCCAGTGACCGACGTACCTTCACATCGCTCACAAATCGTATTCTTCTGGAGAGCAAGCTTCCGTGTAGCTCCATTATAAAGATCTTCCAGCGTCACCGTTATCTGATGAACAATGTTCTTCCCTGGGGCAGACAAATCAGAGGTTTCAGCAACACGGTTTCTTGGAATAAAGTCGGCAAATGATTAGATTTCATCAACACACTCCTTTCATCACTTTCCTTTCATATGACATACTGTGCATGTTTACATAAACAAGCCTTTTTCTGCTACCGACCGCAAATTACAACATCATCACAAGACTGCACAAAGAATGTGAACGAGAGACAGCTGTGATGGAGATGACACTGGGCTTTGATGGGGATCAGCTGTGTGTTTACTTCGCTATTTGAGGCTATCAGCCAAACCCTATGGTCACAAATTAAGATAATAAGTTAAGACGTATGTAATATTTGACAGCCCTGTGTTTTGGCTATAATAAAATGGAATGTGGAGGAGATTCTTGAGAGCAATAAGATGTTTTGTTTTGTTCCCTTTAAACTAAATTCTGCAGGGAGAAAATGAACAGGACAAAGTCATGTGTGCTGCCGACTGATACAGAATCTTTGAGTCCAATACAAATATTGATATTTGAGAGTTGAAGAATAATGTTTAATGATCTGCCAATATAAATGTTCTTTACATAAATGTCCTTTTTGGATAAGGTCCCCTTCATTTTGTTTTTTAACAATTGCAAACAGGAAATGTAGTGGACAGCACGATTTACAGTTGAAAAATAAACTACAGACTTTGGCATTTCTGTACTTCAAGTTCTTGTCATACATCGTGTGACATTTACACCAATACTGACATCGACAATGACCTAATTGGCTGCTTATCTTGGTCTTAGTAAATGCAATATTTTGTAGTTTGGACTATTGATTGGATAAAACAAGCAGACACAAGTCACGGATTAATCAATAGTTAAAATAATCAGTAGTGTCAGCCAACTTAGTATTCAATACTGTAACTCCCTCCTCCCCAATACAACTGCCTCTGGCTCAGAAGATGCATTGTATCACTTTACACAATTCAATCAGACCTCAAAACTGTTAAAACAGAAATACAGCTCAGTGATCGTTTCTTCAATATTTCCGTACCTTTTCGCTCTCTGTGCATCCGGCTACCTCCCCCGAAAAACAAGTCAAAGATGTCCATGGGCGACGCAAAGCTCCCCCCACTGCCACCACCACCGGTGCCTCCTTCCTTTATCGCCTTTTCACCTCCCCGGTCATAAACCTCTCTCTTCTTGGCATCTGACAAAACCTCATATGCCTGTGAGATCTGCTTGAACTACAAAGCAAAGCAACAAAATGACATACAGACTTCTTAGAAGAGGGTAAAAAACAAACATTTCTGGCAAGATACAGCTGCTTAAAAAAAGGTATTCAGCTCTTTGGCATTGTATGCAAAATAATAACTGAGGCCTTCAAATATTACTTTTGTTTGGCCTTGGCATATGCCACAATAACATTTTGATAAATCTACCAAACCATCAAACATAGATGTAACAAAAACTACCCACTATTACATTCGTTTATATCTAAAAACCCAGTAGATTTGAGATCTATTCATAAAAAGATTAAGACCGTTATGAGGATATTTCCATTACTAATTCATATGCAAGGAAAATTACTTGAATACAAATTAAAGCTGCCAATGTTTCTGAGTGCAAAAACAGGTACTTACTTTCTCTCCTTCAGTGGGATTCTTGTCGGGGTGATATTTCAACGCTAGTTTACGATAGGCCCGTTTCAGTTCGTCGGGAGTAGCATTAGGTTTCACACCTAATGTATCATAGAAGCCCGTTTCCTTGACCATGTTTGTCTTTGGTGGATAACCTTAAAAAAAAAGTAAAAAGAAAGGTGAAACATGAGCAGTATTTCAATCTCCAGTAACCTTCCAATGTTCTGTATCTGAACTGAAAGCGAAACAACTTGGTGAGAAAGTAAAAATCTGAACTATGTCATTGTGACAAAAGGAAAGAGAAACCTTTAACACTCTATCATCATGACGTCTGTGAGAGAGGCCGTTATGTTGGTGGTGGAGGAAATGTTCGGCATGGGGCCACATGTTCAGCTTTAAAAAGGATAGATTTGGATCTGCTTTTTTTAACGTTACTGACAAAATATTTAGTAGGAATTTCTTTATATTCTGTCTCCCTTGGTGGACAAAAACATTTGAAATATCTTAAACATAACAATCATTAAATATGGCCTCAAAAAGTATCATTCAGTTGAATCATCATCTCTTGTTGAAAGACGGTTGTAGCAGCATTAAGCTGTAATCTTGGTGTTTACCAACAATTAAGTATATGCTTACGGTATGCTTGTATGAACATTTGTATTGCACTCAACGTCAAAGTCTCACATTTCAGGGTTTACAGTACTCCCCTGTACACTGCTCACCTATGCATAGACGTAAAATGACACCATGTGAATGTTTCTCAGGTGTGTTAAGATTTTATAGTGCTGCTTATTATTCATCGCCAGAAATCAGGCCGTGATGAGGGTCACGTGTAGGTTAACACTCCCATGTCATTTAGACACACCCATATACAGTGGGTACGGAAAGTATTCAGACCCCTTTAAATTTTTCAC
>NW_022280088.1:1538406-1570533 GCF_004355925.1 Anarrhichthys ocellatus | reverse complement strand
AGTGAAAAATTTAAAGGGGTCTGAATACTTTCCGTACCCACTGTATAACTAACACAGTGTAGTCTAACAGTCAAATCCACAATCACGACAGTTGTAGATATTATTTTGTTATGGATCTGTTTTAATATACCCTAATGGATATACAGGGGTAGACAAAACAGGTTCTCAGTGTAACACGATACAACAGCAACACAACCTGTGTCTAAAATGACCATCACGTTGACGCAATACCTCTCTAAAACAGCTGGGTATACCAAATAAACATGCTTATAAATGAATTAGTGATAATTAGTGAATGATCCCAACAAAGTGGTAGTTGTTTCTCTTTCCATTTTGATAGTGAGCAATGCTATTTAACTATAGTATCGATTAACAGTAGCATTGTGTAATGTGGATAATAATTGATTGTAAATACATATTCTTTATGTTGCTCTATATTTGGACCATGAGCCTGACATGAAACGTAGCTATTACGAGGGAGACAGAAGGAAAGGAAAACAACAAAAGAGGATCTAATAAAAGGTACTTTTTACACGTCATGCTTGTTTTCACGAACGTTACTCGTGTTAGCTAAATGTTTCCTCAGATCAGGGGAGGTTGAACCACGAACTACCGCTATGTGACCACCACAGGTATATTTTTGGTTGACACGAGTATTAGTGAATTGATGCTTATATATTAGCAACTACCTGTTACCCTGTTTATGATGAAGGCGACACGGTTTCATACCTGTGAGGCCCTTCTGACTTTAGCTAGCGTTACTTAACCTCGCACAAGAGAGCCTGGCTAATGCTAACATGCTAACTCTATACTGTTTTTCTCACGAGTATCACATTAAGTACACGTGACACTGGTGTAAATAAAACATGTAGTCACAGTTAATATTTTCCCAACCTTGTATGAAACAGTAGTTTGATCCTCACAACCTCAGTTCACAGAGACTCTTCCAGAAGCTTCTCTTCCAACCCGCCTCTACAAAAAAAATCTGATTCAGTGACGTCAGTTTCCTGCGACGAGGCGACTCATCAAAACAAAGCGTGGGGCTGCAACAGTTTTGCAACTCTGTAAAAAAAATAAAAAATAGCTAGCTAACATAACATGATAAAATGCCAATATGCTGGCTTATCAGTGAGGCGGATCGTCATAAACCCATCCGACTGCCACACCAACAGACAGTTGTCCTGGGTCGAGGTCCGGAGACGACTATTAAAGACAAAAAATGCTCTCGACAGCAAGGTAATATAACAACATAAAATATTTTTTGATTTTAGGGAATTAATACGTTGCATTGCAACTATAGAATCCTCTGTTTAGAAAAATGGATTAATACCGTATCTGTCTTTAGGCGATACAATTTGAATTGGTCTAAATTACTTATTCCCCTTATAGTTTATTTTGTTGTGTAGAATATTGTTTACATAATTGTCATGGACTATATATATATATATATATATATCTATATATATTTTTCATGTCTCAATAGTTTTAAAAACAAACTTTAATCTGTGCAAATGTTATCCCCTCTCAACCAGTTGAATTGAAAGCAGAGTGCAACAAAGGTTATGTCAAAGTTAAACAGGTAAGGAACATTGATTTTATAAGAGTGGAACTCACAACACATTAGAAAGAAGTTGTTCTGCTGAGTTTTGTTAAATACTTAAAATACAATTTCTTGTATTGTGTCTCATTTCCCTTCTTTGTTTCAAAGCTGGGCTTGAATCCCACCTCCGTAGATTCTGCGGTGGTGGGGAAGGACAATGAGGTCAAAATGAAGGCTGGACAGCAGCTTCATATTGTCAACCAGCTCTACCCATACACTGTACAGTTCAAGGAGGATCCCACCGGGGACCACGGCGGCACCAAAAGACCACGAGAGCCGTCTTCAGAGGACCCAGAGAGCCGCAGAGAGGATCCGAGTGTGAAAGCAGCCAAACAGACACAAAAGCTCTCTGTGTCAGTCAGCCACGGAGAAGCCACAAACACCAGTGTAAGAGAAGGAAGAAAGTGTGTGCACACTTCTGTCAAATATAGTTTTCAAGATGTTCACATGTTTTTCTATTATATGGATTTTCTATAAAGCCAGTATGTTGCATTACATATTTTACCTTTAATTTGTTGTAGGAAGGTTTTGGGCATTGGAGCCAAGGTCTGAAGACCTCAATGCAAGACCCAAAGATGCAGGTAGCTGTTTACAGTTAGTGTGATGCTAAGTGATCTGGATCGCAGCTGGATTTGTTACTGATAAAAAAAACATTGTCTGCTTTTCTCTAGGTATACAAGGATGACAAGGTAGTGGTTATCAAAGATAAATACCCCAAAGCTCGCTACCACTGGCTGGTCCTCCCGTGGCAGACCATTTCCAGCCTGAAGGCCTTAAGTGAGGAGCACTGCGACCTGGTGAAACACATGCAGCAAGTAGCTGACCAGATGGTTCAGCAGTGCCCAGATGCTAGCTCGCTACGTTTCCGTACAGGGTACCATGCCATCCCCAGTATGAGGTAAGTAATCACTGTTTGAATGGTGCCGTTAAATTGAAAGACCGTTTTGGTGTTTCAGCCTTTAATGCAAACACTGTATATTTTACACTACTGTCGGCTATTTTCTATAGGTTTTTAAATCGATTAACGTATTTCCCCTCATCATAGACACCAACTGATTTCAGTTAAACCTGGTACAGTACAGTTTATCTGTAACAAGAAGCTGCCGTTAATTGAAACTTAAGCATTCATCATTTTCCACCTTTCACTTACATCTTTACCTTTCTCGTATTCATTTCTGTCTTTTCCTTTTTACACGGTTTCTGTCCTTTTTTAAATTTGTGTTACAATGTTTTATTCCCTGCTTTGTGTATGAAATGTGCTTTACCAATACACTTGCCTCTCTCTTACTGACATAGTAGCATACAGCCAAAGCAAATCACATACTGAAGCATTAGAGGCAATTTAAAAAGAGTTTCTTATTTCTATTCAGAGCTCAACTCCTCTTTATCCGTTTTTGTGTAGTGTGTTGTGAGACTTTGATCTTTACACTTTACTGCCACTAAGTGGGAGGAGTTATAAGCTTAATGAAAAAGAGAGAGAAAATACAGTGATTGGGAAAAAACATTCCATTAATACTTTTCTTTCTTGATTGGAAACATAACCTGAAAGAAAATGCCACAAAAGTGCTCAAAGTATGTTGTGCAACATCGTAAGATTGCTTTGGCTCACATACTTTCGACTGAATTTAGAGGCCTTGCATTGATGGTGTGCATATAAGCCAATCACCCAAATACATCAGTCTAAAAGACTTTGAAAAAAGGTATTGAAAAACGTATTAAAAGCATTGGTATGGTGTTTTTTGGAGGAGGAGGATCAGCACGTAATCAATGTAGACACGTCAACATATAACACATTTTGTCTAAATTCTCTTTTACAGTCATGTACACCTCCATGTGATCAGCCAAGACTTCGACTCTCCTTGTTTAAAGAACAAAAAGCACTGGAACTCATTTACGACTGACTATTTCATGGAGTCTCGCGGTGAGAACAAATTACATGTTGTTCACTTTATGTCCCACATTGTGGCCATTACTGCACAGTGTTGAAACAATTTTTTTTGACCCTTTTTGTCATCTGCAGATGTCATTCAGATGCTTGAAACAAATGGAAGAGTCAATGTGAAAGAAGGAACCAGCGAGTTGTTAAAACTACCTCTCCGCTGTCACATGTGTCGCAAAGATATTCCCACTATACCAGCTCTGAAGGAGCACCTAAAGTCTCACTTTCGCAGCTAAGAAGGTGACTGCAAAGGGAATACATGCCTCAGATGTTTCTACATAGGACTGAAGTGTGTTGGGTACTATTTTTGCCTGGCAATTCTGATTCATTGTTTAAAAAAAAAAAGTCATTATGTGGCGGGAACACAATGTCATGGCTGCAGTTGCATTTTCAACTTGTTATTTTTTCAGTAGGTTTAAGAAGAGGGTCATTGTGAAGATGCATTTAATTTATGTGGGTTTTCATCAGTTTTTTTCCAAATTTCTGGACTGGGAAATCCCATATTATTGCAAATATTATTCCCACAGTCCACATGTTAAAATGTTTTATTAAATGTTTTCTAAAAACTGAATACTGGATTCTTGAATTTTAAATTACCCTTCCCTGATAGCGCAACCCCTGTGTTTGCTTAGAGTTTGACTTTTTGGGGAGCTCTGTCATGTAGCTAGACTACTGCATTGATATAACATTTTTAAAATTACACTTTGTTTGCATGTGTACAGAAAAGACAATGAACATGCTTTCAGCCAACAGTACACCCAGTCTAGCTGTCTTGGTGGGAAACAGACTGTTTTGTGTGTCACAATAAGTTAAACATCAATGAGGGTTTGCAGGGTTTTTCAGAGCTATGACACTCCAGCTTGATGTGTTGATTTTGTCGCCATCAAGTGTCAGCATTTATATAGGCAGGGCTATACGCAACTAAAAGCTTTGAGGTTTGACCTTCTATATCCTAATGCTGCGTGAAGAATGAAATTACGTTGTCATATTAGATTATTTAGTTTTACTATAAAAAAAATGTCACCTGAAAAAAAAAAAAAAAGAAAAGGTCAGTGGCCAGTACGGGGATCGAACCCGCGACCTTGGCGTTATTAGCACCACGCTCTAACCAACTGAGCTAACCGGCCATGGTGCAAACGGGAAAATAAAAGAATATCAACCTAATCTCCAGATTATGCGTATCAATGCTCTTTCAACATTTTAGAGAGATAGATATATACTTTATTCATCCCCAGAGGGAAATTTGTATATTAAGAGCAAAGAGTAACAGAGTAAAAATATATTTTAAGGCTCAATAATAGTAGCACCTTCGTGGTGCAACTAACATAGCTTTATTAGCTAGATAACGTTAATCGTAAACTACAACAATGTAACGTTAGCATTTGGTGGAAAAATATTTTTTTTTATTTAAAAGAGCTAAATATGGCCACAGTTTGTCTCATACAAATCATATTTTAGAGGCTGTTCTTAACCTGCAGAATGACGTAGAATACATGCAGTGGGGTATAACGTTATATATTTCCTCTATTATAGTTAGAAAATTTGATATACTCAGAACTTAAAAGCAAAGTTTCAGTGCATTAATAATTTTGTTTCCAAAACTGCCCTTATCTGATTGATAAGCGTATATAAAAACATGCAAGGACCCATATCATGGTTATTATTTGTTTATTATCATCAAAACAGTCAAAGTAAATGCTTCGGCTACATCATCGTCACAATAGTAATCACATATACAAAAATCAATCAGTTGCAGTTAAAATTGTAATGCCAAAATCAACATTCAGAAGCGATGGGCAAGAGTAAAATGCGTCCTCCTGAAGGCTTCAGGCAGGTCATTTAATGGTACAGTAGTTCGTAGTGGAAAAATATAGAGCTGCACAACTGCATGTCATCATCTCCTTAGACTTAACTCCCTTTCATCCTCATCTGGCACCATCAGAGAGTCCACTGAGTAATGAGCATCGTCTCCTATATCCTGGAACAAATACTCTTCACTCTCACAGCTCTGGGTTCCATTCACACAGTCTCTGGTTTTGATTTGCCCTAGCTCGGCGCTGTCACTGGCATTACTATCCTCCTCGCTCTTGCTGGCATCACTGCTGTCACTGCTGTCACTGGTCTCACTGGTCTCACTGGTCTCACTGCTGGTGCTCTCACTGCTGTCATTGGTGATGACAATAGTACTTTCGCTGGTGTCTGCACTGTCGCTGGCGGTGTCACTGTTGTCAGTGGGATTCTCCACCAGCGGTAGGTTTGTGTTGGTCTCCTGTCTGGCGTTGGTGCTAGTGGAGGTATGAGTGGGCTGTTTCTCAGTCAGTTGATCTGATTGACCCTTTACCTCTGTGCTGCTATTGTCCTCTGCTCTCAGGAATTGGGTGATGCTTGCGAACACTTGAACCCAACTCTGATTTAGGGAATGGGCAGATCATAGTGTTACTCAACTTGAATCAGCAAAATCAAGACATTGTGTAAAATAAAAAATGTTACACACACCTTTCGAATGTTTTCCTCACTGCCCATGCTATTATCTCTGGTTTCACCCATGGAGTCTGTCTGTGGAAATACAGTGGATGTGAGCTAAACGGAGACCAGAAGGATGAAGTGCCATACAATAAAAATTGACCAACATACTAGGTTTGACAAAATACTTGATTTAGTTAGTCTTACCACATCATCCTCATCCGATAGACTGTTACTCTCCTCTGAAGTCTGTTTGTGGAACAGAAACATACAGTTTTAGGAAATAATGCGTTTATTTCCAAAATGGAGAATGCCGTGTTTCTTCTGACACTTCGTTTATTATAACAGTTATACTACATCCACAACTTTTAATATATTTAATATGATGAATATCAGGATATAAACCCATCAATAACATGCTTAATGTAGTTTAGTGACAACAATAAGGTAAAAACAAAAGTGATAATACAACCCACCTTGTCCTCTGATGTGGATTCTGATGATTCTGATTCTGATTCAGACTCTGAACTCTGACTCTGAAAAGATATCCAGTATACAAGGTGAATTCAGACACATTTACAGAATGTCTTGAGTAATCTAAATGTTTAGATCCCAAGCAGAAGATTGACAAATCAAAATAACTTACTTGACTTGAGGTATTTTCTTCAGAGCTCTGCAACAGAAATAGGAATACACCCATTAAGGTTAAAATCAGCACGCAAAAGCGATGTACAAAGTCGTCGGCATCCGAAAAAAAAGAATTTTCCTCTTTACTGTAACAAATGTATGCATTACCTGAAGCTCTGAGGTGCCATTTTCCAGAGATTGTGAAACAGACAAACTTTCAGTCTGGAAAAGAAAAACACATTAACCGCATGCCACAATATATTTAATTATACCTTATAACTGCAACACCAGCAATCACCACAATCAAGCTATTGCTGCAGATGGGTCCAGACATACAGTATAGTAAACAATAGTGTCTGAAAGGGGAATTGTCCTGAGGTCTGGACAATTTTCAAGTAACCGCACCTATTGTTAGGTTTTCCGCTGACTGTGTGAGAGGAGCACAACCGTCAAATGATGAATGTGTAAACAGTGTTGAGTTCCTGCGCTGGAACACCGAGAGTTAAATGCTTTAAGAGGGGACTGATTTCAGATAGCACCCACCGAGTTTGAGTCAAGCTCATTTGATTCCAAAATGGCATTGAAGGAAATCTTTTGGAGAAAAAGAAATGACAGGTCATATTTAACAGGATAGTAGTTTCTTGATGTGCAGAAGATGGATCTATTTATGAAGTGACGTGACTTACACCCTCTAACATGCTTCTTAAAACTACTGAGCCTTCCTGCTTTGCTGGCATATAGACATTCTTACTGTGGGAGAAAAATGCTCACACTGAAACTTGTGCTATTATGTTTGCAACTTGAAGAGTCAATGACAGTATTAATTAAATGTATGAAAATGCACAACACAGAACCTGATGCTGTTCAAGTTGGAAACTCTACTTTCTTGTTAATTTGACATGATGTACAATAAGCATATTATATGAATGTAGAAGTATCTCTAGTAGCATGCAGGTATTTCAGAAAATGTGCTAAATGTGTGTTAAATTGCATGTTTACATTGAAAAGCCAAGTCTTCACTGTTGTTTTTCATACTTACTGGGTTGGCAAAAACTGCTCCCGTCAGGCAAAACATTATTATATTGACCATCATTCTGTAACAGACATACAGCATGTGATTAATATTGTTACTGATTTGATTTAATTCAATTTAAAATACTCTTACTGTATGCATTCCTCAAGGGAAATTTGTGGTAAACTTGCAATCATAAAAACACAAAATCACAAAAAACTTATTAGAGTTAAGAGCATCTCTGTTGCTTTTGCACTTAAACTGCAGAAACAGAAACTTGTTTAACTAAAAATACAATTAAACTTTGGAATAATTTCAACCAATAGTGACAAATCAGCAACAGTTATCATGTAGTTAGGTTATAATGTCAATATTTTACCTTTTTGTCCGTTATATTCAGAGCTGGTGTGAGAAATGTCCTGTTCAGTCTATGTAGCAGCAAACAGGAGTGCCTATACTGAGCCACGTATGGAAAGCTGGCGGTTGAGGCAGTAAAAGCACGCTGTGTGGATATGCTGTAGAATGCTCCAAGGACAACGGCATATAAGTAACCTTAATTAAAACGATTGCATCACTTCCTTCCGTTTGTCTCTCAACTGTTGGCAAGCGTAAGTGTACTTGTTTCCGGAGAGCAGGCTCAAAACAACATTCACACTAGCACAATTATGGGCACACACACACACACACACACACACACACACACACACACACACACACCAGAAATACAGACACACACACACACACACACACAACACACACACACACACACACCAGAAATACACACACACAATTGTTTCATTCAGCCACTGCATGTCCTCCACCCTCTCTCAAGTCTTCAGTGAAATATAGTTTAGCATACTTAACCATAGGGTTTGTGGCCGGTTGAGAAAACAAGCTCACCCACTCAGAGGGGAAAGGAGGGCCAGACGGGGTCACGCTCGTTTCCGGTGAAGAGGATGTTTTTTATTTTCTTTACTAGTCTACCAACAGTTAAATAATAAAATCATTAGCTATAAGGAGCAGGTGAGAGGTAGTGCTTTGCTCAAGGGTATAGATTCAAAATGCTTTAAAAAAAGACAACAATGTAAACATTAGGCTAAATACACTAATGTTACTTTTTATTGTAAAAACAACCATGTTTTATAACCCATTGTCCTCATGATGTTATTGTAAATGTGTCTTGTTCTTGGAAATAGGGCAAGCACAGTAGAAAGCCTAAATAAAGACTTGTATATTTCCTCCCTGATGCTCATAATTGTTTCCTGGATATCCATATATGGTCAGGCCTAAAATAAAATTACAGAATTCCTTGTTTAACCTCACTCTGGATTTCAACCGTGCAACAGAAACATGTAATTAGACTGGATGTTCACCAGTCTGGATCTGTTTGCTAAAAAGCCGCACAGCTACCAGTTGTTGTAAGGTCCTGCTTTAGAAAAGGGGAGGAGTGGGGAGAGGATGATTGGCGCTTGTTGTGGCACACAAACCAGCAGTCAACAGTGTCTGCCCTCAGCCCTCAGGATACTTGTTTTTACGATGTATTGACCCTTTCAGCCAGGCATCTAGGTTATCGATTTTTTTATATGACTGGAGATTCACAGAAGATCAGACGAGTAACAGAGCAGAGATACTAAAATCTGAAAGTGATGCAGGTTTCTGTTGCTCCCTGGTGTTTAATGAGCAGCAGCTGGGCCAATTATGGCTCATTAGTTTACTTAAGCTACTACTTCAAGGACTGAATAAAGTGTCTCGCTCTCAGCAGTGGTTGAATGTTGCTAAGTATAACAACTCAATAGGATTTTGAGGCTACGTTATACTTCTACTCCACAATATTTCATCGGAAAACTATGTAATTCTTACTCCACTACTTTTATTTGCTTTAGTTCCGCGTTGCTTTGCAGATTCATAAGATTTAAAGGTGCAGTGTGTAGGGATTTGAGGCATCTAGCGTTGAGGTTGCAACCAACTGAAACTTCTCCCATGTGCCAAGCGTGTAGGAGAACTACGGTGACTGGCGCGAAAACATGCCAGCGTGAATGGCCCTCTAGAGCCAGTGTTTTGTTTGTCCGTTCTGTGCTACTGTAGGAACATGGCGACCGGCTCTGTGAAAAGGCCCGGCTCTGTAGATACAAATGGCTCAGGTCTAAGATAACACAACTATTTTATTTATTATACACTGAAAAAAACATGCATTATGTTGCTCTATATCAAGTGTAAACATGTAAATTGGATGACGTTTGTCACAAAAAGCAAATTTCCTTTTGTCAATGGTCAAAGGTGGCGCTTTTGACTATGAATAAAAAATTGCTCGTTGATATCCTCAGACCATGACTTTTATCAAGCATGGCAAGTTTGGGACGGATTTGAGCAAGTCCAGTGGAGTTACCTCAGCTTGTTGTTCAATGGGGAGTCACGTAAATTGGCCGTCACGCCACGGCTACACCATTCCATCAAACGTAAAGCTTTTGATAACTTATAATCACAAAGGACTTTAGAATGTACTCACATGGAGTGTGGATCTGAGAAATGACCTAGGAGATGTTCATTAAAGAAAAATGTAATTCAAACGAAAAGGGGGATTTCTGGAAGTATTTACAGTTGAGGAGCAGCATAGCGTCAGTGTTTGGACTGAAAAGAGAAGAGACGGAAGAGAATACAATTCAACAGTTTCTAAGTGCTTCCCGTACTTTACACGTGGCCTCAAAATTTTATAGGAAAATGTCAAATATTCAAACTACAATGTGCGAAGGCCTGAGATTGATATGGCAAAAGGATCTTGGCAATGAGATCATGGAAGATGTATGGCAAGAATTAATATCGAACGTGGGCTCCAAGGGATGCAAGAAGCAAGTTTATCCATTACAGAATGTACATAGGTATTACTTTACACCCCTGGGCTTAATGCAGGATAGCAAATGTTGGAAATGGAACAAAGAAATGGACACTTTTCTACAAGCTCTGTGGGGGTGTTACAAGGTGATGCCTTTTTGGAAGGTGGTACTGAAGAATGTAAAAGGGCTCAAACGGCCTTTACCAGAATCATAATTATGTTAACTCGGAAAAAAATCGCTTGTTTTGCTGTCTGACAGGCTTAGTTTTTGTATCTGCGTATAGTGGTGGTGGGTTTGAACGAATACAAATTTAAATGCAAAAAGAAAAGTAAGCTGCTGTTCCAATTGCAGAATGACTGTACTGCATCGTCCCGTCCTTGGGAGTCTGGACTTCCAAGTCCAAACTCCAAAGTCCACACTCCCAAGTACACAAGTCTGTACTTGGCGTACTTACTTGGTATTGAGAAAGGCCCAATGTCTCGTGACTCTCGTTCCGAAAGTAAACAGCCCTGACGTTGTCGGTGCTCAGGCCCTAATTATATAATATTATTCAGAAATGGGTTGCTCTGCACAATGAGTACATTTAGCTTCTAATACTTCTGTTTTAATTAAGTAAAAATTTTGAATGCAGCACTTTTACTTGTAACAAAGTATTTCTACACTGTTGTATTGGTTCTTTTACTAAAGTAAAAGATCTGACTACTTCATCCACCACTGGTTGAAAGGCATATTTCTTGAGGAGCTAATGATCTCAGACAAAGAACTATAATTGCTGTAACTAGTATGACAGATGCATTTATTATTTCTATAGGCTATATCATTACTTTGATGTGAATAGCAGTTCAGAAAGAAGTTCCCAAAGTTATCTTGGTCATGTCACATGAGCTTCATCAGCAGAGTTTGCAGGTGTCACAAAACGGAGTTCCCAGAATAATATGTACATTTTAACATCACATTACCATTACAGCCTTTCCATTGATGTGAAAGTGTTTTGTCAAATGAGTAGTAGTGTATTATAATGAAAGATTGGTTCAAAAGACATATCTTACAACTCCTACAACTCTTCCTTCATGTCATGGGCAGTGGCTGAAGATACTTGTTAATAGTAACAAATATTTATCATGTTGTTAATCATCATCTCACTCATCATATTAAAAATATGAACATGTGTCATATTAGTGGCGTCAGGATCACAGTGAAAGAGTGACATCTAGTGACCAAAATGATGTTATTTCTGTCCTGAAACTATCTTTCATCCGACAGGTTTCACAGGTTTAGTTTTACTCTGTCATAAACAAACTACACGCAACACACTTATTAAAACATTCACAACTTAACAAAAAAAGAAATAGCCATGTCAGTAGTTTGACATGTTTAATTGTAAATGCTGCCGGATGGGTATTGCACAATAACCAATACATAGTACACAGATTATTTCCCCCATGGACTCTCAGGTACACTATGTGGTTGCAGTAGCTTGTGCCCTTCTGTATGCTGAACTGTTAACCTTCTCTGTTATTTCTTTGGATGTTTCTGACCAAAAGAGCGGATCCCTCGCTCTCCTCCTGTAGTTTTCAATCCCAAAGTGACTCTCATGAATGCAATCAAGCATGTCCTGTATCAGTTTGTGGAACAATGATCTGGTTTACCAGCTCTGTATTTCACATCTAAATATAGACAGTGCAGGCAGTGTGGCTGCACTGGGAACGTGGTGTGAGGTGTGTGTGTGTGTGTGTGTGTGGGCGCTTCAAAACTAGTAAGTACCTAATACATCTTTTATGATATTTAATTGTTTATTGTAAAATATCGTGATAGGAAATACAGTAAAAACCTGTTTGCAGTAATAATTATAGTTAATAGTGTATAGTCTATGTTATAGACTATACTATACACTATGGTATAGGCTATATTTAGCATAGTAAGTTACAGTATTGTGCTATAAAACACAATTTCAGTATCATACTGTCAAACACAATTACAATAGAGCAGTTATACTGTAAAGCACAATCATGGTAAAGGTGTTTTACTGTAAAACAGCAAAGGGACTGTAAACAGGTAATTAAAACAGTGTTAGTAATTTACCACCTAAATACAATAAAATATCTAACAGTGTGGAATAAAAAAAAGTCTCTCTTTCTCAAGTCAAGAAATAATATATAAATTAAGTGTAACTACAATTCACCCACAACATCCACTTATGGGGTGATTCTTTTGCAGTTTTTTGACTCTAAAGTTTTGCCTTTTTTCCTGACTTTCTTTTTGGGAAACAAAGCACCCACATGAAGTGCAGTGTTGGATCTCTTTCGCTCCCTCTCTCATTATCGCTGTAGCTCAAAGACCCTCCCAAAGTTTAGAAAAAGTGTTGGCACCATCGACCCAGAAAGAAATCTGTGTGTGCAGCATGCCAGTCTGTGTAGACAGTGTGAGCGCTGTCTCGAATACAGAAGGACACCTTCACAGGTTCAACACAGACAAAGCTTGTCATTTCTCTTGCAACTGCCAGCCTCAGGTAAGATCCTAATAACTGAGACTTTTCAATTGCTTTGAAAGGTAATTTGTTAATGATCAAATAGAAATGTGTGTGACATCGTGTTGACTAACTAGTTTACAATCAAACTTGTTGTGTGTTGTATGCAGCAACTACTAGCGGGGTTATGTTGTAGCCTCTTTTGTGATAGCCAAAACTTTACTTTGATGTTGATGTTGACATTGATGCCTTAATTATTTTTGTACAAATCAAGAGTTTTTGACTATTAACAGTCTATCTACACTGTAATGTACTAATATACTGGAGGTAATATAGACACATTTACATGTTGCTTACTCATGGCTGTGCATAATCTATATACCAACATATATTTTATAGTATAGTACAATATCCTCAAATAGACTAAATATTCCTTTATTGAATAGCGTGAGAAATACATTTACGACTACCATGTAATATGTGTGTTATTAGAGATGAAAAGTTAATGTGTGTCATCACAACAGCACTGTGGAGATAACTTTCCCCTTTGGGACAATGAAGTATAAAACCCTAACATTGCCTCGATATTGAAAAGATCAAACCCCTCAACCCCCCTCCCCCCACCTGTCTACACCCGTCTACACCTATTTGGTGTTTTGTGGGCCGAACCACAGAGCTATTGTTCCCCTGGACAGGCCCAGTAGTGTCTGTTTTGTTTCCGTCCACAGAGACAAAATGTTTGTGGACTTAGTCAACTTTTTCCAGTCTGGTTGCTTCTGATGTTTACTTTAGCTCTCAATTGAAAGAGTTGCCAAGTTCATGTCTGTGTTGTGAGAAGTCAGATTATACTGCAATGATTGTTAATAGTGTTTTTATCCAAATTCCAACCTTGCTGTGATTCACAATAATTTAAACGTGTAATTCAAATTTGTTTTGATTTTTGTCCCATGTTAAAAATCTTGCTTTCAATGTTTCAGGTATGAGGGCCTGCTTAGTATTCCTTTGCTTACTGGCAGCAACATTTGCCCTGTCTGTGAGTAATGCTTTTTTTTTTACATTAAACTTTGCCATGACAGATGTGATGTTAGATTTGTTTAATGCATTATGAATTAATCCCTATTACATCTAGGTAAAGAGTAAACATCATGGAAAACATCATGGATTGCATAAGACTTCACATGAAGCCAAAGAAAAGGTAGAGCAGGAGTCTAAAAGGATTTTAAAAAAATGTACGTGACGATGATTTCATGTCGTAAAATCGGAATTTTTTCATTTCTCCTGACTAAGGACATTATCACAGAGAAGGCCAATGAGCCACAGATTTTACCCACTCTAGTCACGTTTGAGGCCAGCAGCCAGGAGCAGGAAGATGAAGAACTGAGCTCCCAAGACAATGCTAATGCCAACAAGGAGGAGGGAGAGTTTGAGGAGACTGAAGAGAGCGACAAAAGGACTGCAGTCCTGCTAAGTGAGGAGGAGTTGGTAGACCTCTTGAAGAAAGAAGCAGAAGAAGAGCAGGAAGCAGAAGAAAGAGTGCTAGAGAAAGAAGAAGAAGTGGAGACGGACAAAGGCAAGGTGGAGCCTGGTGAGGCTGTGGAGGACGACAAAGCTGAGGTGAAGGAGAGGAAGTTGGACGACAAATTAGAAATTGAGGTGACAGATGAGGAAGAAGAAGTAAAGGATGAGAGTGTAGTGGATACTGAAATGCTGGAGAAAGGTGAAGATGAGGTGGAAAATATGTCACTCAAGGAAAAGGAGAAAAAGTCTGTTGTAAAAATAGCAGACAGAGAGGAGCAAGGTTCATTGCTGGAGGAAACAGATGGAAGCACAGAGTCAGAGATCCCCGTTGATCTTGATTATGCTGCTGATAGTGGCATCTTACAACCTCTACAGATTGTATCTGCTAAAGTAAAACCCAAAACAGATATTAAAGACAGGGAAACCCTTCAGAAAGGACTGCCCACCATTGCAGATGACTATGAACAAGACACACAAAACACTGAGGCAGTGGACAGTGAGGAAGATTCACAGGCCAAATCCAAAGATGTTGATGAGAAAAAACCTGAAGCAAATGTGGACCCTCAAGAACCAAAGAGAAGTACAGGGTTTGAATCAGGTTCCGAACCGGCTGGAAAGGAGGAAGAGAAAAGTAAGAATAACAGCGGAAGTCCCACCAAGGGAAAAACAAGGAAGCAAAAGAAGAACAAGAGGGCGAGGAAACACTCCCCACAGACTGAGGGAACACAGTCTGAACCAGAACGGAGCCAACAGGTTCCTCAGGCGTCTGAGGGCAAAAGTATTGACAATACTGTCCAAAAGGCAAAGAGGAGAAGTGCAGGAAAATGGGTAATGCATGCACAATGTACATTCACTTTCTTTTCAATGGTTATGATCAATATTTTTGAGTTATAATGGATCACTTAACTACTTGCAAAAGGCCTCAACTGTTCACTCTCATCGCTCCTCATAGCAATGTTTGGCAGCAGCAGGCAGCTGTTGGCATATTTTAATATCTAAAAAAAATTGCATTTTCATGTTTCTTCTTTTTCAGGGTCCTTTAGTTGGAATGAATCCAGTCCAGATAAGAGCCACAGTGGATCTCTACCCCAGCTCCAGGCCCTCTCTTGGTGGAGGCGTACATCGCCCAGAAGCCCCTGCTGGTTGGTTAATTCAGCACTCACTGACTAATGCACTATCACAACAGTCTCACACGGGAATGTGCTGACTGGGTCATTCAGCTAAAACTTCCGCATGACTAGTGTTACTCTGCTTTATGGTCACTAGCAAAACACAGCTTGAGGTTTGTACAATGGAAATCAAGTTGAATTTGATCGCTGTACAAACTCAAATGACAGAGGAATGTCGGCGATGGTGTGTTGTGGTTATAGCTCATTGATTTCCAGTCATCACACTGCAAAATACGACCAAACCAGTCCTGAAAATTCAGACAAAGTGTGTAGGTCAAAGGTCATTGTGCTGCATGTTTTTTTTTATTCTTCTAGATCCATGTGACGACTTTCCCTGCAAACGTGGAAAGACGTGTAAGCTTGATGCGGACAATAAGCCGAGCTGCGTGTGTCAAGAGCCATCAGAATGTCCTCCCGGTGTGAATGAGTTTGATCACGTGAGTATGGATGATCTGTTGAAAGATAGACTGGAATGGTGTTCAACAGCGCATTTGATTGTTGCTCGTTGTTCAATTTCTGCAGGTATGTGGAACAAACAACAAAACATATGACACATCATGTGAACTCTTTGCTACTAAATGCAACCTGGAAGGCACTAAGAGAGGACACAGACTTCATCTGGACTACACTGGACCATGCAAACGTGAGAGTTAACCTCTGTACAGAGTATATGGTTTAAACATTTCCTGTTGGACTATTTCACCCTAATCGTTGTCTCTGTTTCTCTCTCAGTAATACCTCCATGTGTGGACACTGAGCTGGTCCAGTTCCCTCTACGAATGAGGGATTGGCTAAAAAATGTGCTGCTGCAGCTCTATGAACACGACTCCGTGTCTCCTGGCTTCCTTACACCTAAACAGCGTTTCAGAGTAAGATCCACTGCTCAAATGAATATATGGGATTCTGTTAAAGTACTATGATTTCTCTGCAGTTTGTTGTGTTACTTTTATCGAATCAATCAGTCCACTGGTGAATCAGAAAATCCCACAGCAGCTTTGGGACATGGAAAACTTAAATGTATGTTGTTTAACAGTTTATGTTTTAGGTAATCGCAGTCAATCAAACTTTGGTGTTCTGTATTCTGTAGGTGAAGAAAATCGATGAGAGTGAGAGGCGTCTTCATACTGGGGATCACACTATTGAGCTGCTCGCGCACGACTTTGAGAAGAACTACAACATGTACATCTACCCAGTGCACTGGCAGTTTGCACAACTGGACCAACACCCTTCTGACAGGTACATTTTATTCCTCTGTGCTTACGGTGAACTTTGATTTTTCCTCAACCTTTAGATTATATTCAAAATTGATCATAGTGAGATGTAAAGTTTCCAACGACAGGATTGGCTAATGTCAAATATTTAACAAATCCCCAGCTAGAACTGGGGAGGGTATATAATCAAACCCATTCATGAGTTTTATTATAATGCAAACATAATGTACTGTATGTGATGTAGACGCTCACAATGATTACAACTGGATGTTCATCTGTCCTTTGCAGAATCTTGTCCCACTCAGAGCTGGCCCCACTTCGAGTCCCTCTGGTGCCGATGGAGCACTGCACCTCCCGCTTCTTTCAAGAGTGCGACGCTGACAAGGACAAGCAGGTGTCCTTCAAAGAGTGGACTTTCTGTTTTGGTATCAAGAATGGTAAGAACAACACTATGTCAGTAACATACTATGGTACACTTTTTATGCAGTGATGGCTTTAGCTGTGACACTTCTGTGTTGACATAAAATATCTCTTATGAATTTGATGATTTTTCACAAAAAAATATTTAACTGTTAAGGCACATTTTATAGTTCTGTGTCCTATATATTATTTTTTATATATGATTTTATTCAAGTTTTAAAATGACTGACAATACATATTCAATTCAAGTAATAATGTAACATCACATACTGTACGTAGCAGTTCGTTTTTTGTAATGGGTGTTCAGTAAAAACGTCAGTTTATCCGTCATTTGTTTATATTTGTCTGCCATAATTCTCATGCAATTCTAAAGCATATGGAAAATACTTTATTCTTCATCCTATTAATGTCTGCTATCTGTTTTGTCCACAGATGATATGGACACCAACCTGCTATTCTGAGCTTCATTTTGACCTCTATCGACTACACAAGCAGCTTGAGACGGTGCAGCTTGAAGCCTCCATGAACCTCTGTAACACAAGAAACTCGTCTGAAACAAACATATAAAAGAAACAAATTTTTACCTCCTGCTATAAAGGGCAAGTGTTGGTGGTCATTTCTGTTATTTTGTGTCAGACTAAGCTTTGGATCTACAGTATATTTTTTATTTAGACTAAGCTGCGAGAATAAACTTTATTAGAATATAAGAAAGTGTTCTGTTTAGCTGAAGCATTCCAAACTGGGGAATCATCAGCTCATTAGTAGAAAAGTTGTTGTACATAGTACCAGGCTTTAAAATAATTGTGTTTTTTATGTTGGAGTGATTTAGTGCAGAATTACTCTTTAAATCAAGGTGAAGTATCCTTCTACGGTGGGAAATGTAAAACAATAACTATGTTTTTTCTATCTTAGTAGCAAATGCTGTAAATGTTTGTCAGTGCAAATGCGCTTCATTGTAGCTCTAATTAAAGCTTTATGGATAGCAGTGGACTTCACAATATCATGACGTACAGTAGCATAGTTCAGTAATAATGACTTTCCTTACAGCCCTGAAATAAAGTTATTGCATCATATTTGTGGATCCCATTTGGGAAACATCTGTTTATGCTTTAATATCATGTTTTATTAATTGGTAAATTTCCCTGATGCCACCATGACATGAAAATACGATCACTGCAATATTGCTTTTGAGAATGCAAGTCACTGATACCTGGTTAAGGTTTGCCACATAATCATAAATAATAGCCCTCTGTAAGGTAACACAGCAAAAAATAGCCTCTAGCATGGTCATGATGATTACACTGACTTGTTGTTTTGAGACAACGTGCGGGACTCTGATTGGACATTTCTTGGTGATCTCCGAATCTGACGGCCTCTATAAAAGCAAAGAAAGAAACAGCTCTCTACCTGTTGACTGTCTGCTGTTACTGAGATAATGTTCTGCATACTGTGGGTTGTCTTCCAGACCTTGGCTGTTGTGGTGGAGGGTGGTGTGTCTTCAGGGAGTGCTGAGACACTGGCCAATGGGGGAGTGAATAATAACGGAGCTGCAGGTGGAAACAATGCCAACCCTGGGGCTCAAAATGGGGTCCCAATAAATGGTGAACCCCTTGTGGCGCACTTAGTCCAACTTGGCGGCTCGTTTTTTATCCAGCCAGTTGGAAACCAAGTAGGTCAGGCTGCCCTGCGGCAGCTGATTCCAGTCGGAGCTCTCCAACAAGGTGGGGTGTTTCTCGCGGGGCAGGTAGGCACAGCCAATGTGAATCCACAAGGGCAGCTGACTCAGGGTGCCAATGGTGGGCCGGTCACACTGTTTGCTGTGCTGCCACAGAGAAATGCTGGAGGAAACCCACAGGGTGCCATGTTGACTCCCGGCCAAGTGCAGCTGATCCCGGTGGCTGGGTTGAACAACCAGCAACAGCTGGGCGCCTCTGGTGGGAGGGAAGCTGGCAGACTGAGGTTTCAGCGTTCCGTGGCAGCTCGCCTCAGGAGGACACAGTCTCCAGTGATGAAGGCGATGGCGGCTGAAGAGGAGGAGGAGGAAGAATGCTCTGGGATGGAGTTGGAGGGGAAGCAAGCAAAATGAGACCATACAGCTGTCACAGATTTATCATGATTCATTCACTACATCCTGATCCTGCAAACTATGCTGGAATGTTATAAATCATTGTCATTATAACGAATGCCCAATAAATGATGGAAGTCAATGGTTGAATCTTTGTGGTCTTTTTTCAAATTTATCAACAAAATACATGCTTTGCACATTATTTGGAGCCTGAAATATGTGTAAACACTGATAAACCAGTGTCATGGGTGGGACTCCTCTGATGTTATGTATGTACAAATATGCTCAAATTTCTATTTACAGTGCACTGCTTGCATCTAATTACGTACAACATGGTGATTTGGGTCTCTAAATATGAAAAACATCTTGAAACATATTGCTCACATCATCGCAGAACAGATTTGTGTTTGTAAAGAACATTATGAAAATAAAAACATATTTACGAAATCCCACAAAGAATTGTAATTTGTCACGTCATTAAACAGATAACAGGAAGAAAATGTTACTTAATTTGAACTGCATGACAGTGTGCAATTAGTATAAAGCTCCAGACCATACTTCCACAGAGGGTGTTTACCTGGTCTGCTGTGGGCTGCCCAGTCAGCAGCAAAAAAACAAAAATAAAAACCTTTCCCAGACAGCCTCAGTATGTGACAACATACAACCACACTGGGAATAAATGTAATGGCTCTGAACAACTTGAGGAAATGTGCTGATGAAACATGACAGACTAATATCTGCTCCTGTAATTAGGCAGCATCAGAGGTTTTTACAAATTAAAAGCTGTCTGGCATTTCGTGCTCATCACTGTTGAGTTGCGGTGCAATATGAGTAGTTGTTTTTAGGGCTGGTGTGAGAAGAAATCAGCTTGGGACGAATATAAACAGAACACAAATCACAGTGAGGCTTCCCTCCTGACAGGCCCTGGGCAAGTATTTCAACTCTGCACTGTAATAGAGCAGCAGGAAACAATGAAATGTCATTGTGTTTTGCTGAAGTCACAGCCATCTTCTAAGAGTGCTGCTTGTTTGGTAAATGTTTAATTACATATAAGCTGACAGACGTATTTTTTCTCTCCATAAAATAACTTGTTGATGATGTCAGTTATTTGCCTGCTGTGACCACAACCCGCAACATTTAGATGGTTCATATACTGGTTTTTAGTCAGGAGCTTCCAGAAACCTCCACAAAGCCTTCCCAAGACACTGAATCACTCTGTTATTCTTTGAGGTCACTCTTCTGTATTGAGAACAATGTATGGTTGAATAGGGTGAAGTGCTTTTGAAAATAAGCAGCTCAATGTTACATATATTTCTTTAAATCTTGTGCCGTAGAAAGAAGATGTCATATCACACATAGGTTCCCATGACACACAGGTGACAAAAATAGTTTATGATCAAGTCAGTGTTCTCTTCTCTAATTGGCTCATAATAATCTATGGGACTGATAAAAGGTGCTCTGAATTCAGAGAGCAAACTATAGTCCTCCTTGGCACATAACATTTGAAACCAGAACAAAGAATTATAAGGTATGTATTGTGCAATTCAGATATTATAATAGGATTGTTATGTACAATTTAGTTTGGAAATACAAAAATAGTCACGTTCTAACTAAAATCATGCACATATTACCAACAATATTTCGATTTTATGAGTTAAATGTATTTATTTTAATCTTTTTACAAGTTTCAGGCTGCAAAATGAAGCTTCTTCTCCTCACACTTGTAGCAACCATCTGCTATGTGAGCACAGTCTATCTATCTCTATCAATTGATATGATACATGATATCTACAAGCAGTGTGTGTAACTTCTGTCTGTTCTCTTTACTTATTGCAGGTCAATGCAGGCAAGGTAAGAAACAACTACTACTATTCATTTATACATGATTAGTGCATACATCTAAAATTAGATCATGGTTAAAAACAAAAGCTCTTTCTCCCCCTTCACACAGAAACAGAGGATGCTGGCAGCTATGAATGCTGTGAATGGAGGGATGATGGGAGGAATGAACGGAGGTATGAACGGAGGCATGATGGGAGGAATGAACAGAGGGATGATGGGAGGTATGAACAGAGGAATGATGGCAGGAATGAACAGAGGACTGGCAAACGGAGTGAACCCTGGGATGATGGCTGGAGGCCTGAACCCACCTATGGTCGCTGGTGGGTTTATTGGGCAGCCACAGTTTGCTCAGGTGAGTCTATCAGGTTGCCATTTGATTACATCACTTCAACAGCAAAAGCTTTAGGAGTCTTAGATTTCATTAAAATAGTTTAATTTATATCTACTTTAATCGTATAGGTTATAATAGAGAGCAAAGATTAGGAAAAAAATGTATTGACTTAAAATTCATATTGTAAAAAACGAGACAACTTATCAAAGAAATAAGCAGAACTTGCATGGTTTTGCAATGGATTTGGTGAATAACTCTAATCTCACTACAGGATGGCGCTCTCCTGTTGTTTCACTGTTAGGTCCCAGATGTCTTTAGATTGAAAATACTATAATTTGCCACCAATTTGTGCATTATAAACTGAATACAGATTGCTGTTAAGCCAGATAGTGCATGATATGATTTATTAAATTATACAACGATGTGTGCAAAATAATAACAATGTTATAGTACAAAAAACCCCCTATAACCCTTAAAAGAACATCTGTACCCTCTCTCTCCATTTCAAAGTTTGCTCGCGGAGTTCCTGCTTTTGCTGCACCGGCTCCCATTCCCAATGTGTACGCTGTCCCTGCAGTCAATGGGGTTAGTGTTGCACAACCTGTAATTGTGTTAAGAACACACATCTTTTGATATTGTTTCAGGCTTAGAGTAACACACAAAAGCATGGATTTATGTATTTTTTGTCTACTCTCAATATCCTTTCATGGGAGTTCCTCAAATGGCACATGGGAATCCTCCTCAGCAGCCTCTGATGGTAATCAATCACCTCAATCACTGATTCTCAGTCCACAACACACTTTTATTACAGGTTACACGATGATTTGTGGAATTTCAACTTCACTTGAGTCACTAAATCTTGGTGCCTGTGTTTAGGGGATCACAGGCGGTGCCACTCAACAGCAGCTTCCTCTTCAGCCTGATATATTCAGAAGATTCAGGGTATAGGAACAAAGTAAACTTTACTCGATGTGAATACTGATGAAAGATACACCAGCTAATTGTTGTTTTTTGACTCTCCAGCGTCAGGTTATGAAACAAGACAACACCTTAAAGATCACTATGGATACTCAGGTAAGATTAAAGAAGCAGATTTCGGTGGATAATATAATAATCAATGCTGTTCATTCACTCTCTGTTCCGTCTTCAATTTCTCAGATTCCAGCTCCCACAAAATCAACTACCACAACTCCCTGTGACGCAGACCATCACCATGAAGATTATTAACATGACACTATTAACTTTTAATTATCAAAGTGATAATAAAACCTGACTTGTATGATTCTTTCTTTTACGAATGATAATAAGAATGAATCCCAGCAAAAACACAACAACTCTTGATGTGACATGCTAACTGTCCAATCAAATAAATCATATTTCAAATGAAAGTTTGTTTTGTGTAATCCTCTGATTTTACACCAGTGCATTGAAACAATTCAGACAGTTTACCAATAAACCGTGGTCATAATTGCAATATGTGGTGGATCTCTGCTGCCATCTAAAGGATATAAAGTATAATCAAACACATAGCTGAATAATATGCACTGAAAAAGAATCCAAGTTTCAAAGAAGGCCCAAAATAAAAAGAGCTTTTTGGGTTTCACTCACTGAGTTAAAGTTAATTGAAACAGGTGAAGACTTACACACACTAAAACATTTTAACATGTCACAGTACAAAGCACAGGTGTAAATAATTGTCACACTGCCATGGTTTAGAACAGAGCCATCATGAATGTTATCACATTACATTACAGTCATTTAGCAGACGCTTTTATCCAAAGCGACTTACAATAAGTGTATTCAACATAGGTATTCAAGAGAACTACTAGTCACCAGAAGTCATAAGTGCATCTCCTTTTTTTAAACAAGCATCTAAGAGCATAAACCAGAGCCAAAGTACAGTGCAGAAACAAACTAATACATGTGTTTATTAGAAACACCTGTTCTTGTCCTGGTTAGACAAGTCAAAATATCTCCTGTGAAAAAGGCCTGTTTATTACACTGCAGGTTCACAAGAAAGGCATGTGTTAAGCATGGAACAAAAATGCATGGTGCATAAAAAATACCTGCTATAAAATGATAGTTTTTGACATTTAAACTAATGCAGAAGCAGACCAACTTCTCCAGACAGACTCAGACACACAGCTGGTGTAAACTTTCCAGTTTTTTCTGCTGTGTGTCTTGAACATGAATCCCAACTCAGTCAGCGATTAGTGTAATACCCACGATTTACCAATTAGATGCCAACATCAGTCAGCGCATGATGAACAACTTGTGACAAATGTCTAATTATAAGCTTCTGTTTGCCTCTTTTTTTTTCTCATGACATGCCAAAAAAGTATAAGCGCCACACTGGAACATATGCGTCTAAACTTTACATATAAGATGTGTGTTATGTACACAGGTCCCCTAAGACTAAAGCACTGGGACTAAAACACTCAATGGTGTGAAATATTTGTAGAAAACACATAGAATTCAGAAACTTTAGAGGATTGTTAACAGCTTTACGCAGAGTATGTCATGGTGTTTAGAGACATGACCTACACCTAATAACATAGCTACCTGCCCTGTGTTGTAAGAGTCTGAGTCTGATGCCATGGGAAATGTCTGTCACACTGACCGCACATTGTCTGGATTGGTTGGCAGTGGACTATAACAGCTCAAAAGGAACATAATATAAAAGGGATATGGACAGGGTGAGGAGACACAGCAAGGGAAAGCAGAACCAGAGGAACAGTAAGATATCTCAGTGAAAGTTATATTTCTGTCATGGTGAAATATATGGTAGGATTTGATTTTTTTTAAACATACTTTATGTTTGTACCGACTATAGGACATCATGAAGCTGCAGACTGCCCTTGTGTTGGTCTGTCTATTCAGGACAAGTTTCGCTCTTCCAGTGAGTTAAAGTTAAAGTATGTTTCTCATATCTTTCTAAAATGGCAGATATGAAGTGTTATTTTTTTGTGTTTTACAGTTGCAGTTTGGAATTATTGCAAGCAACAGCAATGAGGTAAATATATCTGTTAAAACTTTTATGTTCAATGGTTGCAATGTCAAAATCCCATGTCAATATGGAATCCATCAAATTGAATACAACCCTTTTGTCGGTTTAGATTCTAAGACTGAATGGACTAACTCTTGCAACTCTTGGACAAACACAGGTACTGGAAGTGCATAAAACCCTTTTTGCAATCCTAACAACACTTGTATTGTGTGCCTTCCTTTGTCAGATTAAGAAAGCTTTACATGTGTGGATGGAAACAAAGCAAAAAAACTAAACTAAATGCTTGCTTCTGCAAGTCAATACTTCCCCAGTATTTTCTGCAGCAGCAGCAGCAGCAGCAGCCGGAGGTGCTGCTCAATCCACAGATGGTGAACTTGAACCCTCAAGTGACCAATCCCTTCGGCCCCCAGGGGCCCCAGCTGTTTTTCCCCGCCCAGGGCAACCATTTTATGCCTATGCTCATATCAAACGGCCAGCAAGAGCAGCTTGGACCACCACAGGATCCCAACTCTCCCAATGTTCCTCAGCAGGCCCAAAACCCTTTTCAGGTACAACAAAGCAGCATGTAGATGCAGTTATCCCTTCAGCTGCTGCTCCTCACAGTCATATGGAGAAATGAATAACAGCTTTAAATTTACTTCAGGTGTTTCCACATTTCCAGTACCCGTCTTATGGATTTCCTCAGCTTCCCAGAGAACAGGTATGAAGGAAAACATATTGACCAGTGTGCACACCTCAATATGTTCATTCAAATGATCACTGCTGATTTAAATTGATTCTATCATCCACAGGGCTTTTCGTACTTTTTCCCTCCTTACGGCTATCCTCAGCAGAGGAACAATGTGATGCTGCAGCCCAACAACGGTCAACAGCAGCTGGAGAGAACCACACAGAGACCACAGCTCCCTCTGCAGGTGAGACACGCAAGATGACATGAAGTGGAGCTCTAAGGTGGATGGAGTAGGGTGAAACTCTGAAGAGGGCAAAATTCCATTTGTAGTATGTTCAGTAGAACAACTTTATTGTTTAGACCAACACGTTTCGGCTTCATTCGGGTCATTATAGAGACCAGCACAGAAGTGTTCAGTGCATATTGGCTGCTGAAGAATGTGAAAAAAACCGAGCTACTAAAGTAATTCAAAATATGATTGTGTCTTTATCAACTTCCCTTTTCAACTTTGAATTAAGGTTAAGAACCAGTGCAGTAGACTATTATGACTAACGACAAGACTTAATGATAATAACATAGCTGCAGATGTTGAGTCATGTGCCGTGACTGTGATGCAAAGTCGACTGTCTGCCATATTGACCACACGCTGCTGAAATCATGTCACCTCAGTCACATTTCAGTGTTGAATAAGTGTTAAGCAACTGCTATATCAGCACAGTTTTGATACCTGTTGCACATTATAAGTTTGTTTTGTGCAGATGATGCCTTTTTTGATCTGTTAATGTTTGTGTGTCCGAGAGCCGCTTCAAAAATTAGATGTCGCAATCCTCAAATTTAGAATTGAAAATGAAATACGTAGGTACATACTTAATATATGTATATACGTTGAAATCTTATTTTTCTGCATGTTTTCTTACTTCAGCAGGCTTCCCAACCTAAGGTGCAAACTGAAAAAGTGAGTTCACTCCCTATACTATAACCTCTTCATGTTTATGATTTCACCAATAATCAAGGGAAGAGACAAGAGTGCACCAGTTCAGTCTAATTGCTGTGATTTTGTAACTTTCTATCTCTATCAGACATGGCCACTGGGAACACAGAAAGTGCCTGCTACAGCTCCTCCTCATCCTCGTGGTGACACATCTGGCCCAGGTGTTGATGAGGTATGATTTTATACATTTTTATACATTTTGTTATATGTCACGGTCATTCATGTTGTGCAGGATTTGATTCCGAATATTTCAACAACTATTTTCTTTTATGTTTCTCCAGGGTCAGTCCAACTTCCCTTTCCTCTTCGAGCCTTAGATGCCACCTGGGAAATATCAACAAGGTGATCTGTCAAAAAATACATTTCTGTGTGTTTGGCCACATCACTCATTCTTAAAAATGTAAGGAGAGTGCCATTCCTCTAAATGAAATATGTACTCAATTCTTTTTATATTACTCTGAATTGTCTTGCTCGTGTCAGGAATCCATTCCTTGCTCCTTACAACATGTCAAATAAAGACCTTTCTCAAAGTGATTTGTTTAAGAGTTTTATTTTGGTACACAGAATGTATTCTTGTACAGGTAAATGCTGAGTGATTTCTCAGAATAGACCACAGGAAAGAAAACCGTCATCTTCTTTAAAGTTAGTCAATCAAACTTGTGGTTGTTGGTTTCTTCCTGAGAAAAGTGTGAGATAAGAAAACTTGTCAGCAGCAGTTACTGTCGCAAACTGATGATCAGGAAATTAAAGTTAATCACTTTCACTCTATTAACATCCTCACCTGTTATTGTTGTCAATAATCTTCATCTGGATTGTTTTCCTCTCCAATGAATTTACCAAGGTTCATCTTCAAAAGGAAAAAAGTTGTTTAAATTAAACCACAATGACGAGCACTCTCCAAATTCAACACAATACAAATTGTCAATACTTACAGGTTTGAAAACCCCAAACTCAACTGAGACTTTGTTCTTCAATTGGAAAAAGAGAACTTGTGATTAGCATTGAATATATACAGTGAATATATGTTTTATTTATCTTTAAAAAACATATAAAGTAAAGTAAACATTATGGAGATTACCGGCTCTGTGGCGTTGTAGATGAGCTTGACAAATTGCTAAAATTGAGATTAAGAGAAACAAAAATCACAATGCCATTGTTTTGAATATAAAATCAAATATCAAATCAAGCAAAGCTGCTTGAACAAACCAGCTAGTTTTTTAAAATTATTTTATATTTGACTGAAATTAAAGTTTATACCCCATTCTTCGTATGTCTGTGTCTTCCTCCCTGTAAAAGAAGTACAAATCAATTAGCTAAGAGTCAGAGTTTTGACACTGTAATCACCGCTACAAAGAGTTCCATAATGTTTTATACCTTATGGTGATGATGTCCTCTTCCTCCATGCTATGGATGGATTGTTCGTCATTAGTATTCATGGGTATTGAAAATAATCTTTATGGTTTTTCTTCTGATTGTTTAACTGTAATAAACATTATATTAAAATGAATTGACTTACCTTCGGCATCAGAAATATGTTCTCCCCCTGTAAGATTTTCACATCAAAGGTCAGCGGAATCATAACATTTCATAAAATGGTGTAATTTATAATATAGAATGAATAATTGCTCAATAGATCAAGCCACTAAATCATATTGTTTACCTCCTTCAGGGTTACATCAGTGACATTCTATGGATAAAATGCCACACGGTTAGTTGAAATATAATATCCAGTGTCAAGCCTGTCATTTCAAACATTCTGTATATAATACATTTGTTTTTTAAACTCACAATCTTACCTGAAATGTCACGTTGTCAACCTGAAAAGGAATTATAGAATTATAAGAGTTTTTGTCAACTGTTCTGGTAAATATGAATGTGTTAAGATCTCATTGAGAGAAGAAAGGAAGCCTACCTTGAACACAGAGCAAAACACCTAAAAGAAGAAAGACGTACATCATATTTTGTCATCATGTAGTATTAATAAAAGGGCACAACCAAGATTTTTAATAAAGTTTTTTTTTGTTAAAGCACCTTTCAAGATGCAGTTATTAATGATAAAAGACAAAAGCCACAGATATTGAATACAGACACAAACAAATTTAAATAAAACTAAACACAAATAAAGAGGTGGGTCATGTTAAAATTCATAATACGGTTGTATAAAAAATGGGGGTGAACATTATAAATAGTCATATGATGTAAACTATCCTATAACAGCATTTTGAATGACATCAGGAGTGAACTTAAGACTTTAATGAGGTAGAGACCCAATGTATTACACTTTTGTCTTTCTATTTTCATTTGAGTACAGCTATAATGTCAAAGTGAGCTTACCACTACACCAGGGTTCCTCCTGTTGGGCCTCCAGCCTCCTCTGTGTCTCCCAAATTGCCTGCCGGACCCATGAAGATGGCCTCCAGGCCCATCAGACATGAAACCACGAACCTGTGTGAAGCACAGATAAAGTGCATTATTGTTATGTTATGTATAAGGCAAACGTTAAAGAAGTAGGTTGACATATTGGGAGTCACTCTTATTGGTTTTCTTTAGTAGATAAAGTATGATTAATTTCCTATAGCTTAGTGTAACCAGCTCAAATGTAAAGTAACTTCTTGTTCATACATTTTCAAAAAATCTGAAAAATAGTTTTTACCGGAAGGCCTCACAGATTTCTGTACAAAGCTCTCCTTCGGTCCCAACTATATATTCTTTCAGCCCACATCATGTCTTCTTTTTTGTCAACATCTTAATCAAAAGTGTATTGGCTACATTTTTGCTACCCTCAATATTAAAGTTGTTAAGCATGATGACATCTAAAAGCACTTTTCTAAACAGAAACTTAGGCTGGAAGCTGGGGGAAAACAGGTAGCTTGGCACTCTCCAAAATTAAAACACATTCACCTGCCACCACCTCTAAAGTTCTCTGCTTAACATGTTATGTCTTGTTTGTTTAATGCCTTCACTGACAGAAATGTAAATGTGATTTTAAAGAGGGTTGAATGGTGCAACTATCATTATTGTTTGTGGACTAACAAAACTAAACAAATTCTTGGAAACACAACAAATACAAGTACCTTCCCCAAAATATTTGAATATTCTTTTCATGAGACTACAAAACTGGATAGCAAAAAAATAGCTTAATGTAAATACCAGTTCTTTTCCCAAAGTAGAAGCTTGAGAACGGTGGACAGAGTAACATCCACCTGACCCTTCCTCTCCATCTCCTGGGGCACGTGTCACTGGCTGGTCGCCGTCGCCACGCTGAAAAAAATAGGTAATTCAATGAGAAATAGTTGACATGCAGACGGCAGAGGCTCCTCTTAGTCTACCTGTTAGTCTATTCCCTGTTACCTTAGGGTCTGCATCCAGCTTGGGTCCACCAGCAGGCGGAAGCTTTCCATCCTGCCATGGCTTCCAGGAACCTGGCTGAGCAGCAACCGCTGACAAAAGTAAAGCTGCAATACACAAGAGCTGCATTGCTTCTGAAGAACCTGCAAGAAAATATTAGATAAAATTGAACTCTGAAAATGAACCATACCACTTTAAGCGCTAAAACAGACGAGACATTTCACATTGCAAGTCACTGAGCATCTACCGTAACACTCACCTGTGCTTTGTGTGTGGCCCCTTGTGCATCGATAGCCTACTTATATCAGACATCCGACGTTGAGACACACCACGCATTTCTCAAAACAGCCCATCTTAGTCACACTTATGTGCAACACAACAATTACTTCACACATGGTTTGCTAATGTCTTCTTAATTTAATTTGATCCCTGTTTATTAGCAAAAGTACACAATGATAACAATGGTTAATAATTAATAAATAAAAACTGTGAATAGAAAACCTAATTATGATCATTAATGAGTGTACTACTGTGTAAATCAGGGGTGTCAAACTCAAGGCCCGCGGGCCGAATCCGGCCCGCCACGTCATTTTATTTGGCCCGCGAATCCGCCAGAAAAAAAAAAGAAAAGTAAAAAAAAAAATATATATAAATTTAAAGTTAAACTTGATAATAAAAATATCCCCATAGTCGAAGTTATGAGATAGAAAGTCATAATTATGAGATAGAAAGTCATGATTATGAGATACTTAAACACAACAGTCATAGAAGCAGCTCTTTGACATGGAAATGTATGTGAGTACATTGAAGACTACTTTAAACGTGACTTTACAACAGATGAAATATTTCACGTGGGATTGTGCAAACACACCCTTCAAAGGAGTTTAAGCTTTGAACAAAGTTATTGTAATAACTTGTGTTTGATATTTGTCTTTGCTATTTTCTTTAAAAGTTTGATCTTTGATAGAGTAATGTGGGTTTCTTAACCCTTAATTAAAAGGATTTAAGTTATAATAACAGAAATGTGCTTAAATATATTTTTACATTTATATAACTGCATGTACAATATTTTAACACTTGATTAAACAATAATCAAATGCAGACAGTTATTTACCAATATGTTAGGAGAAGTTACATTTACACAGTCTTACATTTACAACCGGCCCTTTGAGGGCAACCGTGATGCTGATGTGGCCCAGAGTGAAAATGAGTTTGACACCCCTGGTGTAAATGATTTAGTAGAGGGAATAGCAGCAATGAATTTCATCAAACAAAGAGAGAGAAGAAGGAATGCAGGCTTCATTGGGCGTTGCCTGTTACCTGCCTAAGCCACTAAGTAACCTGATTTGTAATAAGACCAGGAATTCATGTTTGACATGTTTTCTGATCTGCCAATACTGAAGAGAGGAGAATAAAGACACTGAACTTACATAACATATAAAATGATCTCTGACTGTACTAAAGATGATATTTAGATTAGAATTTTTACACAAATCCAATGTACTACACTGTATCATTATGAGCTATTAAATGAATGCTACATATCATACGATCCATGTGTTGTTTCTATCTCTGATCATTAGCCACACCTTGAAAGGTGGAGGTGGAAGATTTCCATATTTCCTAATATTTGCAATTTCCCAACAATGATGTTTGCTAATGAGAGGACATCCGGTCCTGTGACTGTATATAAGAAAAGCTCAACATTCAGTACAACAACAACCTCCTCCACCATCTGCAAGAAAGTCTGCTGAAGTTGTAAAGACTTGAAGGTGATAATATGAATCTTTTGTTTCTGTATTTTCTTGTGTGAGGCTGATGGTGATTTAGCTGATATTTTGGAAAAGCTGTTCATCTGAACAAGTCTTTATCCTTTCCTTTTTAACAGGAGAGATCACTGTAACCATGCTGAAGGAAGTATTTGTGCTTGGATGCCTCCTGAGCATCGCTCTGGCTCAGCCTGTAAGTGTAACAATTTCATACTCAATATCAATACCTCTGCTCTTATATGCTGACACCATGACTATTATTATCACAGTATAGTGAAGGAAATATCAAACTTGTGTGCTTCCTATAGGTGGACATGGAGCACAAACGACTTGCTCGGTCTGACTCTGGCTCTGACTCTGGCTCTGACTCAAACTCGAGCTCTGACTCTAACTCGAGCTCTGACTCGAATTCCGATGAGGTGAGTGCTTTGTCTATCTTCTACAATTCAACATTCAAAACTTCTGAATGTAAATTACTGTAAAATCCCAAGAAACTCTTCTGCTGTTTATTGACAATGAATCTTTTTGATTTTCAGAAAACAACCACTACTAAAGCTACCACTACTAAAGCTACCACTGCTAAAGCAGCTACCACTACTAAAGCAGCTACCACTACTAAAGCAGCAGTCGCTACCACTGCTAAAGCAGCTACCACTGCTGAAGCAGCTGCAACTACTGAAGCAGCTGTCACTACAGCTGCACCTGTATCTACTACTAACTAATTTTAGTTTGCACACCAGCTCGGTTTTGTGCCAGTTTGTCATGACGACTGCTTCTTTCTATTTTCACAGTTAGACGATGTCTTAACCGCAGTGTTTTCACATTGATCATTCTTCAATTAAACTGT
>NW_022280088.1:1415238-1538396 GCF_004355925.1 Anarrhichthys ocellatus | reverse complement strand
AGTTACTACTCGTTAGTAAAGTGTTTTATGTGACCTCATCTAAAGTGAGGACTATTTATGCCTTATAAAGCATTTATAAATGACATTGAAAGGCCAGCAGTGCCTCAAAACACATCGTTTTTGAACAGAACAGGCAAATGGACACAACACAAAGTGATCAAGAACATATTCATATTTATTGCAAGATGGAAACAATATACTGTTAAATTCAAACCTCTCAGCCATTAATTCATGTAAGAAACAAACAAACAAAGACATTCTCCTTCAGGAGAACATGGCTGGATACAAAACATTTGTAAATATATGACTAATAATTGGATGGGACATTGTGGTGTTTCACCATTCTCTCCCAGCCACAGACTGGTTTACAGCCCATCCCACACTGGTGCAACCTTTCCTTCCACCTCAACTTCCATTCCTAAAGCCCATAGCTTTTGACCGCAGCCACATGATCACATGTCTCTCTTGAGCAATGGATGCTGAATGTTTGGACATCTCTGCAGAAGGTTGCCAGGGATGGATCAGGCATGCCAAAATATTTGTTCCCAGGTGTATTACAGAGGAGCACTTAAAGTTGTGGTGTCGATGAGAGTATCTATTCTATACACTTGTATTGTGAATATGTACAGCTTTGTATTGCATTGCTGGAATTACTTTCGTTTCATTTTGTGCACTTGGATTTACTCTATGCAAAAATATTTTCATTGGGTCACTTTTCATTGCTGTGACTCACACCAAATGGAAAATTCAATATGTCTTGTGTACATATAATTTATATAAATTGCCCAGTAATTTAATGTGATTGATAATACCTTTGTAATCTTTGGGATTTCCACAATAAATCATATTAATTCTAGTTCAGTTAGTTTGTGCAAAGCATGGCTGCGCATCTTGACCTTAAAGGTAATAAACCTCCTAGATGTATCATCGTAAGCTGACATCGTGTGACTCTTGCATTGCTAAACATGTAGCGTGTCAGGAATCTACACATAATACAAATATTTTACCTGATTTATTTTCCTCTTGTCCCTGAGGGCAAACATCTCTGTTTTACGATATTATGTTATATTCTGAAGTCGCTCTTAGTCGACGTCAGATTCTACATTTTTGTTGTGAATTTCCCAAAGGAAAATTAAAAAAACTAATTATGTTGATATCTTGGATTTACAATGTTGCTTTATGGTTTCGTCTCTCCCTCTCTAACTACTGTTAACAATATTCAGCTTGTAGCCTGTAGGTCTTTGAAACAGATATTTGATCTGGTAGCCTCATAAGACCAGATAGAGGAGTTTATAAAACGTATGTAAATTCAAGTGGTCTATGAAGCATGATATCATATTAGCAGTGTTGGTCTTCACACTTTTGCCCCTTGTTGGGAAATACAACTTTTTGAAATTGCTACATAGTTAGAGTTAGAATGTCTGGATGACACTTGCAACAGGTCATAAAATGTCATGACTTTAATGAAGAGGTCCACCATGAGTAGACAAGATGATTACAGTATTTGGAAAAGGATTGAGCAAGTATTGTTTTGCAGGTGGAAATTTAGCTCTAGGCAACAGATATCACTGTTTCGCAAGTGCAGAGCACTTCAACAACAAATCAATCTTCTTCGACTTTGACAGCAAATATTTTAAATTATTTTCCAAATATAACAGTAGAGTTTTAGAGCATGTTTATATTCTGCATTTTACTCGGAATTCAAATGTTTTCTAGAAACAAAAGGAGGTGTGCTAGTGTGTGTGTGTGTGTGTGTGTGTGTGTGTGTGTGTGTGTGTATGTGTATGTGTATGTGAAATCAGCTGTACAAATTGAGTTCAGTGGTTAATTTGGCCCAGCATGCGTCAGGAAAATACTTTAAGTCTATGAGGATTATAAACAGGATGTGGACCTTTAATGTTACAAAAACACAGTCTAGTCGGGTAATTAAACTGTGTTCACGCCTATTTTGGTTTTGTCTCCGGAGGTTGCCATGAGACTGACCACATCTGACATGAAGTAACACACCTTTAATGTGTGAGAGCATTGTGAACACACCGAGGTTGTATAAAAGCTAATGGAGTTTCCCGAAGAAACCAGCTTGAAGGAAGCAAACACAGGCTTAATATTTTATTCATCATTGAGCTATCTACTGTGGCGCACTGGCAGCTCCAACTACAAGGGATTTGAATTACGGTTTGCAAGATGAAGTTTTTGCTCCTGATGATGTTCTGCTTGATCAATTACCCTGTAGCTGTAAGTACCACAAATTAATACAAATTATTTTTTGACACAGTCTTCAGGATTTTCAGGTAATACAGAAAACAAACCAGTTTTTAATTCAATGTTTTTTGCAGATTTGTCATTCCAGCAGTGATTCAGATTCAGACAGTGATGAGGTAAGAACGAATACCCATCACTCTAGCAGTGAGTCTAGCAGTGGGTCTAGCAGTGAGTCTGACAGTGATGAGGTAAGAATCTAATTAATCCTAACATTTATCAATTATAGTGAAATTATAGCAAAACAACCTTTTTAAATATTTTACTGTGATTATATTTTCTTGCTGCAGAGTGGCAATCGTCCCCCAGTGGTTCGGCCGCAGCCACCACCAGCTCCTACTACACCTCCTCCTCCACCTCCAACCCCAACTCCAGCACCAACACCAAAACCAACCACAACAGCAAAACCAACCACAACAGCAAAACCAACCACAACCCAAGGTCCGCAGCCCCCCCAGACAACAGTTGTTGCTCCCACTGAGAGTCCGCGAGGAGACAACGGTTGAATTGTACTGATCTGAGAGCAGGAATAACAGACTGAGTTACTCAGTTAAATGGAAATATATGATGTGTGTGTTTATATTTTATATATGTTGATTGTATTTTATCATGTTGTGATGTTTGAACCAGACTTTTACAAAACTGTCGTTGTATTTCAGTATTGGTTCAGCAACCTTTCCACATTCTCATGTATTTTTCTGTTTTCTACTTTCATGCACTTTTCATATAATTTCAATCAGCAAAATGTTTTTGCTCTTTTTTTAATGCCACCGTCCATATAACAACCTAAAGAATGTTTTGATATGTTGTGATTTGAAAGATGTAAAAGCGAGACAGGCACTTTTTTCGGGGTGTAATTATGAGTTTTGTTGGAGGTTGGTCTCAGGACGGCGGTGGAGACACCTGTGGGAGGTTGCTGACGACACATACCGGTGTATAATCCACTCAGTGGGCACAGACATCACCATGCCTGGATCAACACAGCTTAAGAAAGGGCTGAGTGTTGAGCCTTTAATACCTGATTCCTTGCTTCATCGGTGAAGTCTGTCGCACTGTACTTTTATCATGACTCAGCCCATTCATCGCACTGTACTGACAACTCTTTGTTGCATTTATTCACAAAAACTTTAATGTACAACTTTAATAACATTTTCACAAATATACACCTGTTGTCCAATTTAAAAACAGATCTATTATGTATTTTCATGTTTCGTGCCAAAACAGTGGATTTTGCACAGCAACTCATTAAGAATGTAACCTTATTTCCAAGTTTTGTGTTTGTGAATGTAAACTTAACTTGAAACGTAAACCAGCCAAACAACAGGCAGGGGTTGGTGTGAATCAATCATTTCGAATCATGCACTGAATAATGACTTTTGAGCGTTTTATAATTTGTATTTGATTTCGGAAAATTAAAAAAATCTTTTGAATGTTGAGGACGCATTTTTCTGTCTGCCTGTCTGTCCAAAGAAGTAGGAAACCAATATAATTAAGTTAATGACATTCAAAAGCTGTGAACATGATCTACATGAAATATAAGTCATGTTGGTTTTATGACTTGAGCATTGTGTAGGAATCAAATAAGGAGAAGTAAAGAATATTCCTAATACTCTAATACAATATCAAATAACAGTCATTCAGATCTCTTCCATTTGCATGACATAATTGGTGGGTTTTATACTAACTATAGCCTCACAGCTATGAATTTAGAGGCAGAGTGCGTCTATAATATAATGGTTAGCTGTCCAGGGTTTCTCCTCGCATTATGGTGCATGCTGGGAAGGACTCCAGAAACACCTGTATCGACAGATATAAGGTGTCTTTTTCTGGCCACATCACTGAAAGCTCCAGCTGTTACAGTACATGTGCACAGCTATTCTTGGATGAAATGTAGATCTTTGACTGACAGTAAAAAACCTCCAGCTTTAGTCTGCACCCTGTGCACTCGTGTATTCTTGCAATCCCTGACTGTCCAGCTGAGAAGACATACAGTAAATGTTCAAACATGTTCCTTTGGGTCAACGCCATAGCTTTGCCCAATTTTCTGTGTCTTAGTCAGGAGTGACATCGTACACCAGTATACCAGTATACCATTTTACCATTATACCAGTTTACATGAGTAAGAGTATACTCCACACAATTGGAGTATAAATGAAAACTCATTGATGATGATATGTCAAATCCAGTTATGTTCCATTGATTACTTTGTGTGTTCCTGTTATGTCCCTCTTTTGGTTTGTTACGTGTCATTCATTTGTGTTTAGTGTTTAGTGTTTTATCTTGTTACTTCCTTCCTTTGTGTTTTCCCACCACTTTGGATTGTCTGCCTTGCTCACGATTAGTTTCCCCTGTTCCTCATCAGCTCTGCACTCACCAGACCTCCTGCTCACCTGCTCTCCTCTTACTTCCCCAATCACTCTTTCACTACATATATCAGCCCAGTTCCTTCGTTCGTCTGTCAGTTTGTCTTTATTGTTTTGTTGCTGTATAGAGTTGTGGTTTGTCTGTCTCCTGCCAGCTGCTTTTGGGACTTTAAGGCCTGTAAGACTTTTCATTAATTAAAGTGTCTTCAATGTATCAGCCTGTCTCTTGAGTCTGCTTTTGGATCCTTCCTGTTTGTGCTGCTTCACCAGCCACAACAGCACCCTTTTCTGCAGTTATACGTACTTCATACAGCCAATGACGTCCCTTTTTTAATTGGTTGTTTCAAGTTGTGGCTCCAGTATGAAGATGTTTCATATTCTTTTCTACCTTGTTAGTATTTTTTTCTGTTTCGTTGCACATTACACATTTGGTTTGACCATAATTACATCAGCGAGACACTGACACATCAGCCGCACCACCAGGTGCTCTGAGTAACAGGAAAACCACAAGTCGTGCGTTCTCATGTGTTTGTTTATTAATTTCTGTAGACATTACTGCATCATAATTGAAGCAAAACAGGCAGTTTGGGGCATTCAGTGGATTTTCTTTGCCTTCCACCTCATTGCTTCATTTACATCAGAAGATTGGGTTTTTTTTCTGTCATGTGATTGGTTGTTTCACTTTGTGAGCAGAGCATAAGTCAATGCCTGCTCTCATAGTGCCTTAGTATATCTACTCTGATGTGCGCTTTCCCTGGAGAATTGTATTGATCTTGTGAGAATCATTTTGTTTTTGGAAATGATTCTCTTAATCCTATCATGTTTTACCATCATGGTGTCTGCAGTACCAGTAAGTAGGATCATTTATTGACCATATTAAAACATTACGAGTTTAAACGTTTGGCTTAGCCATTATGTGAAATCTGCTGTGAATCTGCAGCAGATTTCTAATGCTGTGAAATCTTCTTTTATATTTTTAGGTCCATTCGAATGTCCTTCCTCCCTTGCTTTCACAAGGAGGAGCCACTCAAGCTCCAAGAGTTGTTGAAGCCACAAACCAGCTACTTGATGGTCTGACGCCGGCCCCTCTATCTCCCAATGTGGCGCAACCACAGCCTGGGGTCCCTCAGCAGCCGGGTCCCCAGGATGGCCCCCAGTTCCTGCCTCCCACCCAACACTACACGTGGCCTTCATTAGGGGGCAGTCCAATTATCATTCCTCTGCAGCCCAACATTCACGGATCTCACCCTGCTTACCAGCCGACACTCGCACAGCAGCCTTTGGTAGGGCATAAAGGAATGAAAAAACAACAACTTACAAACAAAACTATATTTATATATTCAGTGATTCAGCATGTAACTAATTTAAAGTTGTGGGTTGTTTTTTTTCCTCCAGATTTTCCCTCCTTATAGATACATCCCACTTTTGTCATCTCCCTATAGGAATCAAATGGTAAGATACTTTTTTTTCCATCATTTTTTCCACTGACTTTGTTTTCTGGGACTGATCCTCCCATGCACTGCAAAAAGTACTGCATATACTGCTCTGGACTGAACTATAGACTGCAGATGCAAGCTGCAATCACAACCTTGACAGATTTTGCCTGGGGGTCTTTAACATGTTTCTACAGTTGTGTTTTGTTCTGTCAACATGGACTGTATAGGAAATCTGAAATGATGACAGTGTTGTGGAAATACAGACATGGGTACTTTACTGCAATCTGTCACTTGATTTATGACTCTGAGATGGAAACTTGGATGCTGATCATTTCAACATGATTTTCTGCCACAAGTGATATTGTAATTATATCAAAATGTCTGAGTTGTGGAAGGTTAGACTTGCAGTTTTGTATTGTCTCAGTGCAGAAACTGTTGACAAATATCAAAATATAAATGTCTATTTTTTTTGTCCTGCAGTTCTCTCCATATGGATTCCCAATGATTCTTGAATCGCCTCTTCCACAAACACCAGCAAATCAGTCACCGAACAGTCCAGTGATACCTGCAGAAACACCTTCTGGAGCTGCTCCCTTAGGAGATGTACCTCAGCAAGTGCAGCAACAACAGGTCTCTCCACCTTTTGTTGTCGATAGAGTCGGACAGTGTTCATATAATAAAGAAAATAACATATTGTACTTCAAAATTTGAAAGAGCAGCAAAGTAAAAATCTGCAGTATACTCAGACTGATTTTCTTCCACAGAATCCCCAAATTGTATACACGCTCCAGAAACCCAAGGTAAATGCAAATTACACCTTTATCACGATTAATGCGCAGACTGTTTTTGTAATATTCTTTCAGCTCGAGGTTTATTTGACATTTGCTCTCGTTCTCCAGAGCTCTCCACTTGCCAGTCTTAGCTCAGAGGAGCTCCAGGTAAAACAGCCAAGATTTGTATCTGTCTCTCAGCTTGTTCAAACAATCTGCTCTGAACTCAGTGATCCCACTGATGATCCAGTTGTCCCCCCACCCCCGCCCCCCATTCCCCATGGCCTCTTACTGTATATCTTTCCTCTCTTGTTCGTTTTAGATGGCAGCTAAAATGGGCCAGCTGGGTGTGTACCTGTCCACTGTGCTCACAAACCCACCTGCAGGAGCAGTTCAGCCTGTGAGACAGGGTGCTGGGCTTGTAAACCCACAGCAGCAAGTCGTTGTGCCAACTGCGGGGACCTCCTCGGCTGGACTCCAACAGACACAGGGGCCAGCAAGCTCTGGACCACAGCCGACCGCTAACGGGCTCCCTTCAGGTTTGGAGAGACAAATGCAGGAGGCAGTCACTGTGAAAGCACCTGTTCAACCCACACAAGGAAAGCTTGTCTGCGACTGCAGCAACCGGCAGTGAGAACTCATAACACACTGAGAAAAAGTATTTTTCCTTTTTATTATTATAATAAAGAATAAACCTAAATTGTTTCAACTTTTTCAAATGTGCTTGTCTTCATGATTTTTGTTTAAATTGATCATCTTAAACCTTTTAGGTAGCATGTGAGCACTGAAAACAAGCTGTTAACACAACATTGACATATTATCAGCTTTAAGTTGATATGGTGAACATGTCACACATCTAGCAGACAGAGTAATGATTGCATTAATATGGAGTACCTTTCCCTGATCAATAAAATTTCAATATTCACTCTCTCCTTATCGCTGTGTCTTGATTTCTTCCAACTATTATGCGAAATATCTGGGTCTTTAACTGCTTAATGCTCCACTTTGATCACAAGCCTGTCTGTCTGTTGTGCATGTAGTGTACACTGTGTTTTTAGTGCATTAAAGCTGAAAACGGGTTTGATAACAGCTGTGAAACTGAACCAAACCGTTAGAGCTGAGAGGAACTGCTGAATTGGATGATAACTCTCTGTGGGTTCATCACTCCGAGCAACAAATATGAATTATAGTAGCTTTAATATATTTAGTTTCATGCACATGCCATTCAATTGGCACTGTGGCTTTCTTTGTTGCAACCAATTTTCTCAGCAACGCCCTGATCATGTTCCTAAAGTAATGCTGTTCCTACAGTAATGCACATCACATACTGCCCTGCAGCAGTTTTTGCTTTAAACACAAGGCATGTTTGTCAAGAAAAAACAGCACTGTATGTGTGAAACTGTGTAATCTTCTCTGTAGGAATTACATTTTTACTCAACTCAAATGCCTTGAATGGTACTTACAGGTTTCTGCATAGTAACACCATAATGAAAGAGGCCGTCTAATCACCATGCTGATACCTTTTCTTTAAAAGTACTGGATTTTTGCAAAAGTGTAGCATTGAAGTATCCCCACAGGCTCCATACAGGTGACTGAGTATACCAATTATCGGAAGCCACTTAATCTGTCTGTATTTAACAAACGGGAAACAAGTTTGAGTCAAAATAGGCCTCAAATGTGATTGTGATGAAGAAATCGAAATATAATCATAATATTCATCATTAAATCATAATCAGCTATAATACAGTATATTACCTATTATAGCAGGTATAGTCTGTGATAAGATGCTTTAGAATAAACACCTAAATGAAAAAAATCTATTACAGCTACATTATGTAATGTTAGTTTCAAAAGCTCCACTTTACTAACTCTGCATTTGACTCCTACTCACATGCAACTGAAGGCCTTTTGGGCCGTCTAAAACGTGCCCCAAGGGATCACCTGATAAAGCAGATCAGTGAGAGCTCAAATGTGATTAATGTGCGTTTTAAGGCAGATCTGTGTTCCGAGATTTCCCACAGAGATATGGTTGCCAATTTTGTCATCATAAAAATTAAAATCCTTGGCTTGTCATGAATACCTGTCATAGGTTTACTTGTCCTTTGTTTTGTCAGCGAATAAATAGGAGTAAATCCCTCTGCAGTGATCACACCCCTCCTCAACAATACGTCAGTACTCGTGTGTTTGCCAGAAAGATAAGGTAATGTCGACAGTTAATATCATATGTCATGGCATTTGAAAATGATTGAATTTTGAACTAAAATTATCTTTCAAATAATGATTTGACTAATAACAAGAAAACAATCTCTTTTACAGCTTAATTCAAAATGAAATTCATCCTGCTTGCTGTCTGCATCGTTGGAGTCGCTGTCTGTGCTCCTGTAAGGAAAACGCCTGCTATTACTAAAATATTTATCCTTCTTTTTTCTCTCTCATATATGTTTTATATGCTGTAAATATTTGACAGAACAAGCTTACCCAAAGGTCCTTGTAGCTGTACGTGGAGCTCAACCTAATCATTATCAGCAGATGGAGTTTGTTCAATTGTCCTGGAATTGTAGATGTTCAAACCTCTTTTCCTGAGCATTTTAAAGAGTCCTTCGTGCACGATGGTTATTGACAATGTTGTCAGTGAATAATACTACATTTAAAAGTTTGTCTCAATTATTGATTTTACACTCACCTGCATTCCATTGATTCTACAGTATTTCCTTTGCTTCTTTGCAGTTAGAAATATTCATGGAGTTTGACATCTGTCACGCTCCAGCTGAGGTACAGTAAATCATGACATACACACAAAAACCCACACTAAAAGACACTATTTCAAACATCACTGAATAAGCTCTGGACACAGGTCTACTATTATGTGTTCACCACTGATGGTAATGTAGCTGAGCCTATTGCTGGCTCTGTTGCTAGCAGGGCTGCTGCTTTTTGTCATAATCTACACTAAAGGTTAAAACGATCTTCTTCTTCTTCACAGGCAGCCCAGGTTATTCCGACTGGAGCCCCATTTGGAACTCTGGAAGTTGTAAGAGCTCATTTGTATTGTTTAGACCCTTTTTTAATACATTTTATCCAACGAAAACTGTCTTGTATGATAATCTGGACTATTTTTATTTCCAGCTGCTCCCTGTTGATGCCCAGGGGTGGCCTGTTGGCGGATCTGTGAGTGACACATAGCTTGATCTGTGTGTGAAACCTAGACTTCCATTTGAATAAAAGATAATTGGTAGCACTTTATAATAACTACACACTATGAAGCATTAGTTAAGTATGAGTAAACACTTAATTCATCATTTCTAAAGCATTGTTCCTACATTAATAAGTCATTAGTATGCAGTTCATAACAACAGTTGCAAATGTTTTATTCTTGATTAATAAGCTTGTCTATTATGTGTTTCATTATTGTGTTTTCATACTTTATAAATGATGGATTCCCCATTTGTAAATGAAGTATTATATATTTTACAAACCAATTATTAAGGAGTTGTAGATGATTAATAAGATAATTTATAAAGTGTTAGTAAATGATTAATAACTTATTTAGATGTACATTATTCATGCATTTATATATATAATAGTTAGGGACTATGTTAATATATGCTTTATAAACGCATATTAATACTGCAATTCATGATTAATTCATGATTTATTAAGGTAGTTACTACTCCTTAGTAAAGTGTGTTATGTGACCTCATCTAAAGTGAGGACTATTTATGCCTTACAAAGCATTTATAAATGACATTGAAAGGCCAGCAGTGCCTCAAAACACAGTTTTTGAACAGAACAGGCAAATAGACACAACACAAAGTGATCAAAAACATATTAATATTTATTGCAAGATGCAAACAATATACTGTTAAATACAAACCTCTCATCCATTAACCAGGAGCTTTGCATATTAGTTTACATTTACTTATTTAATTATTCATTTCATACCAAGCATATCGATCTCATTCACATCCACTCCACATATAACTGCTTAAATGCATGAATAATGTACATCTAAATAAGTCATTAATCATTTACTAACACTTTATAAATTATCGTATTAATCATCTACAACTCCTTAATAATTGGTTTGTAAAATATATAATACTTAATTTACAAATGGGGAATCCATCATTTATAAAGTATGAAAACACAATAATGAAACACATAATAGACAAGCTTATTAATCAAGAATAAAACATTTATAACTGTTGTTATGAACTGCATACTAATGAATTATTAATGTATGAACAATGCTTTATAAATGATGAATTAAGTGTTTACTCATACTTAACTAATGCTTCATAGTGTGTTGTTATTATAAAGTGCTACCAGATAATTAATAGTCCAACACAGTCATCAGTGCATTGTTTCAACCTTTTTTAAATGCGTATCCTTTGCTTGTAACAATGCATATTTAAGTGCATGTGCCTGCGTGTGTTATCATTGAAAGGTCTGTGGCTTAATCAAGCAGGAGATTCTTATACCAAACGGGAGAGACACAAAGGATGTAGTAAGTGCCTGCAGATTTTCATTCCTCTGATAGAAGTTTGTGACATTTTACTGAACTAATGATGTCTTGTGTTTCTCATCTATTGCAGTACTACCTCTTCGGTTTTGACCTGCCAAAAGCTGCACCTGTTGCCCCTGCTGCCCCTGTTGCCCCTGCAGCTCCTGCAACTCCTGCTGCTCCTGTTGTACCCATCATTGCCGCTAGTGCCCCTGTAAGAAAGACTACAGATTTTCATTTTGAGCTATTTAAGTTTTTTGACGAAACAGGAAGTCTTGGTGCCTGTCAGCTGTCGACCATATAAACGCTTTGATTCATTTGAATGTAATCAGGTGGGAAACTGGATTGAATTGAAGTGGTGATGAGGGCAACAGGTTAATTTTGATGAATGAGTATTGCATCTGAGAGAAACAGTCTTCCAACTATTTGCCGCGGGGTGTTGAGAAACATCGAGTCATCAGCACACGATCCTCACTCCTGATCGGCTCATCGGAGGCCTCTGTCATTTCAGGCTGCCAAACCCAGCGGAGATGATGATGATGATGACGAGGATTAAACGATCAGAGTCAGCAGGATAGGAGTGGGTAGGAGCAGGACAGGTACACATGGACACAAAATAATCATTGACATATTTACAAGACACATAGACTGTGCTCTAATTCAGACTTTTAGGTTTTAACAATAATGTTTTGAAACACAATCTTACAATCAGATATTCTCTTTCTGATTGTCCTTTAATTCATACTTTTCTTTTCATCGCAACAACAGAAAAGATGTATTTGCTTCCCTTCCCACTTTAGGTGACCATTGCAATAAATCCAGCAGCCTACCCCGGTGAAAGATGACCGTGTCAACACTACTGTTTACAAAAGTATGAAAAATATGGTGCAATGCTGTTGAAAAGAAAATGGTGCAAAAATGTCTCATAATAAAAATTGGTGCCATGCAAAGAAATATGGATGTGTTTTTTTATTTTTGAGCCTTTTTGATTCCTCAGTTAGATTTGAAACTATGCTACATAATACATATAAATAACCCATGCATTGTCTTCTGGTTATTTGCTTCAAATATATACAATATTACACAAAAAAACCAGACACACACCTATGTGCTCATTCCACAAAATGATTGTTTGTGTGATTAACCAACATTTTGTGATAAGATTATTATAAAATGATGTAATGTTAGTTTGAAAATCAGCTTTTTGACTAATCGAATAGCTATAAACACAGACAAACACGAACATATAGGTTTATGCAAGCTGACATATGAGGGTAGTTTTTTCAGCTTGTTGAAATTCATTGGAGTAAAAGACATGAGAGTTGCTAATTCCATTTTATGAGTATACATTCAGTACATTCACCATCAGTTGCCTGGATAGACTTGTGTCTGTTCTCATGAATTGGAAACACAATTAACATGCAAGCAACTGGAAAACAAACGGAATTACGTTTATTATTGCATTCAAATAAGTAGAATAGAATAGAATATATATTTTTGTTAACCTTTATTGTCAAAGTAACATACACAATATTGCAGTTTCTGATGTTTATGCCACAACTCTGCAGTAGAACAGAACTGATGAAACTGTCATGACGGCAGAATGAGGCACAAGGAGAGTGAAGGTGTGCACTGCTCTAGACTGTAATCAAACAGTCTGTTATTACACAGAAAGTGGATTCGACCACTGGTCATTTAGTAAAGCTGAAGACTAGACACCTGCACTGCACCTACTCATTGGGAAACATCACACCCATTACTGTGATTGGCTCTCATGTGAGCTGGCGCCCTATAAAAGACAAACTAACTCTGTAGAAGATACGATCAACTGGCATCATCTTCAACATCAACATTCATCATCCTCCCCAGTGGTGTTTCTTTCTTATCGCAGAAGGTGAGTTATAAAGAACTTCAACATGAGTTCATGCTTGCTTTCCTATTAAGATGCCAACCATGCAGTATATGAATGATTTTTGTTCATGTATTAACACATTTTGTCTGAAGGACTCGGACAATCTGCAAAAATGAAATTGGTCATCTTGTGCCTCTGTCTGGCTAGCACGGCCTGTGCTGCACCTGTAAGTTTTTAAAATGGATAAAGGTGGCTCTTGTGATTTCATTTTCTCAATCCAGGCAGAGTTCTAATATTTCTTTATATCAAGCTATTTCTGTTTTTGTCTTCGTTCTCAGTCCATCTTTCATTATCTGCCTCATTACGCTGGTTCTAGTCAACAAGTACCACCCTCACAGGTAATTATGCATTTTGTGTGTTGTTTAACTTCTTTGTCAGAGGTTGTTACTATGCAAAAGTGAATAATATACAGTATACTACTGAGCGAAGGCTGCTTGTGATACATATATGAAGCACAGCAGGAATATTGCTATGTGGAGTTCACTGTCTACTGACAATTTCCCATTCATTCAGGTGAGAAGTCCCTTCACAGCTGGCCAGTCTCTGCCACAACCTGGAGTACCTGGCGCTTACAGTTTTGAACTGGTATGTCACACTCTTATATCTCATGTGTAGGATTATGATGAATGCTTGCAGTACACTTATGTTTTTAATTTTTTCCCTAAGATTTACCCTCACAGAGTTGCTGGTGGTGCAGGCGGATCAAACGCTGCACAGGTCAGCATGCAGTTTATACAGAAGCATCTCCTCTTTTAGAAATGTGGTAAAAACATCACCTGACTGCTCTCTACTTTTCATTGATTTTTCTTTTTTTCTTCTTTTCTCTTTCTGCAGTCCTTTGGTTTCATCAAATACTCCATTCCTCAGCCACCAGGCAGACAGAGTGTGGAAGTCGTAAGTGTTGTTGTTTTTTTCACCTTTTCAGATAACCATACACTATTGGGACTGAAAAACACTTTAATTATGTTTTAATTATGCATGTTTGATAAAGTAAACAACTTGTTGGGACAAGACTTATTGATATGTTTGTGCTCTCCTGTTTTTACATTTTCAGTATTACCCCTACGATTTCTCCCAGCAAAGGGTAAATATTTTAAACTTGAAGACATTATAGAATGCATAAATTTGATGTGAAATTACTTCTGTCGAATATTATTTTACATGATGCAGTACTAAATGAGGGCATGTGCTTTTGTTCCAGATAATGACAAACATCCCTCCTATGACAAACGTCCCTCAGATGCCAAATGTGAGATTTTATTTATTCTACATGGTGCATTTTACTGTTGCTTTATTTCTGTCATATTTTACTCTTACTTTCATTTGTTTTTTCACAGGTGTTCCCATTTGAATATCCCCCTCAAAATATTCCCCAGCAAATCCCAAATGTAAGTGGAAAAATGTCCTCTGCAGATGTGAATTGATTCTGAGCATTTCTTTACTTCTGAAGTTTTACATTCCCTCTTTTTTCAGATTCCCTCATTCAATGTCAATGCCATTCCATCCCAGGATCCCATGCAGTCCCTCCATCACGACCAGCCCACGCAGACAAGCCAGGTACTTATCAATCTGTTTTCAGTACAACTCTTCTTTAATGTAATATACAAACACACATATTGAAAATTACTATCAATATGAATACAAAGCATATGGCATCTGTGGGGAGAGTCTGTGAAATCAATATTTGCTATAAATTGCTTATTGATCTTTGCAGATGCCAGCAAAGGTGTGAAGTGGATGAGAAGCATGAAAAAGAGACGAAACTATACCTTCTTCCGTAACATTCAGACATCTGCAATAGCACAAATGACGTTAAATGACTGAATCTGTTTCTGTAACATGTAAATGTGCTTAAAGTCAAGATAAAATGCTAGGATGGTCATTTAATAGTCAATTGTTATTAGGGTATTGTTGCAATAGTAAACTACTTACAACAAGGTCATCTGTATAGAATTACTTTACTTTATAGTCCTCATAGATATTCACTATTATTGTGTCACTCAAATACTTGTAATGCTGCATTTCCACAGTATGTAACAAATGTGATGCATATGTTTATTAACTCATTTGAACTTTTCCTTAAATGTAATTTTCCTTAAGAAATAAAGTCTAAGTTTCCAAGCAATATTGTTGTTCTTCTATGTCTTTTTAAAGAGCTTTAGAATTTGATTGGTATTATTTGTATTTCGTAATGTGATGAAAACACAGCTGTGAAGGGCAAGTAAATATTGTTTTCATTATCAATCTGAACCCAAGAGATGGTGTCTTCAAAAATAGTTGTTATACCCATCAACCAGAGGTGGTTTTAGAAAGCCCTAATACAGGCGGTATAATGTTACAAGTGGCTCTGCATAAGACCTGCAATTGCCACCCTGTGCCACCCGTTTAGACACGCCCCCGGTAACAATAGTCACCCAGAGACTTTCAGTTTACAATTATATAAAACAGTGAAAAGCAGCAAAGAGAGTACAACTATCAAATATGTTCACATTTTGCTTGTATATAAAACAAACAAGCTCTTCATTAGAAAGGTGTTTCATGAGTATTTTTGACAATAATAATTATTCCTGCACTATTTTTGGGACACTGGAATAAAGAGGTATAAATAAATCAGATTAGTGCCACTGGTTCAAATTGTGTGGTCATTATGTTGGGTTGTTTTATGACACACAAAGAAAGAACAGCACACAATTATTTCTAATTATTCCATGATGTATTTGATGTGCTAAGTCAAAGATTTATCAGATGAATGTAGAAATGAATCCTGGTAGAAATAAATTGTACTTTTTCTTTATGTTTTTTTGATCCCGCTGTCATCTTAGCACTAACATTAGCCTCGGCATTGAGTCAAAATGATCTCAATCAAACTAATTGTGTCAGCTCTACACAGCTGTAGACCATAGAAATAAATGGAGTGTCTTTTTACTCGGAATATGTGTTTTGGATTGTTGTGAATTCTTCCAGATGTTCCAGGCAGCCACTCGTCTTCATTTTTTGACTCAACTTGACTCAATTATTTCTTTACAGTGAATATATCTTGTTAAATGTGTTGATATTGAGCTTTAAAATGTTAGGGTATGGACACTGGCTGCCAAACATATTGTATTCTAGAACTATGTTTCCTGAAAAAATCAAGCCCGGCCTATTGGAGTTACCTTTGATCAGGATTTGTCTTTTAACTCTCAGATAAAACTAATTTCTAGGACTGCCTTTTTTCACCTACGTAACATTTCAAAAATCAGGCACATCCTGTCTCAAAGCGATGCAGAGAAATGAATTCATGCATTTGTTACCTCTAGACTAGATTACTGTAATTCCTTATTTTCAGGCTGCTCTAATAAGTCTCTTAAATCTCTCCAGTCGATCCAGAATGCTGCAGCTCGTGTACTAACAAGAACTAAGAAAAGAGATCATATTACTCCTGTATTAGCTTCTCTGCACTGGCTCCCTGTAAAATCTAGAACAGAACTTAAAATCCTTTTACTTACCTACAAAGCCCGAATTGGTCAGGCACCATCATATCTTAAAGAGCTTATAGTACCATACTGCCCTACTAGAGAGCTGAGCTCTATTAATTCAGGGTTACTTGTGGTTCCTAGAGTCTTAAAAAGTAGGATGGGAGCCAGAGCCTTCAGTTATCAAGCTCCTCCTTCGTGGAACCAGTTTCCCGTTTCAGTCCGGGGGGCAGACACACTCACCACATTTAAGAGTAGGCTTAAGACTTTCCTCTTTGATAGTGCTTATAGTCAGGGCTGGCTCTGGCTTGCCTTGGACCGGCCCTTAGACAAACTGGTATAGGCTAAAACTACAGGGGGACTTCCTTAGGATACACTGAGCACCTCTCTCCTCTTCTTCTTCACCTCTGTCTGTATGCATTGATGTCCCATTAATGCTCATTACTAACTTTACTTCTTCCACGGAGTATTTGTGCTTTCTCGCCTCACAGGTTCCCATGACCGCAGTTTTATCTGGACACTGGTCCTTCAACCATCCATGGCCCTGCTGACACCTACTACGATCTTCATTATTAACCCTATTACCGATACCATTAATGCACAGTACTGATTTTGTCTCTTCCCCGGAGTCCTTGTGCTTTCTCTCCTCACAGGTTTCCATGGAGCATGGTTTCATCTGGACCCTGGTCCTTCCTCCTACCATGGCCCTGCTGACTCCAACTGCTAATATCACTTTTATTATTACTCGCATTACTATTTCATATTACCGATACCATTAATGCACATTATTGACCTGCTTCTTCACCAGAGTCTCTGTGCTTTCTCGCCTCACAGGTTCCTGTGTATCCGGGTTATACCTGGACCAGGTCTTGCCTCCTGCCGTGGTTCTGTCATACATTGAATGTGCTGTAATTACATTGAATGTGTTGTAATTCACTATCTTGTTCTACACATCACATCTATTGCACTTCTGTCCATTCTGGGAGAGGGATCCCTCCTCTGTTGCTCTCCCTAAGGTTTCTTCCTCTTTTCTTCCCGTTAAAGGGTTTTTTTGGGGGAGTTTTTCCTGTTCCGATGTGAGGGTCCTGGGACAAGAGGATGTCAAATGTGTACATATTGTAAAGCCCTCTGAGGCAAATTTGTAATTTGTGATTTTGGGCTATACAAAAATAAATTGAATTGAATTGAATTTTATGATCAGCAGGCAAACATAGGCATCATGAAAAGGAAAGCGGAAAATGTAAATTTAACTTCCAACATTAAAAGTGGTGCCTTTTAGCAGCCAAGTGTTTCAGTCAGGCTGTTTAACTCAAAAGAGTTTTAAACATCTAGTAGTTACAATATTTTATAAATTGTGGTTATGGATAATGTACAAACAATGTTATCAGTGGAGGGCCTATGATTGACCCCAGTGGAACACCACAGGACAAAGGGCAAAAGAAGAAAGGCAGCATCCTAAGAAAATGACAGACATGTTTGTTTGTGTTGCAAAGGCAAGCGGTATAGTAAAAGTGCCATGTCCATGAACATCTCTAGTCAGTGATATAAGACTAAAGTATTTACCGAACCCAACATATACAGTACAGGTACAGTGTATGCATCTTACATACTGCATAGGCTACAGCATAGTTACAACACAGAGTGAACATAATGTGCCACATTGGTTGAACAAATTCCCCTACAGTGAAATGTAACCGTCTTAAACAAAAAAATACCTTAAGGGAAAGGACCTTTCCTAATCTTCTCTCCCCTAGGGACAAAAGCCTGTCACAACACGACTTAACATTTCTCTCTTCAAAGACACTTGAACACAGGCGCCATGCTCTCACGCTATGTGTGTCTCTTCCCCGCAAGTTCTCTTTCCTGGAACACTCACCACATAAATGTATAACTTCTATCATCCACAGCAAAGGAGATGTTGACAGGAGCTTTAATAGCCTTAATTTGCCTCATAACTACAGCAACTTTGCCTTTTGTACTACACAGTATTTCTGGGAAGTTGTGATAAAATCAGGTACAAATACACAAACACAGAATTGGACAATGAGCCGACATAATCTGAAGGTAGATGGATAAAGAAACAATAGCAACACAGTTGGGTCAACAGAACAGGTATGGGTTTGAACCTGACATGTTTCTTTTTATAAAAATATATACAACACACAGCTATTCTAGTGAGATGTTGTGACAGGACACATCAATTTAAGAAAAACACACTAATAACTGAGATCATATATTTTAACTTTTAAAGATTAAAAAGTGACTGCTTCAGGATTTTTTGTACAGTATTTGTCTAATCTCAATTTTGAACACAATACATACAAGACCTGCTTAGGATTAGTATGTATGCATTGATTTGAGACAGGTTGGGCTTCTACAGCAGCTCTGTCAGGGTGTGCATACAGACAGAGCAGTGCTTTGAGCTAAACATGCAAATATGCAAACATGCAAACATTACAGCATGTTAATGCTGTAATGCTCAAGTTTAGAAGGTTTAATATTTACCATGTTCGCTATCTTAATTTATTGTGTTAACTTGCTAAGATTAGCTAATTAGCACAACAGTTAAAAAAAACTTGGGTGTTTGCAGGTGTTTGGTCATAAATCGGTCAAATAAGAACTTTGGCCTGATTAGATGACCCAAAAAGAAACAATTTAAACATTTCGGCCAAGAGGCCAAGAGGAGCCTTGCTATATGAACTGTGGACCAAAGTGGTGTTTCACCTCAACAGTAAGGAATCCAATGTAGGGTTAAGTCCCCATCATGTGTAGGCAACCTTTGCAACCCTTTGGTTTAGATATTTTACCTTTAAGATTAAAGCTTCATGTTGCTTTGCAAGTTTCCTAAATCCAAACTCAAGAGCAAAATACAATCACCTGCTTCAGAATTGATGAACAGATTTATTTTCATTTATCCAATTTTGTAGCACTAAAAGAAGAAGAGAATATTGTCCTACCTTCTTATTTGATCATTCAACTCATATGAATGATATGTATCTAAAATCGTAAGTGCAAAACAAATGAGATGTACTGATTTTGATCTGGTTTGTTAGTTGAAACAGAGAACAATCCATTTAAATTAGCAACAGTCAGACATTCAAGTTGGTACAGGAAACATTCAGTTTACAACCTCATTCCCCCTTCTCACTGCCCAGTTTTTCAAACAAGGACAACAGGATAACAACAGTACAAGTTTAGAAGAACTAATGAAGGGATCGTATCAGGAGTGAAACTCATCAGCTCAGCAGTTTTGATACAAGAATGTCTAGAATACAGTTTTGCAGATTACAGAGTAGGTCTTTCATTATCTGATTTAAAACCCCAAAAAATAAACATGAGAAACCCAAACACTGTGATCCATGACCACACCAGCTAAAACAAACACAGGGATCAGTGGAGACTCAGACACCACGAAAGTGCTTCCCATTGGCACACACACACACACATACACAATCTGTAGACGTCAGTATACTTCTGTATAGACATAAAACCTCGATTTTAAATGGAAACGTAGCAGTGTGGATGTAGCCTGAAAAGTTAAGGAGGGAATTGTCTCTTTAGTTGAAAGGCTGACAACTCATCTAAAACGTGACAAGGGGCCCCAAACCCACACTGCTTTGTAGGGGGGGGGTTTGCAAGCAAAACCGAAACCACTGGGTTAATAATACATTATATTTGCTAAGCTTATTATAGCTTATATTTTCTATGTAACAACTGAAGAGTACAAACTATCGTAAAACGGAAATATTAAAGTATAAGAAAAAGTACCTAAACATTTTACTTTAGTACTTGAGTAAGTGTTTACTGTTTGTAAATTGTTTATAGAGGAAAAGCATTGTAGTATTGTAATGTGTCATCTAAGGACCTCCCTGTCACTTTCATCAATATTACAATTTATTAATTACTATATAATACAATTTATTTTAGTGTTCAACTGCCTTAACCAACAAACATGTTCTTATTGTTCTATATATAAATATATAAATATCTCAGTCAGTATCATTCCATGCTTGTGTCAGCTTCCTGCCGTCTCGTTTTTTTTGGTGTTAGAGCAATAACGAGAAGGGCCTGTGTGCTCAGCATACTTGCGCAGCATGTAATTAACTATAACAGGGGCCTTAACCTTACATGCCCCTTTTTTTCAAAGTGTAAGGATATTTCTTCAAACACATAGCTCTGTGAGTTTTACTGGATGTGATTGGTTGTCCCAGGATGTTCCAGTGTATAAATGGCATCCATGTTAGAGATGAAGGAGATTACTTTCTATCCCTGAGGAGACACATCTTCAGCTTTTCTCTGCCCCAGGAAAAAAGGTGAGATGGACTTTTCATAGGGAAACAATTTTACACCGTGTTAAAAACATATTCCTGCTGATCATATAGGTCTTGAAGGCAATTATCTTCGATTAATTTAATTTCAGAAACACTTTCTCTTATTTAACAAAGGAAATGAAGATCGTTCTTGTACATAACATGATGTGTTTTTTTTGTAGGAACAATCATGATGAAGCTGTTGGTGCTCACGGTGTGCCTGCTGGTCACTACCTTGGCTGCTCCTGTGAGTCTTTCCTAAACATGATTTAAACGTGTCATTTAGTCTGCCCTTTTCAAGCTTTTAAACACTGTTTTGCTTTAGAAAAAACAGCATAAAGTCATTGTTGTGTCCTCTTTTCTCTTGCTTGGTTTGCAGGTTGTGGAGAGTGACAGCTATGAAGAAAAAGTAAGACTTTTGCTTTTCTGTGAGGTTTCTGTGTATGTGTGCCCTGGCAAGTGATACCATGTTTTAGTCATGTCATCAGATGTATAGTATGGTAGGTGTCTGACAGGGAGGGAATAATTGGCTTAAGTGCAGCACATGTCTAGAGATGTCTGGTATTTCCTCAGCAAGTTGCAGCACATGCTAATGAGGCCCTGAGGTGGATGGAGATGTACAGGCTGTACCAGCAGCAGGTAGTGGGGGCTCCTTGTAGTTTCACAACAAAAAAAAGAAATATAAATTAATTAGTTTGGCATCAATCATTAATTATAATCATTATTCTGTATTTTTTCAGGGAGTAGTTGGAAACCCCTTCCTGCCTGCTGCTGATGCTCCTGTAAGTTTTGTTAGACTCCAACATGACTTTAGTTTTAGATTTCATATGAAAACTTGAACATAAACTAAAGTCTGGCATTATTACTGAAGCTTGGCCGTAACTTATTCATTAATTATTCATTCGTTTACGTTTAGCCGACTGCGGCAGCAGTGGTAAACTCACATACGGCACTGCAACATCTAAAATGTCACAATTCAACATGCTGTTTGAGTTAAACGTGTTATGTTCATGTAGGGCGATGCTGCACCAGCCCAGTCTGCTGATGTCCCCCCTCCTGCTGCCCAAGCTGTTGAAGACACATCAGAGGAGACAGAGGTGAGCAGACATTCCGATACATGCCGAACCAAACTATCATTTATTTTATTATTTGTACCTGTGCTGCTTTTCCTGTTGATTGCATGATGTGCCCTGTAAAAAGAAAGGCATCAGATTATGCTCTGTTGGTCAGTTGGGAAAAAAAATCAGCAAAATAATCAAGACAGGAGGTGAATCTTTTGCCACTTGAGTGTTTCTCTTTTATGCTTGGGGAAACATAATACTGACAGTGGCATCTTTCTTCAGACCATCCCTGCTTGGTAAATGTCCACATCTTCCCAACTCTGCGCCACCAGTTTGTACACAAGCTTTCTGTTAAAGCTGTGTAAAGTCAATTAGTTTCAACTCTAAAGTCATTGTCTGTCTATATCCTTGTGACAGGGTGGCAATCCTGCCCCCAAAGATGCAGCACCTGATGCTCCTGCCATCCCCCTAAACTCTGATGAGGTAGAGGAGGCCGAGGAGGCCGAGGAGGTCGAGGCAGCTGAGGCTGAACCAGCTGTGGTGGAAGAAGCACCGGCAGACCCCGCAGCAGCTGTCGAGCCAGCCGTGGTTGACGTCCCAGTAGATGCTGCACCAGCTGAAGCTGCTGCTGTGGATGTGTCTCCTGTTGATGTGGTTCCAGTTGACGTGGTTCCCGTTGATGTGGTTTCAGTTGATGTGGTTCCAGTTGACGTGGTTCCCATTGATGTTGCCCCTGCAGCCCCTGAGGTGGCTGTCGATGCGGCTGCCGCAGCTGATGTCCCTGCCGCTGTTTATGTCCCTGCCGCTGTTGATGTCCCTGCCGCTGTTGATGTCCCTGCCGCTGTTGATGTCCCTGCCGCTGTTGATGTCCCTGCTGCTGTTGATGTCCCTGCTGCTGTTGATGCCGGTGTTGCTGATGCCAGTGCTGCCCCACCGGCAGCTGAAGTTGACACAGCTGGAGTGGCAGCAGATCCTGCTGCAGTGTAGTTCTCTTCCTCTTATCCCCAACCTCCTCTGTTAGCAGTTACAGCAATAGCTGGAAAACAGCATGTGTATGTAGCGCAAAAGTATGACAAAGCTGTGGCATATTGATTAGACAATGAACAACAAGTGAAGTGTGTTTTTAGTTCAGAATTAAAACATTTTGTTGTGTTCTTTTTTCTGTCTTTAATTAAAATACTTTTTACGTTTCTGTACTTGAAATTCAGCTGTGATCGATTAGTCACACATGATAAAAATGTTTATCTGGCCACAGTAGGAAAAGAAGATGCATTACTTATAACATTAACTTTTCTATTCATTGTCCCAGAAAGTGTACCAGGACCCTGAAACTGAAGCATCTAAATGGAATTCAGCCATCATGAATTTTAATATTTTCACTTGTGCTTTTCCTCACATCAAAATGTATTCTGTGAAAAGACCTATGAAATAAAAGCAAAGATGCCATAATAACATGGGATATAAAACTAGCTGGTGACAAGTCCATTATTTTGCCTTTCCTTTCACTCAGCTGCCACCATCAACAAAAATGCATGATGCCATCTAAAACAGTGAGTCATGTTGTGATAAAACTGCAAACATCAGCCAACAGGGAGTGCTACTGAACCACAGGAAGTCTATAGTACCCAGGAGAGGAGGATTTGTTGTTAGCATGCAGCACTCAACACTGGTTCAGATTTAATTTCACTCTCATGGTTCTTATTCATGTAAAAGGAACCAGAGCCACCTGATCTGAAATCTGTAATGCTCGTCACAATCTAATAGGATCAGAGGTGGATATGGCTGAGGGTGCTGACTGAGCAGGAGATGCTAGTGTGTGTGTGTGTGTATGTGTGTGTGTGTATGTGTGTGTGCGAGCAAGCAGACTAAATCCTCTGCCGTTACACAAATGGTCAGGAAAGTGATAGCTTGTCATAGATTTAAAAAAAAGAAAAGAGGAGTCAACAGAAAATGTTTTTTTACTGTTCTGGATCTTTGCCAACAGATTAACTGAAGGTTTTCCAAACTTCATTTCAACAAATCTCATCTCCCACTGGAGTGGACAAATAAGGAGGATGAGTGACTCTGCCTCTCCTCTTCTCAGCCAACTCTAATCCACAAATCCTTATCAGGGTCACTGAGACTCTGTGACATAGTTAGTTAGACTCAATGATTATAGGTGACACTTGTCTAGCTGCACTTTGATATTATTTAAATTATAAACTAATGATTAATACAATAAATCTGCTGTTGCTGTGAGTGGCCAGTTGACAGTCCTCAAAACAACTAAGAGGATAAAAGGAAAATGGACTTTACATTACATTAACAAGGGAAAAAGGTAAGTTGAATAAAACTGAGTCATCACTACAATTTGGGAAATATTTCTGTAGCTGTTTGTACAACCACCTTAAATGTCACATAATGTTTTTCTCCTTTCACTTGATGCAATTCTGCTGGTTTTGGACTGCAAATGCAGTGATGGATGCATTCACTTAAGTTCTAATGATTTCTGGTCTTTTTCAAACAGCCCTCGATTTGTCAAGTCAGTTTATTTATTCAGCACATTTAAAAACAACCCAAAGTGCTTTCCCATCGGGGCAGATGGGTTAAGATCTGCCTCAATACAGTTTTACATAATTAAAGAAGTAAAAGGTGCAACAACAAAAAAAAATGATAGAAAGATACAATAAAATAGGATGTTAAGAAATAGGAATAAAACCAACATGTCACACAAACGTTTGCAGTATCTAAGATATCTGACCAGAGAGAATATTGCAGTATAGGTGTATAATCACAGGACTTATATGGAGTGATAAATATACAGCATAAAGTAGAAACACAATTTTGATTCTTGTGTAATCTATTCTTAAACTTTTGATTCTAACAATTCATCAAAGCAATAGAGAATCGAATACATGTATCTAGGGCTGCATCTCCTGCAGATTCGTTTTTGGATTGTCTGGTCTATAAATAGCCATGAACATAGTCAAAACTCTCCATTACAAGTTTTTAGAGACCAAGGTGACTTCCTGAAATGTCTTGTTCTGTTTAACCGTTTAACAGTATGAAACTCAAAGATATTGAATTTACTGTCATAGAACACAAGTGAGATGCCGGTAGCAGTTCCTCTTTTGCAATTTTTACTTTATAATTACTTAAATTCTATAAAGTCGTTGCTGACAAATATTTTGTCAATTGAATAATCAAATAATGGACACATAGTTTCAGCTGTACGTAATTTGAGGGTCTATTATGCTTATTGTGGACAGACACATTTATATGTAAGAGAATTTAATCTCTAGTCACGTCATCCGTACACAAAATCTCTCCTTGGGATTTCTTTGTCCAGGGTAAACAGATCTGCAGCCATGACAACTTCAACCCCCCTTCATTACCTCACTGTGCCACCTCACACTGTATCACAACTCTCCACAGACAGTGAAGAGTCCAGCGAGGATGACCTGTAAGCAAAGACACATTTAAAACTATTCAGACAAAGAGCTTCTATTACAATAATGAGGAAGTAAGACAGTCAATTAACTTCATGTGTAACGTGCTGTGTTTTTTTCCCAGAAGTGTGTCTGAATCAAATCCTCATTGCCTGCTCAATATGAATAACAACAATGACAAAGAGTAAGTGTGATTATGGAGTCACCAAGAGATGAGTGAATACACTGTTTCTCTTTGATGTAACTTAAAAGTCATTTCAGAAAGGCCAATTAAATGTGTTCATGCATTATTTTCCAGGGAGAACAAGAAAAAAAGGAGAAAGGAGAAAAAAGAGAAGAAAGCGTAATTGTGTTATATTATCGATCTTTAAGCAAATGTTTCTTTTAAAAAAACAAAACAGCTTTACAGTATGCACAGTATGCTCTAATGTATTCATGTGTGTTACAGAAAGAAGGATATGGAGAAGAAGGAAAAGGAAGAAAGGGAGGCTAAGGAAAAAGAAGAGAGGGAAAAGGAAAAGGAAAAGGAAAAAGAGAAAGAAAAGCAAAAGGAAATGGACAAAGACAAGTAAGTGCATCATTCAGAGTGACTTCCTCTGGGCAACTTTCTCACTTTCATATATTTAATGTACACTTTCTATCTCTCTTTCTATAGGCCCAAAGAATTATTTGTCATTAATCCTGCTGGGAATTTGTATTACAACTGGTTGTTCATCATCACACTACCAGTCATGTATAACTGGACCATGATCATAGCCAGGTGAGTTCTATGAATCAGTGATTCTTTTTAAACACTGCAATTTCCCTGTGGGTCAAAGAGTCACACGATTCAATTCAGCTCAGTCAAGTGTTAAGTCATATACTCCAGCAGTTATCATTGCAATTCAAAAGCTGGAGGAAAGTTCTTTGATTTAATGCGAATACACTGCAATAATGAATGCTGTAGTTTGCTTTGAGACTAGTGAGCTTGGCACCATATCAGCTGCAGCAGTGGGACGTAGAGGTGAAATTTACAAAACACACTCACTGCGGATGTTTTCTTCTCCTGCAAACAGGGCTTGCTTTGAGGAGCTTCAGCATGACTACATCATTTGCTGGGTTATTCTGGACTACACTTCAGACATAATCTACCTGGCTGATATGTTCTTCAGGGCCAGAACAGGTGAACAGCTGACCCAAGCCTCCGAATCAAAATCTATTAAACGATAAGTTCACAGCATTTTCCAAGTCCGTCTTAAAATACCCAAATTTCCATCGATGAAATTATTGGCTGCTCCCAATGATGATAATGCATGTGAAGTTCAAGTTCAAATGTATTGCCAGATACATTAAAAAGTACAGTTGTAAATTCAAATGCAATGAAATGCTTCTGCTCTGGCTCTTTCCTACCTTAAAAACAGAATCAACACCAAAATCCACAGTCCTCTTTCTGTGCAAAAAAGTCTGAGTTGGACAAATCTAGTGGGTATACAAAATATCCTCTTTGTGTTATTGTCCCACTGTAGCTCCACAAGGAAACACTGTCAGGGGAAACACAAAGAAGACCTTTTTACTAAAAAGACTGCAACTCAGAAAGATATCCAATTAATTAATTTTGGACTAATTTGGACTGCTGAAGTCTCATATTAGCTTCTGCTGAACTTGAAAATGCATTTTTGCATTCTGAATTTTGTCAGCCCATCGCTTACACTGTAATTGTGTTAGAAAGAGATTATGTAAGTACGGACAGGAACATTGATTACAGCGACAGAACTGTTTCATTAGCAAGAACCGCACCAATAAATTAACTTAATTTAAATGTACATATGGGCATGTAGGTTTTAAATTAAGGTAGTGTGAACTAAACTTCTATTTTAAACACATCAGATAAAAAAATATTTATCCTTCCTGAACATAATGTGCCATTGTTTCACAAAGAGCAGAAAAAGACTAATTACAATGTGAGAGCAATTCTTTGCAAATTTATGTAAATGATGTGCAGATTTGTAACACTAAATTGCATGAGTATTGGCGTTCCTTTGTGTATGCCTGAATCATCACAGATGCAGCCAACTGTTTCTAAACAGTTTCTCATTTTGTTTCTCATTTTGCAATAATAGGGAATACTATTATAAAATACTTTTGTCTCTCTGCCTTCACTCATGAAGAAAAAACTTGAACATATTGTGTCTTTCAACCTTCTACCTCTTTGAATGCAGGTTACCTTGAGCAAGGCCTGATGGTGAAAGATAAGAAACTGCTACTTGATCGCTACATCGAAAGCTTCCAGTTTCGTCTCGATTTTATCTCCATGCTGCCCACTGACGTCCTCTATTTGTTCCTCGGCCTCGACTACCCGGAGATCCGCATCAACAAGCTGCTGAGAATCGGCCGCATGATGGAGTTCTTCACGAGGACAGAAACTAAAACCAACTACCCCAACATCTTCCGCATCGGAAACTTGATCATGTACATCCTCATTATCATCCACTGGAATGCTTGCTTCTACTTCTCTTTCTCCAAATTCATTGGTTTTGGTGCTGACGACTGGGTTTACCCGGCTCTGGATGATCCTGACAAGCCTGCATTTGGGGAGTTCGGCAGGAAGTATTCTTTCAGCCTTTACTGGTCCACACTGACCCTGACTACCATTGGGGAAACGCCACCACCAGCCCTGGACTCAGAATTTATCTTCCATGTGATTGACTTTTTAGTGGGGGTCTTGATCTTTGCCACAATTGTAGGAAACATCGCCACCATGATCTCCAATATGAATGCTGCCCAAGCTCAGTTCCAGTCCCGGATTGATAACATCAAGCAGTACATGCAGGTAGACCTCTTTTTTTCACTTAAAAAATTGGAACAAAAATGATTAAAACAATCTGTTCTTTGAATACATGTTGAACATTTGTGTTTTCCTTCTGTTCACAGGTCCGAAAGGTTGACAAGGATCTTGAGTTGCGAGTCATCAAGTGGTTTGACTATCTGTGGAATAACGGCAAAGCACAGGACGAAAGAGAGGTTCTGCGGTATCTTCCAGACAAGCTTAAAGCTGAGATCGCCATCCAAGTCCACATGGACACGCTCAGGAAAGTTCGTATTTTTGCAGACTGTGAGGCAGGCCTGCTGATCGAGTTGGTACTCAAGCTGCAGCCACAGGTGTTCAGTCCCGGAGACTACATCTGCAAAAAGGGCGATATCGGCCGTGAGATGTACATCATCAAAGATGGAAAACTTGCAGTCGTTGCTGATGATGGCGTCACACAGTTTGTTGTGTTGGGAAGCGGCAGCTATTTTGGTGAGATCAGTATTCTTAGTATTAAAGGCAGCAAAGCAGGCAACCGGCGAACTGCAAACATCCGCAGCATCGGATACTCAGACCTCTTCTGCCTGTCCAAGGATGACCTGATGGAGTCACTGTTGGAGTATCCGGATGCCAAAGGCATGCTAGAGGACAAAGGGCGGGAGATCCTGATGAAAGATAATCTGATAGATTTGGACCCAGCTAACATCATGCCTGAGGCCAAGGAGCTGGAAGAGAACGTCAACAAATTGTACAGCACGATGGATCTGATGCAATTCAAGCTGAAGAAGATTCTGGGAAATTACAAGAACACTGACAAGGCTCTGAGACATCGCATCGCAGATCTGGAGCACCTAATGGGAGAGGAGGTGGAAGATGAGGATGAGGAGGAAGAAGAGATGAAAAAGGAAGAGAAAGAGGTGGAAGGGGAGAAAAAGGAAGAAGAGGAAAAAAGCGAGGAGATAAAGGAAGACAAAGAAGAAGGTGAAGAGGAAGAGAAGGAAGACGAAAAAGATGAGGAAGCAAAAGACAAAGAAGGAAAGGGTGAAAAGGCAAAAGAAGAGGGGAAAAAATGAACCCATAGTTTCTGTAAAACATGAAGCACTTTTTCTAGAATCATTTCCACAGAGAAATCTTACTGGACTTTATTAAATGACTCACAGAAACACTGTAAAAGACAAAAGAAATAAGAAACACTAGAGACTGGCTGATTTACCGACTGGAACTTGTCTTAAAAAGGTATTGCCATTGTATATAATAAAATGAACAACAGTAATTCAATGGACACATTTTGCCAAAAACAATAATGATATTCAATTCAAATAAAATATTGGCTTTAGTTGTCCTATATATTGTGATTTCCATGACTAGGTCCAGAGCTCACTCTGTCCTTCACTTTCTGCTCCTGTGTTTGACATTCCTGTACTGATCGCTTGCGTTTGAATACACTGTCCTTCAGCCTGCTTTAGAAGAGCTAGACTGGAAAGATCAAGCTCTAGGATTGTTATCAAGAGAAACCTACAAACTTTTAACGAATAGGTTTTTCTCAATGACCTCGTTGCACATCTCAAAATCTCAGGGTTTAAAAGATAGATCAAGCCGCTGCTCCCCCATAGAATTATCAATGATGTTCAAGGCCAGGGACAAAGCGTGGGCTCCAGCGAGGTGTAAAGAATGTGCATCCTCCTTGAGAAAAAGCAAAACCCATTCATCACATAGAATTAATCTCTAGCTCTTTTACAAGCCTGTAAACATTTTGGAAAGCAACAAATGTAAAGAAAAACAAATCCTCTATATCTATTCCCTCTTGTGTTACTTTTAATGTTTTAACACACATTTTGCTGCTGCTTGGAATCAGTTTGATCTGTCCTTCATAGTAAGCATTTGGCTCAGGTTACCTCCTAAAACCGTACCTCCCAGTTCACCCTACAGGCCTTCACTTCCTCTGCTGTTAGGGACGCCTTTCAAGCTATCGATTATAAGAAAGCAATAACCAGACCCTTATTTTTTAAAGCTCTGTGTCCCATTTAAGGCAGAACAAATTACATATCTCTTAAATCTCTCCATTTCTACTGGTGTTATCCAGTGTCAAAGGACACTGTCAAAGGACGTTCCACAAGGTTCAATATTGGGTCCTGTCTTATTTACAATTTATATTAACAGCATTACATCTGTTATAATAAATTGTAAATATCCATCTTGATGTGGATGTGTTCTGTATTGCTTTGCTTATAATGCATTCAAGCCTTTGGCACATTGCTAGATGCACTTTTTAATTTGAAATGATTTCCTCAATACAAACAAGACTAAATATGCTATCAACATACTTGTCAGCAGGCTCCGACAAAAATTGGATACTTCAACAGAATCAAAGCACATTTTCCTATGCTCATTAGGAAGTGGATAATTGAGGGCATCTTCTTGTCCGTCTTGGATTATGGTGATGTTATCTATGGACACGCCTCCCATAGATTCAGTTTATCACTCCACTCTAAGATTTATTATCAGGGATGTTTATTCTACTCATCATTGCATCTTGAATGAAAAGGTTGAATGGGCATTTCTAACAGTAAGACGTGACAGAGACTTGTATCTATTTATATATAAAGCCTGTAATGGCAACTTGCCATCATGTATCACTTCCTTATTCAATTGGTCCGATAGTCATTGTTTGACTCGTTGTAGTGAGTGGCGAAACTAAATTTGGGGAAACTGGTTTTAGTTTCTATGCTGCACATTTTATACATTTTACAACACACATTAAAACTTAACACAATACCTATAGATACATTTTAAACCATAATTACAAACTAGGCTGACCGTCTCGTTGTTTGTTGTCTTGCTAATTTATTTATTTATTTGTTATTGTTTGTGTATTTATTCTGCATTTATTCTGTACTTTACTTTGGACATCATTGAAAATGAAGGGCATGCCCTCAATGATTCCTCTAAATTTCAATAAAGGTTCAGATATAAAAAAAACAACTATATTCCCAACTCTGCAGTATACACGTTTGTCCACACGAGGGCAGTAAGTAGCAATGATTTACAGGTAATCACGTGGCATACAGTAGCTCTGGGACTGAAGAACAAAGGTTATAATAACCAATAGATAGAAAGCTATACCATTTATTTCTGTAGCATAATTGTGCAGTGCTACAACAGTGGCAGTACGAATTGCAGTAATTAAAGACCTGATTAAAAACATTAAAGCATTAAAATAAAAACCAATACATTAAAGTGAAACTCATGTGGAAAATTAGGGCCACTTCAACACCATATGTAATAAAGAGATGTAGCATCTTGTTCCCAAGAGGAGCGTATTAACTTTAGGTTACATCGTCTGCGCATCTGAAGTGGTAAAGAGCCTTAAATGTGGTCATTGTCATTTCAGCTGGAAGTCTCAAACATGACCGAAATGGACTTAAAATTCATTAACACTCATGGTATGAAATGCCACATAATAGTCCTAAAATGATGTCTTTCATATGTCAACACTAATAACATGTTATTTTAACAGTTTCAGTCGAGTGATTGGTGTTCGAAACGCCGGTGATTGAAGCATACATTTCTTTGCTAAGTTAGTGATTGTTAGCCGTTGAGAGGAGTCGCTAGTCTGTATTCAGTCATCATTAGGAGAGAATAAAACACTTACTGTCAAGTTCAGATAGTTTGAATAAAATAAAATCATCCAGAGTTATGAAAACGTTGTCCTGATGTTTCAAATATACTTTGATGCATTCTGCATCGTTAAAGGCGCCATGAAGCATTAAAAGTGCATTGAACATATTCTGGTGACATTCAAGCAATTCAGTTCTGTGGGAATAACAAACTTGAATGGTATGTTATACGACTACATTATGATTGAACTGATTGTGGTTATTGAAATATACATGTTAAGTAATGATGATAATTCAATTCATATTCTTATTTAAGGTGGAATTTATTAAATTGATACAAAAAGAGTTAAAAGGTAATATGTTACAGGTGAAGAAAGGAAAAAATAAATAGCTTGTTTATTAATGTCAAAACACCAATTGTTGTGATGTATGGTCAGGAATTTATCTCATTGCAAATTAAGTATATCATTAGTTATTGGTTGTGTGTTAGAAAATATTCGAAATTAACAAAAGATGAGAGGATAACATATTTCTCTGCACTATTTGTGTATGTTGTTTTTTTAACTACTAGATAAGAGCTGGAGGATTACGTGATGGCGTGCCAATTTAAACTTTGGACGCTCGTGGAAGCCATGTGGCATTTCTATTCCAAATACAAGATTCAGTGTAAATGTTTTTGTTATTGCTGTAAGACAATAAAACTGTCAGCTGTTTAACTCAATACCATCTCTTCATTTCATACCACTCCCCGAACCTAGGTAGATGTTAGTGTCTCTGTAAGGGTTGTAACAATTTTCCAAACCCACGATTCTATTTGAATTACTGTTTTAAAGTCACTTTTTTCGACTATATATTCAATTGAAACATTTATTTTTCAGCATTGATGCTATGCTATTGATAAACTATGGAGTCTTAAATCCTAGAGATCAACAGATCACTGGTATTATACCCTGACAACTGTAACTTATATTTTCAAATTCTTCTTTGAAAAGATAAGCAACATGGTATCAAGCGTGATGAGACAAAAATAGAGAAAAAATCATTCTCACACCAAAATCTCATAAACCTTCCTCACTTGTCAGTGCTTTATGTGTAAATGCACGTCACCGCTACACTGAACTAAACTGATTCCACTCAAAGCTTGATGTCTGAAGGGACACAAATAAATACCACTGACTCTCTCTAGTGTGAAAGCAGCTAAGCATGTGACTCATGCCGAGGTGGCACCAGCACAGAGTCTCATTCACAAGCTCAAGTGCTTTAATCACATCATTGATAAAGCCAAACATAGTAAAGCAACCAATTTGTGATATCTCGCACAGTTGAATGAATAAGACAGATTTGTTGCCATTCTTGGAGGCGCTGTGTGCATCACCTTGCCTGCTCCTGTTATTTTCTCTGAATTTATAATTGTCAGTGTGGTGGATTGTGGGAGTAGGACAGTGTATGTGCATTTATAAATTAATTAAGCGATATATGCAGCAGGTGGTTTGTTATACTGTACTGCAGATGGTAGCAATTCAGCAAAATGGGCCGTGGTATTCTGTGCTTTTCTTATACTCAATGTCTAATTGTTCCTGCAAGGTTTGCTCCTACATGCTTTAACTTAGATTCACCAAACTCTCCTAACTGATCAAACTTGATGTAAATAGCTCATTTCAGCTTGATGAATGCCATCTGTTTTTCCATTAACGCTAATTTGCTATATATGGTATCCTGTTCTGCTCCATTTGTGGGCGGTTTCATTCACAAGAATGTTACCTCCGTGCTCTAAGGTCAGCTTTCCGGATATCAGCAATCAAATTTAGCAGCATTTGTAGTGGTAAGAGAGGACCCAGAACTATAAGAAGATATTAGAAGTAGGCCGACAGCAGCCAACGACATGTTAGCAGAGCAGTGCTGCACTGCGACAGACATAAAGGGTGAATGCCTGACATGAAGTTAAATGCTAAAAATGTCTTTCTAAAGCCATGATGGGTGAGAAGAATTAGGCTAGAGTACGTGATGTTACAGTGTAACAATGTTAATGTGCAAAAAAGGATGCTGGGCAGAGACCTGCATAAAGAACCTGAGGTAAGACTTTGAGTCCAGAGACCAAGGTTTGCATCCTGAGTCCATTTTGTGGTTAAGATTTGGGAAAGATTTTGGTTCCATGTGGTTCCGTGTTGTCATGAACTCAATTGTAATAGCCTATAAAATCGTCTTAACAGACCGGGCACGGTAAAGTTATGGAGCATGTCTTTAATTTTGGGGAAATCGCTGATTTCCCAGTTGAGATATTTCTCTGCTGGATTCAAAGCTTGAGGGTCTTGGCTGTATTGACCATCAGTAGCAGAGCAAAAAGAAAGAAGAAAAAAGTAAAGTAAAAGGGTCATATTGTACACTAGCAGCAGTTAAAGACTTGTAGCAGTAAAACTGTTTACTTTGCAGTTCATGCATCTCAACTCTGTTCATTCTGACGTTATCCACCATGTCAGCAAAGACTGCCCTCTCAGTGAAACTCATCAAATGAATTACGCAATGAAAAAAATATCTAAATCTGATTAGAAGTATTGAATTATTTCAGTTGTGGCTTCTGTATACAGTCTGTGTCAACAAGACTGGTGTTATTATCAGTGTGCATAGTCCTATCGATACTTTCCAACTCAAAGCTTTAAAAATTGTGCCATGAGTATATATTTTACTTTTTAAGAAAAATCAACCAGCAAATAAGAATTATGTCACAGAGAAATAAACTATATGAGACTTTGGCTTATGAAAAACACTTGTTTTTTGGATAAAGTAATTGCGGGTTGTTTTCAAACACAAATTTATTACCAGGATGATCCATTAACCATTTAAACAGGGCTCCCCTCAAGTACTGTCTTAAGTACAAATTTGAGGTACTTTTACTATAGGTGTGGAAATTTCTCGATTCTAAGATGCATCGCGATGCTGACGTGGACGATTCTGCATCGATGCAGTGAAGAAACATAATTCGTGAGGCTAGTGAAGATTCACACCTCTAACGTTTTCATGAGTATTTCCATATTATAATACCTTATTCCTCTACTCCACAACAATTCAAAGGAAATGTTCAGTCAATTTCATAAATATTGCTTGCTATGGTTTGTTGACAACATTCTAATGAATTATTAAATAAAAGACCTTATAAAGGGATAGAACGGTAGAGCCTGGAGTTAATTTGTTTGAATGCTGATCGAGCACTATTCAAAACAAGCTTTTTCAACAGTTTTTTTGCAGTGTAAGCAAATGGAAGGACTCTAGATATCTTCTTCAGCTTACTCCACTTTGAACTTCTACTACTCCTGCATATGTTCAGCTCCATACGTAATTTCAGCATTAAAAAGATCACAGGTCTTTGAACTATTGAACTTGCACTCTTTCTTCAAACAATCAGTGCCACTTAGTAGCTCAGTGCAGGCCAGTTGCTGTTTTTACTGTTGGTAAATAAAAAAAAACAAAAAAACAGATTTCTTTTAAATCATACACAGTTGATTGAAGAAGTACAGTTTACAGACTTGTGATGTCAAAAGGTCTATAGTTTGTGGGCTTACCAGCATTTTTACCAAGTTTCCTTATCGGGAATAATTCTCGCTTCCGTCCTTCCTTCACTGGGATTCTTCCTCTTTCCTATATTTTATTAAATATCAGCAATATATTTTTCAGTGCCCCCATACTTTTACTCATCTTTCCTTGATGCTGTATCTGAAGTGTCTGAATACTTCTTCCACTGCTGAATATCTCGTATGGTACGAAGATACTTAGCAGGAGCATATTGACCTCTTGGTCCTTAAAAGCTTCACTCCTCCAGTCACTTATTTAAAAAAGCTGTATTGAATAAATCTGCCAATAGTCTGCATACCCTTCTTCCCCAGATCTCATAAAACACTAATGCTGCACGTGGGAGTGAAGATTGACTGTGAAAGTGACGTCCACTAAATGCAGCAGCAGGACAGGCTAATAGAAATGCTGCATTAACAGAAGGAAGGAGGACCACATGACTTTCTCCATATGCTGCTAATATGCTAACATTCATACATAAAACATATCTTAGCTTGTCATTATCATTAGGGTCATTGTCATTCAATAATATAATAATAGTTGTTTGCTGCTATATAAATTATCTGGATGTTGTGCTTTCTCCTATAAGGCTACATTACAGTTTGTCTCCAGTCTTGTTCTGCTTGCTAATGTAGGTGGTGTAGACCATCTGCATGTAGAACACTGCTCATTTTAGGAGAGACCAAACTGTTTTGACTCTGAATTTGTGTCAACATGTTTCTGTAGCACAAATATCCCCTCTAATAGCCTTTAATTGATTAGTGTGTGACAGTCTATTGGTGGTCAATAGTCACACTGGCTTTGCACACAAAGACTAAAGTACAATGAGCTACAACATAAAGCTTTCACATGTTATTCGTCTTAGGAATTTAAATTCCAGCTTTAAATGACTGACGTAAGGACTAATGAAGAAATATTTGCAATGAGCAATGCTCTTTCATTAGCAAATAATTGGTTGTCCCTGGTTACATTTTAAATTGATCAAAGCAAATAGCCCCGAGCCCTGACACGAGTTCTGACACACCATAGAGGCAGCTGTGAACAGAGCTGACGACAATGCTGCAGCTCAACCTACGTACCCGTTGCCCTGATATTTTGACAAGACATATGCAGTGGGAGACATGCATAAATGTCATTTCACTTAAAAAAAAAAATGTAATGACAGGAAGACAATCAACTTTCTACACGCACATAACAAAGCCACAGCCAGATATTGAGCCCACCTAATTAAGCAGACAGGGTTCAAACTGGTGGAAATGCAAGTTTTTCAACCTTGCCTTTTGTCTTAGTTACTGTATTCTTTGACAGCTACTGTCAATAACATGCTGCCTTAAAAACATGTACACAATTGGCCTAATGGGGTCCCGATGGTGTTTTTGTGTCTGTCAGTCAAAAGACTGAACCTTCAATTTTGCCATTTTGGCATGGACGGCACAATACAACTCCCGGCTAATCCAAATATGGGCAATAAGGTGGATCGTTGGTGGAGCTGAGCTGAAAAGCATTTTTTGTACCGGACTGTAAACATGTTAATTTCTGCTGTAAAGTTGGTTTAACACTGAGGTCTGCGGGGATTTGACTCACTTTTGGAGCCAGCCTCAAGTGGCTATTTCAAGAACTGCAGTTTTTGGCACTTCCAAGTTGGTTTCATTGATGAGCGCTGGGGTTTGCCGCTTGGTTTTTACATGCATTGCTGATGATGGGCTGTTGGATGCTTGAGGAAGGCATGATTGCGAATGCGCCTCCATGGCACGCAAATGAATACAGACGGCTGGAATTGACAAAAAAAAAACAAGAGGCGTTGGAGCTCCATTAGCATTAGCATTTATGGTAACGGCTGTATAAAGCAAAGTTTAAGTGAAGATTTTTTCCCTTCTTCGGCTGCTGGTTTAGTGACTTTTGGTTGTAGAGTGATTTGAATCTGTGGAGTCTTAGCTTTGGTTGGCATTATGTAGCCAAATCGCTAGCAGCACTATGAGCTCATGCACCATTGGCGTGTTTTTATGTGTACTTATTCTGTTGCTTGGTGTTGGAATTGGGTTTCGTTAAGGTAAAAATGTTTTTTTGCAGAGAAAAAAGTCTACCTTCTTCCCAGTAGGGGTGTGTATGCAGGATGAATATGTTGCTATACTGCCCGCGGTACGGGAGTGCTCTATTTCAAAAGTTATAAATAATTGTTTCCTTCACACAAGAAAAATGCCTGAGAAGACTTCAAACTGATGTTAAAAACTGATTCAAAACGCTTAATATATACAGTATTTGTATTTATTTAAATATCCATTAGTTCATATGAACTAAATCAATGAATATGTATGCTCGATTTTCACACTGCTAACACTGTTGTATTATTAAAGTGTCTCCATCATGATACTTTTGGCAGTATTTACATATGCTCAGGGACAAAACATCAAAATTGTCAGTGTCTCGTATGAATTACAATCAGCACTAACATGCAGGGTTGCAGAGCAGAGCAAAACTCATTTGATTCACGTAGGCTCGGCCCAACACTTTAATCTCTTGTTTTAAATCACTACAACATCATTCATTTTAACATCATCTTGTACTGATTCAGTGATTTCCTAATTAGGATACAGGTTTTTTTCCTCCACCACACAACCTTCCTGAATACTCAAACTATTTTGTGTATTTAGTGTCAGATACATTTGAAAACATCATGTAAACAGTGTATGTTGGATTATAATGTTGGTGTAACTTCTTCCAGTATATTGCATCCACATGACACCACAAGAGAGACCTACAATAGACTGAAATCCCTGCATTCTTCTGCAGTCTGGCACAATGAACTGAAAATGTCTTGTGACTGACCACTTAAGTTAAAATGTAGCATCACATATCCTGCTGACTGTAATTTTTGGAGTGTACAACACTACGAGGCTACAAATAAACACAAATTAAGATTAGAAGAAAATCCACTTGATTGTGAACTGCAACATTAGACCTCCTATAGATCAGATTATATATACTGTAGGTGTTGTTTCAAAGGACTAAATGAGTCTGGACACCATGCTACTCTATAGTGAAAAACATAGTTGCCTGTTAAAAAGCTTTACTGGATTGATTGGATTTGATCAGCCATGTATGACATGTAAATGTACCCGTGTAGAGGTTACCATAGCGCTAAAGGCTATGTAAGGAGAAGAAGGAGGTTGATCTAATGTGAACAGTTGGATGTCTGGCGGGAACTTCAGCCTGTTAGTTGTGAATATTGATGTGACAAGAAGAGGGAGAGTCACAGTCAGGAGACTGAATTACTTCTATTGTCGGTGCACTGTGAGGAGGATTTAAGCACAAAGACTCACAAAATGTAACAGTGGTGGAAAACTCATCAGGTGGAGGTGACGCTGAACTGTGTGGCCTGAAAAGAGTGTCTTATTGTAAACATGCTGCCCTGCAATATTTCAATATCCTGTTCTTTCTTTGAAATGCTGCTGACAAAAGATCATCTGAAGGGTCATGGAAGATAAAGGTACACAACGTGCGCTGACTGATTACTGCATGTGGGCCACTGCGAAGAGAGACGGCGTGGTTCATCTGTTATTCATGAAGTTTAATACAGGAGCCACAACAATCAATCAATCTATTTCACCATGTAGCCACTTGTGCGTCACTAAGTGCGCACGGCGCCCTGCCTGTTGCTGGAGGAGAGAGGCTGTGCGCGCTCACACTCGCATTCAACAGGCGCTGAAGGATACTAGTGTTTCACCGCGTTTTTATTTGTAGACATGTTACTGTATGCTGACACGTGCGGAACTGTTGGAGACATTCACTGTGGTGATCTGGAGATCTGTGTTTTTAAGGGATGGTGAGGTGCTTAAGTTGCGCGCTATGGTTCATATACGCAATCCTCTCTCACCATTCTAGCTTTTGCACCTCGGTGAGTAGATCACACTCGTGAAACGACCGACGCATTCGCTATAATCGGCGGGGAAAAGGAGACAAGGATGGCAGCTGCACATAATGGATCCAACATAACGGCAAACCACACCAACCAGTTTGTGCAGCCGCCGTGGCGCGTCGCTCTCTGGTCCGTAGCCTACAGTTCCGTGCTGGCGGTGGCAGTGTTTGGAAACCTCATCGTGATATGGATCATTCTTGCCCACAAGCGTATGAGGACGGTGACGAACTACTTTCTCTTAAACCTGGCGTTTTCGGACGCGTCAATGGCCGCGTTTAACACTTTGATAAACTTTATCTACGCTACCCACGGGGAGTGGTACTTCGGGGAAGCGTACTGCAAATTCCACAACTTCTTCCCGGTCACATCCGTGTTTGCAAGCATCTACTCCATGACTGCGTTAGCTGTTGACAGGTGGGCATATGAAATGCTGCAAGAACCATATTTAGTGAATGAAAGCTAAATAAAGCTCAATCGTTCTCTCTCTCTCTCTCTCTCTCTCTCTCTCTCTCTCTCTCTCTCTCTCGCTCTCTCTCTCTCTCTCTCTCTGTAGATGATCAGTTACGTGTTTTTTTTTATACAAAATAATAATAATAATATAGTCATTTTAGATTCTTCTTATATGCATCTGTATTGCAGAAAAAAGGGGAGCAGCAATAAAGCCATTGAGGTAAAATATCTATTGTAATGCAGACTACATTCAACACACCTGAACATGAACATGAATATTTCAAGCTGGCGTGTAAAAAAAAGTCCTTAACCGAAACACTTTCATCTCAAGTGCTTCACACACGATGTTTTGGAGATCTTGTTTCTAATTATTCCACCAGCAGCGATCGAAAATGTAATCATCTGCTTTAAACTCACATCTGTATTGTTTCTATATAGCTAGAAAACAAACTGCACTCCATTCGGCAATGCTTGTGCAGGTCATTTGATGTTCTACTTTGTGCCCTCATGCTCAAGAACTTACTTATGGAGTCAGTTCAATTTATATTTACAATACATTATGTAGGCATTGTCCCGAAACTATTTTATCATCAGAGTTTATGCCCCCTGCTGATTTCAGTACATTTATTTCAGCTCCCAGTGGAGGGTGATAATTACGTGTTTGTGAATCGCATTCTGGAAAGGCGGTGTCCCAGCGGGACGCCATCTCGTCCACCATGATCCTGTTACACACATTTATTTTTACGTTTCACAGCCAATGAATCACAAAGTAAAGCTGTTTTTGCAAGAATCTGCAATGCAGTGAATGGCTCTTCGTGTGCCAACACCCATGTTATTACGCTATCTGACTCTCTTGTTTTCTGTCAGATGCATTCATATTATTTATCTCTTTTGCTCTTTCGCACCTCTTTCTTTTTTTGTTCCTCCATCTCTTTCTCTTTCCCTGCCCCTGTTGTTTCCAGTAATGTGGTGATGCAGTCGAGCTATCAGCCGTGCTTTGATACTGATAAGTGGACCGTCATAATGTTTGAATTAAGGGATTAGATTGATGAAGGAAGCGGCCACAGGCCAAACATAATGAAAACTAAATGGGTGGAGAAGTTGCATGCAGGCACAGTGTGTCTACAGCTAGTGCACAGTGTGTGAGGTGTTTTCTCCTTGACACACAGGGAGCAATGCATTTCCTGAGGCCTTGATCATTTTGGCTCCTCTACAGCAACTTCCATGAGTTTGTATTTTCGGTCTGCTGTGTCTATTTGATTCTGTCAACGGTGTACTGAGAAAGAGAACATCGGCGTGACCCACATGATGTAGATGTAACCTCAGGTCATGCTTTTCGTAACCCCAGTATGTTGCTGTCTCCGCTCTGTCTAGAAATGGCATGAGGCCACAGTTCGTGATCATCAGTGAATTCATCCTTCCTGTTGACTCTGTACTGCCAAGTGTGTTTCCTTAGGTACTGGAGCCAAACAAACGCAGATTGGTGTGTGAAAGGTAACTGGCGAAGCCTTGAAGCTTTTTGTGATGACACGGCTCGTGCCTTTTTCCATTACTCACACCTTTGTAGAATACAGTCTTATCATTGGGTCTTCAACGGTAGTGGCATATACTGTATGTATATGTACACATCAGAATATTAAGTGATATTTCAGTTCACTATACTCGTTCCGATATTGGTTTCATTTGACCAGTTTTTGAGGTATCAATCCATGAGATTTCTGCATCCACCCCAATTCAACGTAGGTTAATTAAAAAAATTCAACAACAGCAGTGTCTTTCCTAAGACAATGGGCCTCATACAAGAACCTCTCGTACAGACAGATTCGTTCTTAACTGGCTTGTTCGAGTGATTCAGAACTTGTCGCATTCACCAATTTTCTGGTATTTTGAATTTTGTCTTGAGTACGAACACAATATTTCAAGTGGTACAGACCTATCGTAGGAGTCATTTGCATTTAAAACTTTCATTCGTTCAAACTAAACCAAAACTATCTGCATGGAAATATAAAATCAGAACTGACCATTTAAGTATTTTCTAAGATGCTGTGAAGTGAAAGTGTCTGAAACATTAAACAAACTCCTCACCTCTGAGCCAGTACTTGACATTTAGTTGTACGCATAATGTGGGGATACTTCACGCCGTAAATCTCATCCAATGTAATCTCTACTCGTGAAACACCAGGCGATGATAAAGTGAGTGTTTAGTTGGTCACACACCGGTGACATGGCTTCCAAACAATATGTGGTCTGAAAGCTTTCACACAGCTTGAGACAGAGCAGACCCCCATGTTGAACAAAAAATATATTGTAAAAATATTTATTAATTTGCAGCTGTAATGTCTCTCTTATTGTGCCCAGTTGATGCTGACACCTCTGTAAATGTGCTTTGATGTGTATACTTGGCTACCAAAGAGGAGTGCGTGTGTAATAACGTTATTCAAGTGTGGCTGGCTTTGCATTGTGGTTATTGTTCAGTGGTTACAAGTCTACTATATCAACCACCGTTGGATCCCAAATAACACACACTGTTGTGGCACATACTTGATTGGACATCTGACAATCTATTCACACAGTGCCAACCACAAGAATTAGCTAGACACAGAATAAATGCCAAGCAATTACTGGTGAATAGACGGGGCACCTTTGCTGTTGGCCCTCAGAGAGTAATAGGACAAGAAGCATTCTTTACCATCTTATGAAGATTGAATTAGCGCCTCTAAGCCTACGTTAATCATGTAGCATCCTGAGTTGAGTTCGTGTTCAGCTGGTAATCTCCTGCCAGTTCTGAGTGCGCCACTGTGTGGTTCAAACTAAATCTCATCACAGTTTTTTGGAATGAATCGTCCTTCAATTTCCCTGAAAATCAGACACCACAGGCTAATTGGACTTTTACGGGCGGACAGGCAGAAAATAGTAAAATGTAGAGACATTTTTTTTATCGTTTTTAGGCCAGAAAATGACATTCAAACATAATCACATACAACAGTGCTTTCCAATATATATTTATGTTGCACCCATTGGTTTGTGGACCGCTGTTTTTAAGCCTTGAGTTTGACATTTTGGCCGTCACCATTTTGTTTTTTTACAACCAGTGAACGGAAGTGACAATATTTGGACTGGGAAGAAGTGACATAGAGATGCTGCATATGGCTCTGGTAGTGATAGTGACCTGTCAATCACAGGGTAGCCACTCCCTAAAGTATAACCTGCTTTATTGTCTATTTCAAAACTTGCGATTGAGACCATGAACTCATATTTACAATGTTTACTGAGGTAATAAATGTAGTGAGAAGTAGGGTCATTTTCTCATAGACTTCCATACAATCAGACTTCTTTTTGTAAACAGAGGAGTGACCCCCTCCTGGCTATTAGAAAGAATGCAAGTTTAAGGAACTTCCTCATTGGCTTCACTTTACAGAATCGAAGGTTGCCACTTGTGAAATGACCCGGTAGTGTCTAAGTGGCAGCCATGATAAGAGCTGTTCAAATTTCTCATTACAGCTGTGTGTCACGCCTCTTTTATTTGTTTACGTGTGCTGAAAACACTTTCGCAAAGGAAGTTTCCTTGCTCATAGCTTCTCCGGCAAGCCTCCTTGATCCTCCATTTTAGGAATTGGAATGCTGAGATCAACTTCTGGATCACAAGCTGGAGAATTAAGGAGCGAGGAATCGAGTTGGCACAAAATCGTGAAATGAGAAAGACTCTGGGTACATCCGAAGTCTCTTATTTGTCATTTCCTTGCTCCTCGATCCTTGAACCGGATCGTTGTTCTGCTCCACCATCTTGACGGCTGTTCCAAAGCTCTTGTTTCTGCTCTGAGGAGCGAGGAGTCAAGAGGGATCGAGGAGGAGCCATGAGCAAGGATACAAGACAGCAGCCTTCACAGAAGTGTTTTAACGGCCGACACGCCCCCCTCATTGTTTATCAATTATTTGATTAGACGCTGTAGCTGATCACGCTGGTCTGATATTTCAACATCATACCAGAGTGGAGAGAAAATCACTGATTAAACTCAAGTGTATCACTCCCAAGTTCTATAGATTTCACTTCACGCGACGCTTCAGAGGAAATGACGTCTCATTTCTCTTAAAAATGATTTCCTCGGTTCCTCTCTCCTTGCATGGTTTCCTTGCGTCTCGCCATGCATCCCTAGTGCAAGTCAGGGAAACGTTAATGCAATGATACAATTAAGAGACATGGGAGGTACCCCCAGATTCTCACTCAAGCCACAGTGTTTATCGGAATACACATATTTGATTGGCAGAGTAGTGTCACGTGAGAAGATTTACAATGCATGCAATTGGTGGGTGTCTTACCTGGACCGCTGAACGAGTACCGTAGAGTCTAAAAAACCTGCGCTGGTTAAAATAGAAGCACTCCGTCAAAATTGAATAATTCTTAATTACCTTTCCGATGTACTTTTTTAACTTTTCGACCACAGCCAGAGACTTTTCATTGACATTTTCTCTTTCCCCTTTTTCCATTATCTCAATGTCACAACCATCAACACACCTGCTTCCACTTCCTTCATCTGCTCAACAGGTCTTCCCCACCCGCCTCCTCACCTGCCTCTTATTGTCTAATGAGTCACTCACTACATATAGAGGTCCACTTCATTTGATCCTTTGTCAGATTATCATCATTGCTGTTTGGAGTTTTGTTACCTACTACCTAGCCTGTTACCCTCCCGTTGTTACCTGTGTTTGGTCTCACTGCCTGCAAGCCTTTTTTCTTAGTAAGTGATTGAACTTCACCAGTGTGCCTGTCCTAATCTGTGTTTGGGTCTTTCTTCAAAAAACATTCGAAAGCCTCAATAGAAACTTTGAATGTAAAAAAATGTAGATTCCCTAGCGAAATTACTCTTTATTTGAGCAGCTCAGAACAAGTCATTATCACAAGTATATGTTACTTTATTTTGTTACATATACTTGTGTTAGATGCCAAAAAGTGTGATGGAAAACTGCCACAAAAATTAAAACAATCATTCAATGATTTAATCAGTTGTTGAGGCTTTAAACACAAGTCTGTCTTTATAACCTCCTGACCTCTGACCTGTAGGTACATGGCCATCATCCATCCTCTGAAGCCTCGTTTGTCGGCGAAGGCCACCACAGGAGTTATCGTCTGTATCTGGAGTCTAGCCGTGGTTCTGGCCTTCCCTCTCTGCTACTTCTCCACCACCCGAACTCTGCCCCGCAGGACCCTCTGCTACGTGGCCTGGCCCCGCATGGCCGACGACCCCTTCATGTGAGAAATACTTTGGAACTTGCTGTTAATTGTTTTGATACCAGACAGCGTAGCTCAGTCCTTTCCACTTAAGCCAACTGTTGCGGATGCTTTGTCTAAGTTCAAATGTGGATCATTTTAACAGGTTCCTCCATACAAGTTAATTATAATATTATCCAGATATAACTTAGAATGTACACACAGGTGTAACCTTTAAGTCATTCCTTGTGAACTTTCATAGACAAATGTTTGAAACTAATGTTATTAATTTAACGAGCAGCACATTGCCTGTGACGGACCACATCCCTTCACATTCATGTTGACAGTTACATACACACACAGTATTGGCTGCATTGTTACCATTATTTGAAATAGATGAGGACATGAGTTGCTTGTACTGTAAAAGAAAATTATATTCAACAAGTTGAAAGTTTTTGTTGATATTTTTCTAATTTATATATATATGCTCAACCTGGGTAGAATATAAAAACTACTGTGTATTAAATGATATTGTATAACTATTTTATAAATGTAAACACTTATGCCTTTCCTCATTCTTTTCTTCCTAGGTATCATATCATAGTGACAGTTCTGGTCTACGTGCTGCCCTTAGTGGTGATGGGCATCACTTACACCATCGTGGGGCTGACTCTGTGGGGAGGGGAGATACCAGGAGACTCATCTGATAACTATCACGGACAGCTCAGGGCTAAAAGGAAGGTAAGCATGCTTGAGCGGAAACGGTGGGCCCTTCCTTCAAGAATTCAGATATTGACCCGCGGTGGCCCACTTAGTAACTGTGAACAGGATCTTTGAATCAAAGTCAGAGACCCAGGAATAATCTATAATGTTCTGCCACAGAACAGCCTTGGGCTCCAGGTAATTGTTATCTCAATTCTGGGAATAGGAATAGGAAGTGGATCATCTGATCTTTTTTTTTTAAACTGAAAGGCATTCAAAAAGCATCTCCCTAGAGCAATTATCCATCTTATTGTTACTGTATACCTTTAGGATTTAGTTTCTGTCTCTGTTCATTTTGTTGCTGTGGCAAACACATTTATTATCTGATGGTGAAATCCCAGACCACCCCCAAATCTAATTAAATGTAATAAATTAATTAACTAAGTGAATCCTGCTGATAAACAACCTGGTACGAATATAACATCACTGGTAGAGATAACAAGGTTATTCGATACAGCAAAATATGTTGTACAATTTAACCCTTTAATATAGAAAATATTAATATTTAACACCTTTTAAATGAACCTATATACTCCCTGTAAGCTTTCTGTTGTGTTGTTCAATCACTGGAACTATACTGTTTCTGCTTTGAATATGATTGGAAATTGTGTTTGATATGTATTGCACATGAAGCAGGACTATTAAGATAAAACATAAAAATAGTAGAACACTGGGCTCTTTAAAAGAAAAGAAAAATAGGAATATTACATTTGATTCCCATTAAGCTCCACGATTAGTAATATTGTGTAGATTTGCTTTAAGTTTGAATAAAAAAGATTCTATAAATCTTACACTTAAAAGTGAGAACAGCATATTGCATTGATCAAGAATAATGACTTTTGTCTTCTGTATGCGTGTGTAGCCGGTGAACATGGTGCACTGTGAACATTTCAGGGAGGAAAAGCTTAATTCTACAGAACACAACCTTTGTAGTTGTCTCTTGTCCTCAATCAACTCTTTGTCCGTGAACACGGACAAGCTCTGAAAACCAACAGTGTCTCGAGGCATTATGACTTCCTCCGCACTTTGGAAGACATCGAGGCCTTTTTGTCTCATGGGCTCATTCAAGACATGCTTGGTCTATGGGGAGTCAAGGGAAAAGGAGTATTTGTGTGTGTGTGTGTGTGTGTGTGTGTGTGTGTGTGTGTGTGTGTGTGCGTGCACAGGATAATTCATCCCTCTGTTTCACTGGGATATTTCAAACAGCCTTAATTTAGTTGTGATTTCAGTGGCACTTTCAAAATGCAGTTTGCATTTTTTGTGTATGTAAAGTCTGAATTATAACTTGAGCTGAAGCATGTTTTTCTCTCAAACTCCACCTTGTCGCCGTCACTGGTTTACATGGTACAGTGTGTTTTTCTTAGGCATGAATGTCATGCGGGTTGAGAGTGTTGTGCTTGCAGACTCTGGTCAGAAAAGGTTACAGAAAGGAGAGAACATTGCCCATGGCAACAGTGTTAAGCATCACTACTAGCTGACTCAGAAGCCATTGTTTTTACTGTTCTCCAGACAAAAATCCAGTTAGGAGAAAAAAGCAATGCATGGCAAATCATTTAGCTGTTTTTAGGTGATATTTAATTAGCAGTAGCCAAAGCAGGCTGTCATCAAGTGTATACAGTACTTTATACTACTAGTATATCGTGTGGCATTGAAATATTTTCAGTATTTTCAGGCCAGGCCTTAATCACCAAGCTTCAGTAACCACCAGATTGTCATAATTGCGTCTCAGTGTCTCTGAGTTTATTTAAGTAAATTTAAAGAGCTGGGTCACTCACAAGGTTTTTTGATCTCAAGATATAATAAAGGTGAATGTAATAAAAAAAACATGCATTTAAAAGACTCAACAGCAATGTTTTAAAGGATCTCTATACACTATTCAGAGCATTAATATAGCAATATAGCAGCATACATCTATTAGCTGTAAAGATATAGTAAAGTATTGTCCACCTGAGCAGAGGATAAAGTTGCTCTTCTCGTGTGTGTGTGTGTGTGTGTGTGTGTGTGTTTGTGTTATAATCCTTGCGTCTCTGTGCTTTGTTTACATAGCCATGGAGTGTATTGAAGAGTGTATTGTGCATCTTCAAAAGAAGCTGTAACCCACATAAGGAATTGACAGAGTAATTCGTTTTTTGTGGATGGTATGAAAGTGGCAAAGGTCACTGCAATGAAATGATTAAATTGAAGTAAAGAAGAAGAAAGTGGTGATTTCATACAAAAACAACCCATGAACAGTGTTATTATTTCTCAAGATTATCCAGTGTGTCCCCTTTAATGATACATTTCTTGTGCAGCCATCACAGGTCTGTGAGGTGATAGGAAGCAATAAAAAGCAATAATAATTTTTCATCATCTTTATTGCTACTCAGACTGACTAGACTAGGGGTAGTCAATTCAAATTCAGCGAGGTCGAGTTAAAGAGAATTTACTCATGCAAAGGTCCGGAACATTAAAATAATGTCTTAACTTGTGCTATGATTTAGTCCCATATATATTGAAGTAGCCAATCAGTTGTATTAACGTCTGTATGTAGTCAACAGCTGACTGTCAAATCAAATAAAGAAAGTTCAATTGAATAATATCTCAACAATATTTATTGTCAGATTTAAAATTTAACTGGTTAAATTATAAAAAATACATCCTCGAATAATAAATATATGTTCTTCTCTCATTTCAAGTATAACATGGGCTGGATTATACAATACATTACAGAAAGCTTTGAAAAATGTGACTCTTAAAATACAGCACTTCATTTTAGAAAAATGTATTTAACTGAATCGTCTTTGCCCTGCAGCTTTAAATTCAGTTAATTCAGGTGTGAGGTGGTCAATCAAAAAAAACACGATACTATATTCTTCTCATCTTCTAAAAAGAGAAATTTGTGTGCAGGGACTTTATCTGTGGTTATTAAAACCTCTTGTTTCAGCTCTATTCTACGCTTTGTTTACATCATTTTTGAGCAGTGAATTCATGTGTTAGGATTCTGATTATATTGGGCTCTTAGATTGTTTATTTTCTGTGCTTTCATTTTGGATGTGAGTGGGTACGTTTGCTCAAAAGATTTGTGCTTTGTCACCTAGTGGGGCTTCACATTGCCTCTTTTAAAAACACCACAGTCTCTGAACATGTGAGACACACTGGGTTTTAAATACCCATAGGAAGAATGAAGATATAAGAGTCTGTCTATTCTTGGTTAAAGGCTCTGGTTTCGTTGTCCACATTTCTCTTTTTGGAGCCAACATGTGAAATAACGTTTCTGACTCGCGTACTTCTCTGATAGTTTGGTCTCTCTCCCCGTCTCTCTCCCGTGTGTGTATATGTCACTGGAGTTACGACGCTTATCGGAATACACATATTTGATTGGCTGAGTAGCATCACGTGATTTACAACGCATGTAATTGATCGGTGTGTTTCCTGGAAAGCTGAACAAGTGGCGTAAAAGCTGCACCGGTTAAAATAGAAGCGCTCTGTTAAAATGTAATAATTATCAATTATCCATCCGGTTATAGGTCCAGGTCCGGATACAACGCGTCTGGGTCCGGAACCGGACCGGACCGCGGTCTGCCTATTTTTGACCCCTGGACTAGAACATTGTTTTGAGTTAATCCATTCTTCCGCAATGATCATGCTGCAGCTGGTGAGTTCTGAGCTCATGCCTGTGGCTGTGCGTTCGAAATGTCAGTCTGTGACTAATGACCTGTCATGAGTCTGCCATGTGGCTATCTAAGGCAATCTGTGTTGTGTTGTAAGCACCATCGATCATCCATCTTGAAGTGTGTGTGTGTGTGTGTGTGTGTGTGTGTGTGTGTGTGTGTGTGTGTGTGTGTGTGTGTGTGTGTGTGAAGCTTGGGATGGATTACCTCTACAAGATCAGATTTTTCCAAAAATGAAGTACAACAGTGCAGGATATGTGAGTGTCATGCTAACTTGCAGAGATAACCGGACAGTTCTTATCGTGGCGGGACAGGTGTCAATAGATCAGTCTGCATGAGAGAGATGAGTGTGGGTGTGCACAGCCAAGTGCACAGGCTTGAGTCATAATGATAATCACAATAGAATCTATTTATTTAGGGTCATTCACCAAGTCACGCTATAACACAACAGGAGTTGGCTGCTTTCTTTCTGTGACTACAGTCACATGAACTCCCGCAGTCTCGCTTCACACCAGTGATTGTCTAAACTTTGACAGTGATTGTCTTACACTCATGTGCAAGCCATTCTTGTATAAAAGTTTTTTGCTTTTTTCAGACCCCCGACTGCTTTCTTATTCTTTCTTGCAATGGATTTTAATGACTCGCTCCAAAGAGCATCACTGTCTCCTGGGAAAAAAGGCTTAGTGCAGGTTATTGAAAAGTAAGTAAGTAGGGCATCATACAGTATGTTTCGTATTTGCTTTTGCAAATTAGTAGTATACAGTTTACATAATTAGGAGGAGGTTGGTTCACTAGAAAGGATATTTTCAGTCCATGAAGTGTTACACTGTTGTGATACACAGACGTTGTAGATGGTGGGCATACCGTAAAAAGCACAGAAAACAAATGAAATCACTCTCTTCCTCTGATTTGTTTTCTCTTTCTTTCCTCTTCACCTTTTGTTTTAGCTAAATCAAGCTGATGTTTGTTCTTATTGTATCAAATTAAAAATTTTAGGATTATTCTGGCTTCAACCTAACTAATGAGTAGTCATCTAATGGAGTAATGAAGAAAAATGCTGGGGCAAGCAAGGCAAGGCAAGTTTATTTGTATAGCACATTTCAACAACAAGGTAATTCAAAGTGCTCCACATAAAACCATTAAAAGCATCAAAACATAAGGCAAAAGAAAAGGAGATTTAAAAACAATTAGGAACATTCATTGAAACATTACAAACAGTCATTAAAACACTAAAAAGCAGTGTAAGAAATAAAATACAGTAGTAAAATACAGAAATGCAGGAGATTGATTAATATCCTTGAATCTGGTTCAATTAAAGGCAGCAGCAAAGAGAAAAGTCTTCAATCTTGATGTAAAGGAGCTGAGGGTCTCAGCAGCCCTGCAGCTTTCTGGGACTTTGTTCCAGATATGTGGAGCAGAAAAACTGAACGCTGCTTCTCCATGTTTAGTTCTGACTCTGGGAACAGAAAGTAGACCGGTCCCAGATGAGCTAAGGGGTCGGGATGGTTCATAAGCTAGCAGCAGATCAGAGATGTATTTTGGCCCTAAACCATTCAGTGCTTTGTAAACCAACAGCAGGATTTTAAAGTCAATTCTTTGTTGGACAGGAAGCCAGAGCAAAGCACTGTTACAATCTGACTCAATATCCATTTTATGCACTAAAAAGCTCATTAGCATGTGAGTTTCATTATTGTTTTTTTTCCAAAGCAAATCTGCATCAAAGTAATATGTTTCTCTCATCTACTCATATTTGTTTCCCACTGCTCATTTGAATTTATATTTGAAAGTCTGCATGAAGTATTTACTTCAGCTTCTTCTAAGTTCTTTTCATTATTTTTATGCTATTTGGCTTTGTTATTGTTTCCATTTGTAACTACATTAGCAACCTAAAAAACTAATTGAAATTAACTTTAACTTTAACTCAAGTAAATACTAATATCTGCGCTCCTAATGGTTTATAAACTCCACTGATATGCATTAACTTATTGCACACAAAGTTAGTTTTATATTTAAAGGCCCCTTATATCTATATCTATAGTAAAGTCACAGGATCTTAATTTATTTATTAATTGCACCTCTTCTTGTGTACTAATATCTCCATTTCTCTATTGTTAGCTTTGATACATTTGTGAGGGAGGGACAACTTACACCTTTATCATAATATTAGTTAAGTCTAGTGATCTCACTTTATATCCAGTACAGCCCTGCAACCCTTCAACTTAAGAAGAGTTGTAATTAGCCAAAACAACTAACTAAACCACCTGTCTGCGTAGGCAAGCAATCAATAGATTATCAACCTTGTCTCCAATATATATATATATATGTACTGCTAACTTGCAACAGCAAATATGTTTTGTTTGAAAATCGATTGCCTCCACATGGCTCTCAACATGGGGACTGCTGAGCCGGCTGCTGCTAACAGTGTTAACAGTGCAAATAATGGCAACAGTGCTGACAGAGCTAACAGTTTTTACCTGAGGGGGAACTAGTGGGTGGGTGTTACACTTCCACGACAACGCCATCGATCGTGACAGCGTTATCAGGTGTAACCGCCATATGGAAGCGGTGCGAGCGGCGGCCGTGAGAGCTTGGAATATGCGTGGACCTCTAAGGGCTGTAGCTATTGGATTCATCCCCCCTCGCATGCGTGAACATTTTGTTTGTGCTCTGCACGGACCATAGTCCTACTTTAAACCAGCATTTCTTCAGTTGGCATAGGTGGCACCATAGGGGGCCCAACGCTTACAAGGCTGTGCTGAAACACATAGAATCCGGATACACAATATGTAACCAACATTTTGCACTGGAAAATTTCTTGGGCGGGCCAAGACTTCTGTTAAAACTGACGTTCTATTTCATATAGTCTTTGCCCTCTAAGAGCTGTGGCTGTTATGGGCGAAGCTGAGGTATATGTCCCGATGTGACACCAAGTTCCACAAGCAGACAACAAACCCCAGCTCACAGATGTGGGTGACACGTGTAAAAAGTCAGGGAGGTACTGACTGGGCCATGGATGAAGATATGGCTGTTGTGGAGTTTGCCCAGACACCCTGCGAACGCTCCACTTTTACTGCACTGCAGACTTGTGTGATGGTATCGCATAGGCAGACACTGTTTTGACAAAACCACGCCTTGTGAGTGTCCCCTGTAATGAACGAACAGCTGCTGCGTCCTCCTTATGTTTAACGTGCATGCGACATGCTGAGAAAAATAGCGCACTGGGCACAGTAGGTGAGACTGTTAGAGGAAACCCTCGAGAGAAATGATTCTCCACCGGAAGGAGTTTGTTCAGACTTTAGGTGTAAATGAGGGATTTGGCTGTAAAGTTTCTGCACTTTCGTCCATAGGTCACTCACTCTCTTAGCTGATGTCAGGGCTAGGAGGAGTGTTGTCTTCACGGGAAGACCAACATCTTGTTGCTGGCCGTGGGGCTAAAAACCCATTAAATTCAATTCAATTTATTTTTGTATAGTCCAAAATCACAAATTACAAATTTGCCTCAGAGGGCTTTACAATCATGACAGACTGTGTGTCCAAAAACGTGTTCATGGTTATATTACATTTTCTGTCACAGCCTATGACAATAGCACCAGTAATCCTGCTCCAGGGCTCTTGGGTACAGTCGATTAATATTCTTATTCTTATTATATGACGTTTTTTTTCCCACTGGTCTTTGTAGTTCAGCAATCATGAAAGTGGTAAAAAGCGATAAGACATCCTCCCTTCTAGGTCTGCTAAACTGTATGTAAATTTCATATATTTGTTCTTCACCCATCTCATATTCTCTCTGCTCTGTCTGAGCCCATTTGTGTTGGATTTTCAAGTTCAATCCCGGAATGAAACCATCAAAGGGTGTGCATGCATTCACTCAGAAACATACTTGCCCATGTGTAGATTATATCTTCCGTATAATAACTGGTCGCAACTGGTTTTCATAGAACTTAATCAAATTATGTATTTCCTTCTATTCTGCCAATTGCGTTTGGTCAAAATGATGGCAGATGCAGCATTAATTTATTTCTTATGTATTTTATGTAAAGCACATTGTGGTTTCTCTCTTCATGCAATCTGCCTTGTCTTAATGTTTGTCTTGCCTTACTAGTTAGCAAGAGTTAACATCATTTCTAGAAGACAAACTGTTTGTGCTACGTGCTAATGGCAAAATGTCTTACAACTTACTTTTAGTAATTTACTTCAAAGTCTTTAATCTTTCACTGGCATGTAATCTAGGAAGCAATGGATTGTGGGATTGCAATCAATGCAATCCTGTCTTCCAGCATACCTAAAAAGTAACCTATATGGTAAACTTAAAACCCGTAGTTCTCAGGAACTAAATAAACAAAAAAATGCAGGTTGACCACTGGTCGATTACTGAAAAAAAACTCAGGTTGGGAGGGGTGGGTTAAAAAGTGACAGAGCAGCAATTGCGTGCAATAATCCACCTTTTCTTCCCCTCTGTCTCTCAAACACAAATGCACACGATCCGTGGTGACTAAGTCTGCTGGTCTTAGTCCTTGTCTCTGACCTCAGTCCAGACAATTGTCCTGTCCGTGGTGAAGATTGGCTCTCATAATGGGTCGGGTTGATATTAAAAAACCCTGACCCATATTACTAAAAGGCAGACAATTGCTGTATGTGGGATATGTACTTAATTTGAATGGTTCCCTCTGTAGTTAGACCGTTCTTCTCTTCTTTGTCCTGTGGATTACTTCCCCATCAAGAACATTAAGTTTGAGACAGAGAGAATTACTTAGCTCTGTCTGTTTGATTACGAGGCAAACCAGTCAGTCCGTCCCCCCGGAGGAAGGTAGAAAAAAACCTCAGTGTGAAATGCTAAAAAATAAGGTACTTTAGGTACATTTTAATCATAGTTATGCTGATGTGTCAAATGCAAAATCAATTCTTATTACTTACTCGCTACATTGAGGGCGTTGTATTTCTTAATTAAACTTCACACAGGTTCAATTCTTGGTTCTAGGTTCAAAAGTTTTGTGAAAATTACTTAAATTGTGTCTCCTCTGAAACAAATCTATCAAATTGCAAACCAAACAACCTGGCACTTCAGGTTAACCACTGTAAAACAAACATTGAGTCCTATTTTCAAAAAGTCAACCTATAAATAGAGAAAAGATGCATTGTTGTGTTTTTTTATCATCAGTTTTTAAAGAGTCTTCTCGAGAAGATCAAGAAGATCCCCTCAAGATGATGACGTACTCCCATCTTCCATTTTAAGACATAATAACCTTCCAGACAATCTCAGTGATTTATATGGGAGATATAAATGGTCTCTAGTCATTACTCTCCTCCCATTCCCCCCTCTATTCTACATCCAGGAAGAAGAGGGGAGGGCCGTGTTCAGGAAAACGAATAATAGGAGAGCAGCAGGCTTGGACAGTATCAGTCCTGCTGTACTCAACCATTGTGCAGCTCAACTGGCTTCACATCTTCGATATCTTCAATACCTCCCTCCGACAATGTACAGTAGCACAGTGCTTCAAGCACTCAACTATAATCCCTGTACCAGAATCAACCAAGATATTGTGCCTCAAAGACTTTCGACCAAATGCCCCAACATCTGTGCTCAAGAATGCGTTGGAGCGCATCAACCCTTATTTGAAATCCATCACCACCCCTCTGATGGATATGAATCAGTTTGCTCTCTGAGCCAATAGGACTGAGGATGCTGTTTACATAGCCCTCCACCACACCTTGCAACAATTGGAGTCACTCAACACCTACAGCCACGTCCTATACATCGATTTCAGCTCGGCCTTCAATACAATAAACCTCGTCAATCTCTTCAATAACAGGAGCTTCCTCTGGAGAGGCAACAGAGGGTTGAGGTGAATAGCCTTACATCTCGCCCTCACCGTTCCTAAATATGCACACAACACAACTATAATTGGACTCGTAACAAAATTAATACCGTGAGCAGGTAGCCCAAGCAACCACTTGGTGCATTGTTAACAACCTCCAGCTCAACATGTAGCACACTGATTGTTTTTATGATTTGTCATTTTCCTTGAATTATTCCTTCTTTGAAGCTATTTCTCAAAATAACCTTGTTTGACAGACGAGCAGTGAAAGCATGTATTATTGGTGTGTAATCTACAACCAAAATAACCTTCTTAACCTCATAGTAAATGTAATTTGCGAAGGACATCCCTCGTGTAACGGGTTAAAAAGATCTAAATGTATTAAGAGAGAAAAACGCATGTATTAACAGTGATTGAACAGGAATAACCATTTTTGTTGGATGGATTATAGTCCACAAGCGTATATGCCATACCAAATAAAAAGGTTTTATGTTTATTTTTGAAAAAGGAAATTGATGGAGCACATTTCAGATCCTTTGGCAGAAGGTTCCAGCTCACGGAGCATAAAAATAAAAAGCTGCTTCTCTAGTTTTGGAGATGACTCTTAATATTTTTGAAAGGCCAGCACCAGATGACTTGAGTGATCTGGAAAGCCATTCATGGCTATGTTGGAAATATAGTGTATTGTGCCAGAATATTCAGAGCTTTGTCTATGAGTAGGAGTTTATATTCAATTCTAAATTTCATGGGAAACAATTATGTAATTTAACAACAGGAGTTATGTGACTATACTTCTTTCTACAACCTTCTGTGTTCTGAATGTGCTGCAGCTTACCTAGTCCCCTTAACAAGGACTTAAAAACAGGATTTACAATAATCTATTTGTCCCGCTTTGCACAAGTTTTTTTTAATCTAGTTTTGTCATTGTAAACTAGCAAAGTATTTCATACAAATATTTTGCAGCTGGTTACTACCTCTTATGGCCACATTCTCAGGCTTTAAGTTTCAGTCATCAGTGCATCTTTTACCCAGTTCCTTGAATCCACTTGATTTTTAGAACTGAGCATAAGCATTTCCTAATTACTTAACACCCCATTGCTCAAGATATAATAAAAAAAACACCCTCGTTTGTTTGTTTGTTTTATTTTTAGGCTTATTTAAAAAGTTTTGTTTCCTTTTGAATGCTTTTTTTGGTTTATGGCACTAAATTGTCTCTTATAGCGTGCAGTCAGGCCTGACACTAGACAACAGGGGGCCCTATGCAAGATTTTCTGTTGGGGCCCTCCTTACTTTGTGTGTTTGTTAGAGAGAGACACATACACACACACACAAAAAACATTAAAACTGCTGAACTATTTCATTGCAAATCCACACAACCTTTATGCCAATGGGGTGGGATCATATTATCTTATTATGACCATCTTAAATAAAGGATTAGTGTTAAGAGTGCAGCTATTTATTGGTTTACCTCGTTGGTAGAAGTTTGTGTTGTAATGTGAGTAGCTTTTTTATGTACCTGCCACCCTTGCCATTGTGGTGTAACTCAAGGAACAATTTTATTTTCCTTCTATAGGCCAACCTATGTATGAATTTACATGTCTATGATGATGATGTAAAGCTTTCTGTTCACGTTAAACATGGGAATACCCTCGCCTCCATTTCTTCTAATATTCTTACTATTACGTTTAATACTCAGCTTGTTTTAGTTCTTGTTCTAAGACTATTCTATTTGCACCCATTAATACTTAGGTTATTTCCCTCTGTTTCAACACCCTTGAAGGTATTGGTATTGAGTTTGTTGATACATATAAATAACATTTAGTCAGACAGCAATCTTAATCACATTGGAACTCTAACTAAGAAATGTAAGTTAAACTCAAGGCTTTTTTCTTTCTTTTTTTACAATTCTTGAAATAAAAAAACACAACTTCCATTTTTGCCTGATTTCACTGTCTGTCTATAATATATTGAATACAATTTAGATTGAATTTCTGATTAATTTTCGAAATAATTATAGTTTAAATATATGGCCCCCTGCAAGCCACAGTGCAGCTAGGGATTAAGAAGCGTGGCGAGATCTGGTTTCCTCAATTTTCCAACACCCTCCCTTATAATCTCAGGCTATTATAATCAGTATCATCTTTTACATCCTTATCAAACTCATATTTTGGTGGAAGACCGCATTTTAATGTGGAATGTTTTCTTTTCTATTTTCCTGTTTTGTTACCTCGTTTGTTTTTATTAATGTCATGGTGTAGCATACTGCAAACGATACAAAAACTCTGTACTCTCCATTTTTTTCGATATTGTTCGGCTCTATTTGTGCACTAGTCAGGCTTTCTACTTACAAGGCTCAGTTCAGTTTGCAACTGTATAACTTACAGCCATACTGTTGCCATCAACAATATTATATAATATGACACAAGACATTGTTGGAAATATATACTCTGACATTCTCCATATCCGCCATGTTGAAAAATGGGCTGCAGGGAGACATAACTTTGCTACATGTCAGAGTTTTTTGTAGTTCACAACCCTTAAGACAGTCCAATAGTGCATATAAAACATTGCATGAGCTTCACAGGATATACTTTCAATATTGTTTATGTAGCTGTGTGAGAAAGAGACTATATGGATTTTTTTTATTTTTATCATGCTCAAAATCGTGGCCACGATGACTGGATTTTACAGTAAATAACTTGGGGAAGGGTGTCTTTTTGTTTTTGTATTACATATTCAGCCAATTGAGAACTTAAGATGTCTGTCGTAATGATGGGACAGCTTTTTGAAAATGTCTGTACCCATACACTGTCCTGTTACCATAAATGCCTCCTATCAAGTGTGTGTGCATGCGTGTGTGTGTGTGGGTTAATATGTTACTGAAAATAGTCCCCAGCAAAGACACAGTTGTCTCCTGTTTGAGTAACAGCACAGTGACCAGCAGTAAAACTTTAGGAAACCACTGTGTCATTTAAAAAAAGGGAAAGTAAATTTTTGTGACCTGTTTTTTCAGATTTACAACTGGAACAAAGGGGCTCAGGGCTAGGTGCCACAAACAATGTAAGGAGGTCAGAGTATTGAGAGATGGACTGATGCATTTTTGGTTTCGGGATTTATTATTGACTGTAATAAAAATAATGATTAAGGCATTAAAATAAGTCAATGTTGACTTGTCATCTCACATGGGACACAATACGTCAAAAACAAACATAATCCGGGAGAATATACAGTTGTGTGAAAAAGTGTTTGCCCCCTTCCTGATTTCTTATTTTTTTGCATGTTTGTCACACTTAAATGATTCAGATCATCAAACAAATTTAAATATTAGACAAAGATAACAAGTAAACACAAAATACAGTTTTTAAATGAAGGTTTTTATTATTAAGGGGAAAAAAAAATCCAAACCTACATGGCCCTGTGTGAAAAAGTGATTGCTCCCCCCCCCCTGTTAAAACATAAATTAACTGTGGTTTATCACATCTTTGGAAAGCCGAGTTCAATTTCTCTAGCCACACCCAGGCCTGATTACTGCCACACCTGTTCTCAATCAAGAAATCACTTAAATAGGACCTGCCTGACAAAGTGAGGTAGACCAAAAGATCCTCAAAAGCTAGACATCATGCTGCAATCCAAAGAAATTCAGGAACAAATGAGAAACAAAGTAATTGAGATCTATCAGTCTGGAAAAGGTTACAAAGCCATTTCTAAAGCTTTGGGACTCCAGCGAACCACAGTGAGAGCCATTATCCACAAATGGCGAAAACATGGAACAGTGGTGAACCTTCCCAGGAGTGGCCGGCCGACCAAAATTACCCCAAGAGCGCAGCGACGACTCATCCAAGAGGTCATAAAAGACCCCAGAACAACATCCAAAGAACTGCAGGCCTCACTTGCCTCAATTAAGGTCAGTGTTCATGACTCCACCATAAGAAAGAGACTGGGCAAAAATGGCCTGCATGGCAGAGTTCCAAGACGAAAACCACTGCTGAGCAAAAAGAACATAAAGGCTCGTCTCAGTTTTGCCAGAAAACATCTTGATGATCCCCAAGACTTTTGGGAAAATACTCTGTGGACTGACGAGACAAAAGTTGAACTTTTTGGAAGGTGTATGTCCCATTACATCTGGCATAACAGTAACACGGCATTTCAGAAAAGGAACATCATACCAACAGTAAAATATGGTGGTGGTAGTGTGATGGTCTGGGGCTGTTTTGCTGCTTCAGGACCTGGAAGACTTGCTGTGGTAAATGGAACCATGAATTCTGCTGTCTACCAACAAATCCTGAAGGAGAATGTCCGGCCATCTGTTCGTGACCTCAAGCTGAAGCGCACTTGGCTTCTGCAGCAGGACAATGATCCAAAACACACCAGCAAGTCCACCTCTGAATGGCTTAAGAAAAACAAAATGAAGACTTTGGAGTGGCCTAGTCAAAGTCCCGACCTGAATCCGATTGAGATGCTGTGGCATGACCTTAAAAAGGCGGTTCATGCTCGAAAACCCTCCAATGTGGCTGAATTACAACAATTCTGCAAAGATGAGTGGGCCAAAATTCCTCTACAGCGCTGTAAAAGACTCATTGCCAGTTATCGCAAACGCTTGATTGCAGTTGTTGCTGCTAAGGGTGGCCCAACCAGTTATTAGGTTTAGGGGGCAATCACTTTTTCACACAGGGCCATGTAGGTTTGGATTTTTTTCCCCCTTAATAATAAAAACCTTCATTTAAAAACTGCATTTTGTGTTTACTTGTGTTATCTTTGTCTAATATTTAAATTTGTTTGATGATCTGAAACATTTAAGTGTGACAAACATGCAGAAAAATAAGAAATCAGGAAGGGGGCAAACACTTTTTCACAAAACTGTATGTTTCCCTCGATTCGTAATTGACAATACAGTTTTGTTGTATGGGAACACAAGTTTTAGGAGTCCAGGCTGTTCTTTGGGAACGGAGCATTTCACGTGCAACTGACTTTGGTCCTTACGTCTTCCAGTTAGTCTTCTCACTTCATTTTCAAGCTCGACTTGTATCCTCTTGAGAAAATACAAGCCTTAGTTTATCCTCCACCCAAAATACTGACTAACTGCTTCACCACTGTTTAGCAGCCACCATAGTTTACAGTACGGCTTATGTTATGTCATAAACTTGGGGTGCCAGGACTTCTGTTTGGATTTCAGGAGGGTCCCAATGATGTCTGTTTTGTCTCTGGTAGCGTGCCTCAGCCTTCCTCTGAAGAGCCACATAGTATTATGGATTCATTTCATTTCATTTGGTAATAACATCAAAGGAACTAGAACATACTGTCCCGATTTCTATTCAAGTCTTGCAGAGCTGTTCCTGCAGTACCAGGTGCTACCAAAATGCTGTAATTCAGAAATGGACTGAAATGAAATGCTCCACATTCCCCCCACCCCACACATATTCTTCAGTTTCAGAGACGTTGACTGTTTTTTTTATTTTCCGTGTAACGTCCTCCGGCTTACGCACTGCGATCTTTCACTCTGTCTCTCTCAACAGTGACAGCTTGTGAATGTTTCTTGTCATCTCTCGCTCTCGCTCTCGCTCTGGCTCTCTCTCTCTCAGGTGGTGAAGATGATGATCATCGTAGTAGTGACTTTTGCCCTCTGCTGGCTGCCTTATCACGTCTACTTCATTGTGACGGGTCTCAACAAGCGTCTGAGCAAATGGAAGTACATCCAGCAGGTCTACCTGTCAGTGCTGTGGCTGGCAATGAGCTCCACCATGTACAACCCTATCATCTACTGCTGCCTTAATAGCAGGTGGGTTACAACAGGGTGTTATGACAATCTAAAAAACTAAATGTTGCAACTGAACGTAGTTTTACAGGGCTGCTAAATGATTGATTTTGTTAGAACACATCACTGAGTGCTGTTACATTTCATTATATCTTTTACTGGAAGATTAAAAAAGTTAGGCATGGATTCCAATTGGACCCATTAGACCCATTTTTTTATGTTTTCAATTCTCCCTTTTTTTTTCCAAACAAACACTTTGTTTTGCAATCCTTCCCCACTCCCTATTCATGTGGCACCAGGTTTCGAGCTGGCTTCAAGCGAGCGTTTCGTTGGTGCCCGTTCATCAAGGTATCCAGCTACGACGAGTTGGAACTACGCTCCACGCGTCTACATCCGACATGCCAAAGCAGCATGTACACGCTGTCACGAATGGATACCACCATGGTGTTGGTCTACGACCCCGCCGAGGGCGATGGCAGCTCTGGAAGGAAGCAGTCCCTGTCGGCCAGGAAGAGAAGCTACATCACGTCTCGCCACGCGGAGATCACTGGATGCAGTGTTGATGGTGCGAAAACGCAGAATGGAGAGGCTCCAGGCACTCAACCCGAGGAGTTTTCTTGAAGGGTGTTTTCAGAGACATACTGTATGCGTGCAAGAAATGTACACAGATGCATAATGCACTGTACATACAAATGGTGCACATATGTTTGGTTTATTTAGACCTGATTTTGTAATATTTGGAATCAGCTGATAGCCGAATTTATTTTTATTGAATGTTTGTTCATTTTTCCCGACATAATAGCATTAAAGCTTAGAGTGTTAAAGCAGCTGTGGTAAACACCAAGACAAGTGTAGCAGTTTAAATATGTTTCACAGCAGAATAGCTCTGCTTTAAGAAAATACAGCATGCGTCACAGGTTTTTTCCAGCAGTTTCTCAAACAGGTGTTGTGTCTTGTATTATGTTGTGAGTGTCTGTGTGGAACCGGAGCCTCTTTCACAAAAGCGGATTGCGAGCAGTATTTAGATGCTGTTGCAAGTGGCAGCAAAGGATCACACAAAGGATCATTGCTTTCAAATTCCAAATACATTTGTGAGTCCCAAAGGGCTCTTCCATCCTCATGCATCTCTGTTTGTTTGCTTGCAGGTCTGTTTGTTTTTAATTAGTGAGACGTCTCAAAATCATCTCGTTAGAAATTCTAGCTTGGTGCAACAGGCCTCTGCTTTGGCCGGATGCTTTGGTAAAGATTCCTACTGCCTCTCGTCACTGAAGTTTAGTTCTCAACCAAGAGCATAGCTGTAGAGTCATGGTTAACCTGCAAAATAGCCCAGAAAAAAAATGTGACTGATAGCGACTGTGGCTGTGGTGGGTGGTGCTTTACATTTACAGTTCGGGAGCAGCCTTGTATGTTGTCAAGGTGAAGAATTCTGAACTTGTACAGTTTGATGATCTAAATATGTTAAAGTCTTCTTCCTATCCAATAAAGGTATATTTGCATAAATTAAATACTGCAAGTAGCTGTTTCATTACAGTAATTCAGCTCTGATTGGGATTAGCATTTCAACACACCCAGTGCACTGCTGTTTAATTAAGGTCTCGGTCCCACAGTTGAAATGATTGATAATTAAATGAATCAGTTCTGCTGGGAGATTCGCTGCTGGGAGTGTGAGACCATCTCACAATAGAGTTGATATGAAAAAACACCATGGTGGTTGTAATTATGTAAGTATGTCATAGTTTTTAATTCCATCTGTAAGTAATAACTGTGAACTTTGTGATGCAGAGGATGCACTCTGCATCTATTTCCCCCCCGAAGCCTCGAATGAGCGGCTGCAGAAAGCTGCCAATGGAATAGCTGTTGATCGAACACCATTTGGCTCTATATGTGGCTTTGAGTTTGGCTCTGAAAGTATTGAAATTGAGCTAGGATTTCAGTTATGTAACGGTTGTAAGGAACATGCTTTCTGTAACTGGCAAAAAGCCAGAGGCGAAATCCAGTATTTGCAGCACGCTAATAAACAGGCTGCTGGAGAATGTGCAGACTGAAAGCGAACTGACCAACAAGGACCGTCACTTTGCAACCAAGTGAAGGAAAGAATAAAGGAAGCCGCACAACCTCTGTTTTACTGTTCTAGAATGTTTTTTTTAAATGCCCAGTGTTTGCCTTTTGCAGTTGTTGGTGTTTCAGTAGTTTCTTCCAGCATGCTGCTTTCCTGTGTTGAATCTTTATTTAAATCCCTGCTTGTTGCTTTTTCAAGTGTTGAATCTGCACCAAGCAATATGGTAGCTTGTGCCGTGTTGGTTTTATAATATGAGTGGAACCATACTGTGACAGGATTATCTAAACCATATGTATCCCCTCTGACTCACTGCGAGGAACTAAACATGATAATAAGTTGTTTGACTTCTTTCATCATCAGTGTTTTGGTTTGTTGAAAGAAATATTTTAAAGAACAATGTGTGCAGTGTCCTACTAGTTGCACTTTGTGATGACAGATACAACAAATGTCAAAAGGTTCAAAAGACGTTCATTTTGTCACGTTTGGAAGAAAATGTAAGCTCAAATCTTCTAGACTGACCATCGAAACACATTATAGATGTCCTTAATTATTCTTACCAACAGTTCTGAATGTTAGAAGACTTCATGAAAGTATTTACTCAAGAATGTGAAGAAAAACAAGTTTGTGCATTTCAGTGTCATGCATTTTTAAGATGTCGTCTATAATCCTAATATTGAAGTTGGTTAAATATTTGTGTCTGGTGATCAATCTGTTTTCATATTTCTCTGTAATAATGTATGTGCTTTGTATGAATGTACAGTACAATGTGTGTCTCTATCTCTGTCAAGTGGTGACCATATTATTTGTTGTGTCTTTAAAGGATAATTTGTTTATTTCGACCTGAGCCTCATTTCTTTGTTCTCACAAGCAATCAATCAATGTCATTACTTCACTACATTTTGTCCCTTTTACTTGGCTAGATGTACTTTTATTGCTCTTATTAAAAAACAGGACTCGGGTTGAAATAAACTATTATATTTTCCTTTAAACTAATTATAATATGATTTTTGCTGGCAAGTGACAATTATTTTGGTAATATGAGATGAGGAATTGTAGGAACTTATTGTTATTGATAATACAAAGTGACTTTCAAATTCAATATAATATGTCTTAGGGGTTTTTGGCCTGCTTTAGTCAGTGGTGATGTATTTGCTTCATTAATGTAGCTTCATTGCAAACGTCTTCCTTACAGTATAATGTTTACAAGCAACACAACATGCTTATGATGAAACTTATGACTGTCAAATTTTAATGAGGAAAAAAACTACAACTGAGCAATAGTGTTTTGTCATAAACAATGCAGGCTATTGTAATAATGAGCAACTTTTAAATATCTAAATTTGTTTATATTCCTTAATTCAATTACCTCCACCACAGCTCATAATTACCTGTAAATCCAAGCATTTTGATTCAGTAATTATGAGATATTTATCTTGTTTTTGCAACGTACTTCCGTGTCTATCACTTCCCAGCTTGTTAAAGGTTTTACATAAGTTACCTGTGATCAGAAATGTCTTACATTGCAAAAACCCACAGCCATACTGCTACTAATCTCATATTAGCCATGAGTATTTGGGTAGGAGCACCAACGGGCTTGTTGCTGAATAGATAAAGAAATAAAGAAACAAATCCTTAGTAGAATTTAAGGAAAGAGAAACTGATTAATTTTCACCAATTCCTTTTAAATTACAGACAAACAAAATTATGTTAAATATGTATAATCTTAAACATTTATCTCTCTGTAGACATGGTCACTGTACAGCACAAACTTTAATTCTGTCATTATTTTCAGTCCCTTCAGCCACAGAACAACCATTCGTGCTAATTTATGTTAAAAGCTGCTGTCAGACCATTGAAATGCAGTGGAATGACAGCTCATCACCAAAGGAGTCACCAAAATTGAGATCAACTCAAATGTTGCATATTATAACATCAAGTTGACCTCTATCAAAGTGTCATTATGTGCTGCTGTCTCTTTCTTGCTATTCAAAATGGATTAATAAACCATTCATACTGTAACATAGAGTATGAACACAGTAACACAGTCATTTCAGTACCAGACTTTCATTTGTCGCCTGTAACATCGTTGTCAATCTGTCAGGAAACCATAGCAGTAATAATATCGTTTTTTGACCTCCCAATCCACAGTTAATGGCAGCAGATATCTAAATAGACAACCCTGTTTGGGGCTTTTTTCAAAACATGTAAAAACTACAGAGAGGCCTTCAACTTCAAAATGTCTTTATTGCTAAATCACGCAAGTGAACACATTTGATTCAATGTGTGGACGCAGTGAGCCTGACCAAATGGGGTGGACAATATCAGCAACAGGAAGCACTTTCACATGACTTGCAGTGCAAAAGGTCATGATAACATATTGAGCGAGGATACAAAGTTTCACAGTGAGCCATCCTTTTGATACAACAAAAGATAAATAACAACACGTCATACACAAAAATGCATTTACCACCAACAACCCATAGTAACAAAGCATGTTTATTTCCGTGGGTGTATTTTTCTTTTTGAGAATAACATGACATGGGAGATGTTCTGGAAATGTCACTGGTTTTGCAATCTATTGGTAGTCTGAAATGTAAAACTAATGTTATTTAAAAAATACATGAAAGTATATTGTCACATTCAATTGGTTTTGAATAAGTAAAGTAGTAGAATAGAGGGGGCATTCAGACGTAATCCTTCCAGACATGCTAAACTAAAACACTTGGAATGTTAATTTCTGAACCTGGGGTTGTTCAATTATTCATCTTGGTTGAATTAAACTATTATTTTACTCTAGAGGTTAGCACTGCTAAATAATAGGTATGCAGCAGCTTGTCTCTGCTGCTTTATAGTGCAGTCTAGTCCGTGGCGTTGCTTTTGTCAGGAATGTTTTATTCGATTTGAAAATATAACTATATGAATGCATGAATAAGGAACAAAAATATAAAAAAGCATTGAATATATTCAAATAAACATCACTGGAACAGTGTTAAATCAGTAAACACTGAATCTACTCGTTGCTGAGTTGAAAATGTGTTGGACGCCATGTCCTGTTTCTAAAGAAGAAGTGCTATTTTGCTCAGAGATCAAGCATGGATCTGCACCACTAAATAAGGCAATTGCTGCACAGCCATCCATGTCTACTGCATATGTCTTAGAAGTGCCGGTCTGCTGGTCTGTGTCACACCACTTGGCAGCTCAGTCTCTTTTAGAACAGCCTCTTACCCACCACAGCGGTGGAGAAGGAAAGTAGTAGAAAGCTGTCCATTTTGCTTAGCACTGTTGCAAGCAAAACACACATGTTTATTTCTGGTGGTTAAAATAATTTACTGCTTCTAGCCGTCTCGAACGAAAACACTTATTTTATTATCGTTGCCACTGGTTTTTATATCAACAGAACACTGAATGGATCCTTTTCTGTGTTTGCAAGTAATGTTTGGAAATCACACAATGGCAGCATCTCCTACAGTAAGACCGCTGACAGTGGCTGAATCAAAACTGCATTTCTTCTATTCTCCTCGCAGCCGTTTGTAACAATTTACATCACGGTATCTGCCCCTGTTAGGGAAGCCATGGCCATCAATTTGAAAGCAATCCCTGATATGGGGTCTCTTCAAGCCTCCGAATCTGAGGAGATGCAACATGCTGCAAAGATGTTTGTTCTGTCAGAAAGCCTTTGTAGATTACATTCCTCTCAGATTGAGAAGGGATTGTCACGCTGCATCTGTTCATACACTAAATATACGTTGTAGACTAAAGTCATTTGCTGCAATCTCTATACTGGTTTAAAAATGATTATTTTTGTTATCTTTTTTTAAAATTTGCATAATGTTCAGAGACTTGTTCAATAACAAATTCAATTAGCAGATGTGGAGGTTAATTTTCTTTCTGAAGCTTCAAACTTTGTGGTTCTCATACTAATACTTTGTGACTGAGGTTAATCTTAAACCACAGTTATTTCATGAAAGTGAATTAGATCCTGTGTGAGTTGACAAAGCCAACCTGTCAGCTGGTGTATAGCATAGAGTAAATGATGATTGAACTGAATCTGACATTGGGGTGTCACTCTGAACAGTGACAGGTGGTTAGTTGTGAAAGCCATGAAGATCTCTTTCACTATGCAGTTAAAATGCAGTGCAAATGATATTGTACATGATGGCTTGATTCACAGTAGCCTCCAGTTCATTTGTCAACTCCTGAAAAAACTTTTGTGAAAGCTTTGTTCCTGCTCTTTTGAACACGGTTCATATTAAATCAATATCTGCTCTCAAACGACACACTGAATGCATTTGCGAAGGTACAGCAACCAGGAAATGACCACCCCGGGGAGGGAATGTGATAAAACTGCTTTCATCAATGCTTGGGAATAGTACAGTGGACTATCATGAAAAGTTGACAGGAATCATGAAGCCCCAGGTGTGCAGGCTGACATAGAAACCAATGTTTTCACACATCACACACGCCTTTCATTCTCTGAAACAATACAATTTATAATAATGATAATGTAGAATTTTCCAGAAGTTATAAACTGTTTAAATAAACTTTCTTAATGTAATGGATCTCACTAACCACCAGCACCATGACTAGACATTAACTTAACATTTTGTTACACAGTGTGACAGACATATTTATAGGACAATGTTCAGTTTATTTCTACTTCAAAGGGCTTTGTGGTTTTTAAAAAGGTAGATACAAACTCAGTTATAATTAGCTGAGAGGCTATTAAAGGCATTCTTAATTGATGGCTTGATGGGAGACATCGGGGGGGGGGGGGGGGGGGGGGGGGGGTTTGTCCATTTTGGTCTTAATTAGGGTTTCATGGAAGCCATTTGACATGTTGCAGAAAAGAAAAATGGTGTTTAAACTTTAAAACTCATGATTCTTTTTAGCGGCTACAGTATCGGCGTCCTGGTATTTTGCATGTTTGCTCACTGTAACTGTTTACTGGGACACTTGAATACAACAGAGCCATCGTTAATGTTTTTAGTAACACTTGTGCTTTTCCTGCTATGGAAAGTCAAAATATCTGCTGTGAAAAAAGTATTGAGAAAGGAGGCAACTACCGAAAAATGCCTGGGAGACACATGGACACTGAACTACCAACAAAGACTTAGCTGGTCTAGTGAAGCCCACGAAGCTGCACCATGGTGACACCAAGCCAGCATGCGAATAAAAAGCCATGACCTGAAACCTCGACCTCGGTGAGTTGACCTAGCCTATCCTTCCTCTGTCAAACCACAGGGATAGGCCCCAGTTTGCCAGGCCTGAGGTTTCTATTATTTTTGAGCAAGTAGATCTATCATTGCCTGCCTGCAACAATGGTAAACCTGTGTGTGTTTTACTTGATAAACCTGTGTGTGTTTTACTTGATAAACCTGTGTGTGTTTCCTGTGGCTTGCCTTGAGATGTTTACAGTTTCTGGACTTTCCAAGTAAAACCAAACTGTGCAGATAAAGCAATGTAGTGACAGATGTGAGTGTTGTGTGAGTGTCTGGACATAAAGGAGCTTTCTCAGCAGCACAACAGACATTTTGACTTGTCAAACATAACTGTAATTAATAGCATAAATATTGGCTCTGTTAGGGCCATAACTTTTGAACACTGGGAGAAATCGCCCCCCTTCCTGCAGCCATGTGCTCTCAATCGCCTCCAAAACACAACAGCAGGTTTAAGTTATAATCAAATGGATTTATTATCCATACAAACATAAAAACAGTTACAAACCAAATCAAACAGAATCACACTATTAATAACAAAACAAACACATATATATATATATATAAAATGAAAGTGAGGCCCCATCCGGGCCACACGACAGACAGTTGTGTCTGCCCCATGGTACCGAGGAGGTCTGAATCTCTCCGGGATTCATATCTCCTTTTTCCCCCAAAGTCTCTGAAAAGTCTCACATTACATATCGATCAGCTCAATGATTGGCTGAAATCCAATAAGCCCCTCCTGGGCCGTTGACCTATTGTTCTGATCTTAACGCCTCACCCAGCCACTTTCGCCTCCAGCACATTCCTCAAACCTGATCACACAGACACTCAAACACACTACTTGGTTCAAACTCCTACAAGTACATACACTGTATCACATAATATCCATAATTAGGAACGCTTTAAAACTTAAATCCCTCACAGCTCCAATCTATTTAAGTCTTCCAGTTAAGTTCAAGGCCATAGTGATGCACCTAATATGAACGGAGCCATCATTAATGTTATTAGTTACACCTGTGCTTCTCCTGCTGTGACAAGACAAAGTGTGCTGCAAGAAAGGCAATGGACAGGGAATTTTAAGTACTTATATGTGTGACAAAAGACTGAGGTCTGCAAAACACTGTTTGGAAAGAAGTGCTTAAGAAGCTGTTCATGAGTTACAGCCCTGAAAAGAATGTTTCACCTCAGCTGCATCCTCTTGAGGAGCCCCATGAACACTTAATTTGAGTGAAGGAATGTTAAAGGAAGACTTCAGTGTGAGTTAAGTCTTGCACGACATACCAGGAGCATCAAACTGTGGCGTTTCCACAAAGTTCGAGGTACTCTAAGTCAAGAGCTACATTTTAGTGAGGAAGACCAAATGGGCAGAGATTTTACAGTGATGGATGTGGTGAATAACTGACAAAAACACAATGTTGTTGCAACAACTCCTTGCCTGGAGTGAATGTTTAATATGCAAATGTTATTTACCATGGTGTATCTGTATCGTGGACCCTTAAAAAATTCCATATGAAACATAGTCTCGAATCTAGTTACAAAATACACTATCTCTAGATGTTAGGGACTATATTATTGAGCAATATTGTTATAATTATTTGAGAATTAAAATAAGGTTACATTATATTTGTTAGCACCAATAGTGTCAACCCACAATATAACTGCAAACAATAACAGACTTAGAGGATTAGTGGCTGTCTCACAGTTCAAATTAATCCTCTACCTAATCCTCTGTAGATTTTCCGCTGTCAGTTCCATGCAGGATAACATTAATTATGCACTGTGAAAGGAAAGTTACAACAGTAAACAATCCTGTGTATTCTTGAACAACATTCAGTCCAAAATCTAATCTCCTGTATGTATGAGCATGGCTTGACACACATGCATTAAACCAATATTTATTCAAATCAAATGATAAGAGATAAAATACTTTACATACAAGAGTTCCACTAAATAGAGTCACCGGTCTACCGGAGTGCTAAACAGTAAGATGAGCTGAATCCAAATATCCACACTTTGCTGCAATTTCTTCGTTGCTGCAGGTTTATAAGTGCAGACACCTGTTGAAAAGAGATTTACCAAAGCTCATAGTAAAATAGATGTATTTTAAGTTTGTAATTGTATACTCTGATGTTTATCGTATATATTTTTATGACGGGGAGTTCTTTTTGAAAACGACTACAATAACCAAACAGAAGAGAGTCTATCTGACAAATACATATATTGTGTTTATATTTATGTAAATTCTAGCAGTCCATTAAAGTTGAATGACATATTAGCATCATGCGTGAGAGAACAGCTTTGGTAAATACGGTATTTCTTGGAATATGTTACTAATGTCAAAGCAATCAACCACATTCTTGTTCATTGAGCACTCAATGCACCTGCTCCTTGCTGTTGAGATTGGGTACGGGGCCGGCCAGCTCTTCTCAATGAGGAGAGGGATCACTGAATTATTCAAATGGTGTCTGTCTTCCATGTGTGATGCTCACTGACATGATGTGACATAGATATTGAGACTAGCTGCATGGCTAGATACCACAAAGCTTTGTTGTTGTTGCTGTAACTGGCAAAGCTTTATTTATTTAATAATAATTTATATAATCTGGTAGTTACTGCTTATGAAAACTAGATGGGTCATAATTATTTTAATACAATAGACAATAAATATGTATTGATACCTTCTTTATTTATTTACTTACTTTACTACTTCAGGAGGCCACTTGTTTGTCAATCAACCTCTAGGGGCAGGATCAACAATTACATTGAATTCTCTGTTGAAAGTAAAAGAAGAACTAAAATAATCACATAAACCAAGCCCTGAAAGTTCTATTTAAAAAGTATTAATTATAATTTTTTGTTTCATTTATGTTACGTACTCGCTATAAGGTGTACTGGCATTGTGCACAGATATTGTATATTATATATCTTTATTTCAGTGGATACTCGTGAATGTACCGTAGGAATATGTATCGGTAATTGATATTTAATCATTTTTTTGTAAATATATATTTAATGAGTGCTTAATTTATGTAATTGTAAATGTATTAGTTTATTTTACTGTTGAGAGGAGACATTTGTCGTCGTATTTTCACTTTATCTGTTTTTTAAGTAATATGCATTTTATTAGTTATTTGTGTCATTTATTACTTTATTAATATATATCAATCTTGTAGATCTGGAAGTGGACATTGTTTATGTTTTTTATGTTAAATGACCTTTGAGGAAGAACTGTTATTTCTATGTGATAATATGGGAGCATGGCTGTAAGGGGATTCATGGAGCTTGACACCAGGGAGCTTGAGGTGCTCGACACAAAGTGTGTGGTTGCATACTTTTGACTTTAAAACATTTGACCCAAATAAGTAACTGTTTTGCACACAACTCATGTGGCACTAGATTGTTTCCACTTCACAGCAATGTTTTTATATTTTAAATTGTTTCTGTAATTGTTCAGTCTACTCATTATACTTGTTTTATCAGAAGTATTCACACAAGTACCTCTGAGTTCAACAAATGATTACCCTAATTAAAAGATATTGCGGATGGTAATTTATATGGTGATGTGGTTGATTGAGTATTTGACTTAATCCAAACCAGATACGTATGGGCCTATTCAGTATTCTATTTACTCTATCACACATAGCCCCTCTGGAAAAACTGCACTCAAACATTAGTTTTGCCCCGGGCAAACATTTTATCATTCAAGAGAAATATGTTAGTTTTCCAGACAACAAACAACTGTCATTAAGCACTTGTTTATATACAAGGGCAGAGTACAAGCATTATAGGAAAAGGAGACAAAGAGTCTGTGTCACCAGCTGTCTATGCAAGGTACATCTGAAATTGATGTGACGCGTTCACCTAGATTGTTAATGTAGACAAAGACTCGCCACTCTTGGTCTTTTTAAAAAGCAGAAACAAACAACTCACTCCTTTTTATTTTTTTTAAACTTCCAAATTATACAGCGATGTTTCTTCTCCAATGAAACCATTTTAGGCCAAGCGTTAGTAGGACTACTACAAGAGAGAGTATATTAAGTTAACCAGACAACAGACAAAAGAGTTTTTTTCTTGTTTGTTTTTCTCTTGACAGAAAAACGTATAATTTGGTATAATTTGGGACAACGGTTGTCATTGTAGTAGTTGCTGCTGGCTTTATTTCTGGCGTTATTTCTCACCTGCTACAACAATGAGATTAGGTACAGTTAGAATCAAGAATCACTATTCTTGTGTTTTGAAAATTGCACTCTTTCAAAGCGCTGCTAAAAAAGTGATTAATCTTAAGGGCCTGCTATTAGCAACACAACACATAGCAATTTGTAAAACATGAGAAGTAAACCTTTGAAGCATGCTTTGCTGTCACAAAGCTCTAAAACTCGTTATGATGATATCCACTGAATTCTTTTTTAAAGGAGTGTAAAAGGTGCAAAGAAAATATGGTGTAAGTGCTATTTCTTGATCTCACCTCACAGATTTTCTCAAACATTTTCAACCTGCTTATTTTATTAAAGTAAGGGCTAAAGCTTCCTAATACAAAAATGTGTTCCCTATAGTGCCGAAATTCGTTTTCTAAAAATGTTTTCCCTATAGCTGAGAGAAGATCCTGGTAAAGATAAAAGTTATTTGCATAGCATCTTAGCCCTTAAGAGAGCTCCTAAGGTAAAAAAAACAAAACTGTATTTTTTTTTTTTAGAGGCTTAAGAGTTTCTTAAGCAGAACAGAAAATAGTAAAAACACAAAGAAGTAAGAGAAGTATTCTCCAAACGCTGTATGGCAGCGAGTTTATGAAATGCTTCAGATTAAATGGTGCAAGGATAATGTTTGTGTTTGATCTCATTAGAGATGTGCTCACATCTCCCACCAAATACAATAATGCTATAATGCCAGAAATGAAAGTGATCACAACACTACGATATTTGGCAACTGGAAAAATGCAACAGTGTTCACTGGTTTAAAGATTTACATGCCGATCAATGGTGCTACTTATACAGACTTGCCAGCATGCAGAAACTGATGAAAGCTGAGTCATTTTTTCCTGTTAATATCAAATAGATATAGATAAGTATAATTAGCAGCATGGAAAATAAACCGTAAGCAAATTCATACAATAACTATCTAAAGAATGGCTTACAATCTATTAAACAGATTCATAATTACTCCATGTCTGAATAGAGACTAAATTCTATGATTAGGCCGATCGATTTCACTGTGCGTTATAAGCCCATTATCAATTAGTGTGCATTTTTCTTTTTCTCTTCATATGAACCAAACACGTTTTTAAATGAATGTATCATACGTAGCAGCGGGCTCAACCACTCGTCCTCACTGAGGTCAAAGTTTATTTTCCTTCCTTGCTCGGAGTTGCTCTGAGAGGTTTCCTAAATCACTCCTAAGCTAGGACTCCTTGCTAGAAATGTGCAAGTTAGGAGCTCTCTGAGAGTATTGTCAGAGTCTTGGTGAATACGGACGACCCTTGACATTTTGCATTTGCGTCAACAATTCATCCACTTTCATACCCGACGTTAACTACAATGTTGGGTGATGATGTACCATCCTCAACAGTTAATTAATTTATGTTCCCAAAGGCGAAAACTGTATTGGCTTTATCATATGTGACATTTTAAACAGCATACTGTTATATGAGACGTCTTTGTGCAAACAATTCAGGTGGGAGCACGTTTGATTGAATGCAAGCAGCGCCATGTCTTGAGTTAATTAATCTCTATGGCATTTACCAAGTAAGCAATCAAAAGTTCAACCATGAATTTAATTGCAGCGACTTGTTTGTGTGGACTGCTTGTGATGATTTCCCAATGTTGAAAATGTCACACACCTGTACCTGATCCATAAGAACCCTTTAAAGTACACTATATGTTGATGTATGATCTCTGCATAGGTTTGCATGCAAGCTTCCTAAAATCTTAAACATCCACGCACTACACCAGAGTAGAAAACTGCGTTGACTTTTGCCCCTTTCACACCTGCCCCTTTTGTTATGTAACTGTGATGGCATTTAAACACATTGTTCACACGTCTGAATAAGCACCAAACTCACTTTTGCATAAAAGTGACAATGACAGTCTAAGTTTGACCGACAGCAGGAGAACCAATTCTCCAACAGCATGAACTGAATGCCATCGGATCAACGTAGAGCACAGCTACCTCAGTAACGATTGTACAGCTGACCTGACTAAGCTGCATTTTGGTGAGGAAACAAGTCATTGAGTCCTTTTATTACATTTAAAGTGTTAGAAAACTGCATACAATCTGCTGCTTAAATGTACTTTTAAATACATTTTGTATGACGTATCACACAGAGCTTAAACTCAAGGCATTTGCCTACAGTGTCATCAATTACATACATCAAGCCTCAGATAGTTTAAGGACCTCCTGTGTAGGAGATCCAACATATTAATTTCCCAAAACCTAAGTAGGGAAAGTGCTTATCTAGCACAGCACACACTGCGATGAGGAAACTGTGTACAAGTGCAATTGAAGGACATCTCCTCAAGGGACACTCTTTGGGATTGTGTCTGTGTGTGTGTGATGGATAATGGCTCAAAGAACAGACGTTAGAAATGACTGCAGGGTAACAGCAGTCTGGTACACATAACTGGGCTGAGTTGTACTTTCATACTATTGTACGTGACATAAAGAACAACATAGTCAGGCATGCTCCGTCATAGCAGCCAAGAGGAGGTGAGAGGGACCGGGAAGGATGTAATAACATTCATTTAATGTACAGTTTCAAAAGGAAGGGTTTAATATCAGATCACACTTTTCTGATGCTGTACAAGGTTTGTTTGAATCAATAACACTTGAAAAGATTGTTTCCTTTTTGCTTGCCACCTGAAACATTTATAGCCTCTGTTCAACCAGACTGAGGCCGTCTTTGATTGATAGACTTGTTAAGCGATTGGAGAAGAAAACACTGGACTGCCTGGAAAGCAACTATTAGAAGCTAACACGTTTAGATGTTATTGATCTCACGTTAATCGCTTTTACTCTGATCTGGTGGGTTTGAAATGGGCTTGTAATTGGCATTTACTTAGAATCTAAATTGCAGTTTAAGGCAAATAACAGCAGTTGTTTTGGAAACAACCTGATGGAGAACAACTGTTTACCCTCAGTGCAGCTGATGCCTTGCAATTGCAGCAGATTGTAGATGTAGCACAATTTCCACGAAGGTTTCGTACTAAATGTGTTCAAAAACAAGATTAGTTCTTTGTCGATGCTCGAGTGATGCAGGTTTTTCTCTCCGGATACATGGAGGTACTGATTGCTTGACTGGTCTTCTGATTTGTCTCAAAAGAATGAGCCAAAGGAGACGGTCCTCCCAAGAAGAACAGTGATTTGTTTGGAAGGCAGACAAATGATGTTGCCCTGCCGATAGGGACCAGATCAGAAGACACTTCCATGTGTCGTTCTAGAGGGCATCATCAGATGTTGTATTTTGTCGTATACTTGCAGGACTTGTTGAGTCATTACATGTCTTAGTTGAGAGGAGTCAGATACTACTATATTCATCAACAGCAGGAAATAAGGTAGGTATCTTTTAATATTTTTCTTAGACCTCAATACAATTGTAGATGTGAAGTGCCATGAAAAGACACTTGGCTTTTAAAGATTTTCTTTTTTGGGAATTTTACCAATATGGTGTCAATCTGTGGAAAATGTGTCTGATAGTCACACAAAAGCACAGGAATATGGTATGAAAGCAATCACTTCAATCATAGATATATTAAGACATTTACAGGAATCAAATCCATAGTGGCGTGATGCTGAGTAAGTCCAACATTATTCAGAATGCAGGAGAGTTTATAAATTTAGGGTTATTATTTTAGGGTTTATAAAATCAATCCAAAATGATGGAGGGTCTGCAGTCTCATCAAAAAAGCCGGCACACTATTTTGATCCACTTTACATCAGATGAGATGCCGCATGTTTTTTAATAAAAGAGCAAGAGCTGCTGCTGCACCTCATTCCTCACTTCCAGTTTTATGAGTGCGGTTAGTGTCAAACCTCATTCAGTAAATTCAAGGACTCAATTACTTTGCTATTGCTTCGGTCTGACCAAGGGTCAGTTTTATTGCAAGCAGTTGCAGAGCGGAGGCGAACTGTTTGAGACCTCGCTGAACTTATTCGTCTTGCCTCCCCGGGCAAAAGAGAGCAATTCTCTCATTCTTGCCATCTTCATTATTAGCAGGACTCTTCGAGGAGGTAGACAACTTAACAGGGCCCAGGGGTTAAAGCACATGGAGTGTTTAAAATGAATCTAAGTGAATCTGTCTGGTTAATTTATTGCCAGCGCCTCTATTCTCTCAGTGAATCCTAAAAGTGCTGAAGGGGTGGAATAGGAGTAAGAACACTGATCCATGAGCTGGTTATCAACAAGTTGAGGCTGTGTTGTTTTGTCCTCCTGCTGCTGCTGAGACTGCTGCATATGAGTGTGTTTGCTTTTGTCTGGGAGTGGATGGGTGTTGTCAACCCTGTGTCCTAAAACGTATGCTGCTAGATTGTTTTTCGTATTACATTTTGGATGAAATGTATAAATTCAACGTAGATTATGTTGGGTAGAATTCAATTTCCTGTCCACACTGTTTTATGTTATTGTACTAGTAATCACAGGGAAGTATTGGGGGTGACGTGTGGGCCAACCCGTCATCACAGCCAACATGTGACCACCTAGACCACCATGTCCCTCCGCCACTGCTGAGCAGGGAAACTGTACAGGGAAATACATAGAGGGGATACTAGAAATACATTGGAAGCAATAGCCCCTTGAAATGACTAACTTAGACTGTGCTTCAGGCTGAACTTGCACTTTCACACCGAGCAAGGACAAATAATGACAGCTACCAAACATTTATTCTCGCTCTATGTCAGTATTGTAGAGACACGCTTGGTGAAAAGCTGAATATGTCCTTTAAGACGTTGGGTTTTGCAGAGCCATAAAACTGAACCTGTTGGCTGCTCATTAACCTGATTACACAGTAACCTGGTGTCTTCTGACAATATTTCCTTTGGCTATGTTATATCTGTATGAGTGTAGTTTGTTTTGACTGAGGGGGATCCTCTCACCTAAGATAACAGATCACAGTTAAGACTTAAGTTCATGTTAATTAGGACATTGTTTCATCCTAAAGTCTTTCAAAAATAGCACTGACCTAGTTATGTTATGAAATGCACCCATCGACTTATCAATGGGTTATGATTGTCTCATTGGTTTCTTCGTACATACCGTATGTGCAGGATCCTCTGGGAAGAGGTGAACTCCTTTTTGCAAATTATTAATCATCACATGAATCTCACCAATCTCTGTATAAATGACAGAACAATTTGTAAGGCCTTTTGTGTGCAATAAAAATGCAGGCATTCTTCTTACTCCATGTAGTCTGTACTGAATTGAATGTAAACACATCCGCATGAATATGCGACGCTCTGAACAAGAGACAAAGTATGAAATGTAAGAGAAATATTATGGTGGATGGTTCAAATAAACACAGGACTTGTCGGAGACCAGTGTTTGAGACCAGTGTCCCAAAGTGTTTCTGTTTTTGTTAAGTTACATTATTGACTTTAACGACATTTGTGACGTGTTTTCCTGTTATTTGTTTCCGTACACAATTTACTTAGTTAATGTATTATTTTAAGCCCAACCATGATGTTTTTCCTAAACCTAACCTACCTACGTAGTTTTGCTACTTAATCTGCGGCTATTGCCATAGTTTTGTTGACGAAACATAATCACGACTGTTCTACGATTGACCGCGTTGCGTAATAATGACATGTGTAAACGTGGTGCTATTCATATGCCTTCCGATGAGATCAGGTTGCTTGAATTATCCTCCCAGCAAAAATGCATCTTGTTCCCTTGCATCACTGCTGCCATCTTGCTTTAAGATGAGAACCACCACATAACACTCCACCCATTACTAACCTGGATGTAACATGGGACCCTGTTTGGCAAGACTGCATGGATCTAAGGAGAAAACCAATATGTGTCATACAGCAGGTACAGCCTTTTTAGGTCATTATTAATGATTGTGTTGTGACGTCCTGATGTTGTGAGTTGGTATTACAGCATTCATTTGTATCAATCAAAATGTGATTGAGGGAAGGACAGTTAAGTACATCTTCTTTCTTTACTCAACACGTTAGTGCTTGGACAAAAAAAGGTTACCGTTAAAAAGAATAGTGTATTCGCTAAACATGTCTGAGATAATTACATTTTCTGACAAAGCACCAGCACCGATATGTATATGAGAAAATAATTATAGAAATGGTATGTTTTTCAATTCAACTGACTTGAATAGCACAAAAAAGAAAGACATTGAAAGAACCTCATTGAGTTTCCAGCTCACGTCTTTTGATATCAGTACTCAGCCGTATCATTTTCTTTTCATTATTTTGTAGAGGGATGACACTGTGCCTGATCTCCAACACAAATACATTTTTTTGAGGGGCTCTGCCTGTTCTTACATACTTCATGTATACATCTTGATGATACTGTATGTGCAACTTGCAGCCACTGTGTTGGCTACAGCACAGCACTTGAACTGGCTGGTTTGAAAGCTGCAGTTGCAACAATTTTGCACAGCTCGGCTTCCTTACAAATTCATTCTTCTCATTTTATCACTGAAGAAATGAATGAATAACAGACACTTTCTTTGAGACCAAGTTAGTTACAAATGAAATGCATTCAGTAACAATCTCCTGAGGGATTTCTAGAAACTCCTACATGCTCTTCAATCCTCATTGAATTTAAAGTTGTGGTGTTTCTGTTTTTTAAAGTAAAGGCTGTAAAGGTCTTCAGCACTCCCTGCCAGGAGCCAGGTCAATGCATTTCGAATGACATTTTGTCTTTTGCAAATGTCTTTAGTGATCGTTCTACAAGACCACCATCATAGTCTTTTTCTCCTAGAGGGGGATGAATCTGTTAAAACTAAGAGAAGAGTGCAGCCATACTTCTTCTTTAGCACACCACTCACAATTGGCCTCGTTCAGACTCCAATAAGAGAAATGATGCCCACTCTCTGCTTTCCAATTTCTACATTCGTCACTTGACCTCAGTGCCCACCTCTGTAGGAAGCCTGACTGCCACTCTTTGTCATCGTTTCAAGAATCCAACAACAGACTATACAGCTGCCCTGCTTTCAAAGTCAATTGCGGTACTGGTACTCAAGAGCAAAGCCAGGAAATTATGTGGTGTGATAAGTGTTGAGAGGCGTTTTGACATGTTCCACATGTTGCTAAGACGTTGCTAGTTTGAAGTGTTCTGCTTACTTCCACAGTTCTCACACGTTATTCAGAGGTTTTTGCAGAAATAATTGCCCCTGTTCACATGGAAACCAAAGCTACATCTATATTTACCAATAAACTGCCATGTGCTTCTGAGCATTGACTGGGTGAGTTGGAATGCTTGACACATTGTCACACTGGTTACATGATCTACATCAGGGGTGGCCAATTATTTTCACAAGGGGCCACATGAGAAACAGGGACTGTTGTGGAGGGCCGGATCAATAGACTGAACTTAATCCTGCTCAATATTATTCCACCTCTTTTATAAAAAGCAGTAAATTGTATGTTTTTGATAAGCTGTGAGTTGTAAGAGTAAATAGTATGATCAGTGGTGGAATATAACTAAGTATATTTGCTTAAGTACTGTACTTATGTACAAATTCAAGGTACTTTACTTGAGCATTTCCATTTTATTCAACTTTGTACTTCCACCCCATTACATCTCAGAGGGGATTATTGTATTTTAACTCCACTACATTTGTCTGGCAGCTTTAGTTACTAGTTACTTTGCACATTAACATTTTTCAAATCCTTCCGAACTACCCAAACCGAACAACAGTGTATACATTCAAGGAGTTAAAATGAGCTCCACCTTAAACATCTGTAGTAGGAATAATGATCCAAAAATGATATGTAAAATCAATGTAGAACAGTAAAACACTGACAGGGATCATGTTTCTGCAAAATAATACTTTTATTACTGTTATTTGTAGTCCAATTACCTCATTTTCTGTTTTTCAGTTCAGTGAACGAGTGCAGGTTGAATGTCTGAGGTGGAGATGTGAAGGTGATTGTCAGTGAGAGAGGATCTGGATCTGGATTTGTTAAACTTCATCACGGAGAATGTTTGTTCACATATGTCGATCAAAGAGAACCAACATCTTCTGAGCAACATGCTCAGAAGATGTTGGTTCAGGTGACAGATGCTAACTAGCTGTTATATGTGGAGTGGATGTGAATGAGATCGATATGCTTGGTATGAAATTAATAATTAAATCAGTAAATGTAAACTAATAGGCAAAGCTCCTGGTTAGCTCCAGTCGTATATTTACAAATGTTTTGTATCCAGCCATGTTCTCCTGAAGGAGAATGTCTTTGTTTGTTTGTTTCTTACATGAATGAATGGCTGAGAGGTCTGTATTTAACAGTATATTGTTTGCATCTTGCAATAAATATGAATATGTTCTTGATCACTTTGTGTTGTGTCTATTTGCCTTTTCTGTTCAAAAACTATGGGTTTTGAGGCACTGCTGACCTTTCAATGTCATTTATAAATGCTTTGTAAGGCATAAATAGTCCTCACTTTAGATGAGGTCACACAAAATACTTTACTAAGGACTAGTAACTACCTTAATAAATCATGAATTAATCATGAATTGCAGTATTAATATGCATTTATAAAGCATATATTAACATAGTTCCTAACCATTATATCTATAAATGCATGAATAATGTACATCTAAATAAGTTATTCATCATTTACTTACACTTTATAAATTACCTTATTAATGATACAAAATATATAATAATTAATTTACATATGGGGAATCCATCATTTATAAAGTATGAAAACACAATAATGAAACACATAATAGACAAGCTTATTAATCAAGAATAAAACATTTATAACTTGTTATGAACTGCATACTAATGAATTATTAATGTAGGAACAATGCTTTATAAATGATGAATTAAGTGTTTACTCGTACTAATGCTTCATAGTGTGTAGTTATTATAAAGTCTTACCGAATCATTCATTGAATATTAATCTAAATACTGAACTATTCAAATCTAATCAATGCGTATGAACCTGTCTAGGATATGCACCTCTATGATAGACACTGTTTTGCCTTAGGGGCAGTCTTTGCTCTACCCGACATTAAATAGCATTTTGATGAGTTGGCGAAAAATTTAAATGAGACATATACCGAGGTCAACTGCCCCATAATAAACTATGGATGTTAGGTTGTTATTGAGTAGGCATTGGAAAATGTTCTTGAATAACACAATATGTATTTTTCATGAAACTTGTGCTGTCGGTGGCCTTGGACTCAAATCAAATAAATGTCACCTTTCTCGCTCACTGTTTAGTTTCACTTTTTTCATCTTACATTCCAAGAGCCGAAGTTTTCCATCATCACTATGCAGGAAGGTTGCCAAATATGGACTACTGTTCCTCCCTGGGTGATGCCTTTTAAAGTTCAGCTTAGACTTGAAATAATGCAGACTTGCCTATAGCGTTTGAAATACATGTGTTGGCTGTATGAGGAGAATTTAGTGCCCCACGATGAGAAGCCCGTCTGTTGGTAGTGACAGGAATATTAAATGAAAAAAATTGCAATTCTTTTAATCAAAGGATAGTCACAAGTAGTGCACATATTGCAAGGTCTAAATACAAAACCTCTGTGATAAATGGGCTTTGTGAATAACATTAAATGCAGGATGTGGTTTCTTAAATTACATTTTGTGGAACTCAGAAAAGGCTCAGCTGTGAAAAAGTGATAGTGCTACAAGTATTTTTAGTCTGACACCACAGAAGTCGGTTGCCACTGCAACTGTTATTTCTCTCAGTCTCAAATATGCAGACACCCAACACATGTGTGCAAGTCTATTATTGAGGTACACACTACATAAAGCTGGTGACTCTTGCTGGCATGGTGGACAAACGACACAGATACATACTGCTGGAATACAGTGTTTAATTAAAGTTTAAGGATTGTTCCACGGTAAGATCAGACCTGCAGTCTTAATGTTAAAGAGAAATAAGAACATCTCACCTCCGTTTGTAAATTGAGCTTGTTTCTACTTAACTTTGACAATAGGCGGAAAAATTGCTGCAGGAGTGTGTTTTCGGACGGGATCGTCTGCTTTAATGCACAGCAGAATTAATGAGAGGGATGCTGCTGAACTGAAACTGCTGTCAGGTGGTGCTCTCCAGTAGCCGACACAATAGGTCGATCGTTGAGACTCGCCGACCTGACACAGAACAACACACGAAAGCAGCCCACTAGCAGTGATACGCGGAAACACCCTGCACATGTCCAGGGGTCTTATATTCTGATTTACAAAACCATACTTGCCACAATGCGTAAATCCGCAATTAACCTTTTATAAATCCCAAATCAACTTGGAAATGTGGTGGTCCCTGAACACCCATTGCAATGGTGAAGAGGCCATGACACAAAATAATAGGGATCTTCAATAACAAGTTTAGGAGATTCAAAATGTTCAGTAAGAACTCGAAGACTTTGAAGACAGCTATAATGGGATGAAGCAAAAAAACAAGTATATGCACCAATGAAATGAGGCCCTGGAACAAGAAGTCCAGGAGGTTAACAAACCGTGAAGGAGAACAGATCATGAGCCATTATGATGAGGCTCTGCAACAAGAAGTGCAGGAACGAAGAGCACATGATTCACATTAAAGAGACCCTCCAGAGAGGATCCCAGTGAAACACAAGAAGAGTTCTGAAGCTGGATTTTTGTTGCCTTTTTAGTTATTTCAAATATCGTAACCCATCCTAAATTGAATGAGAAGACAAATTTAAAGGGGAGAAACCTTTGATTCTCATTGACTGCAAAGTTTGCATTATTTCCAGCAAACCACACAGCTGTTGCAACGAGCAAAGTGTCTTAATGGATGACGATGGTGTGGTGTTAAAGTTCCTTCTGCTCTGTTGAGAGTCCTTGAACAAAGAGTCTCCATTTTTGTTTTGAAATGAGAAGGAGTGACAAAAATACTAAATGAATTTGCTGCCAAAGTCTCAAAGTCTGATGCATCGCATTCTAATCTTCTGGTTGTCACTCATTCACTCAATATCTATTTTAAACAGCTTGAAATATACACCAGGCACCATCATGTCATTGGATAGGAATCCATTCGCTGCATTTGAAGCTGCACAGATTTCATCTTTTTTTATTTTCTCCTGTTTAGAAAATCGAATGGTCTTTTCATTTGTCTTTTGGTCTTGGTTCTGGAGGGATTTTGAGTTGTTGTTATGGTGCCATGGTGATGTCTGTGTGCCACAAATTAATGACAAGATAACATGATTCATGTTCATTTGTAAGTCCTGATAACAAAAGGCATAATAAATGCTGAGCAGTGTATCATAGCTTTTGGTCTTCATCAAGCACATAATTAGTTTAGATAAAGCTTCATGTTCTTTTTCCATTGCACTGCAACATACATTGCCTGTTAGAATATGACACATAAAGCACAGGATCCTTTTCTGATTTCCCACATTTGGAGCTACATACAGCATGACAGCAACATAATGAGCCACAGGTATTCGAAGTGATTACAATCAGTGTGATGAATAGATGTCTGAGTGGAGCACATCTTTTTTACAGAGGTCCTCAGAGACATAAGATAAGTTATTTGAAAGTCAACCCTTTCTCACTCCCAAAGTGTCAAATAACGCAGCTTGGTCATCAGTGCTCCTCTGCGTCTGATACTGACACTTATGTAGTGCGTGTATGTGATGCACCCACCCATGGCATTACGAGCAACTGGCGTAGTATAACATTCAAAATATGGGTCAAACAAAGACAGGTTATTTGTCCAGCAGACCGTTATTCGTGTCCTGTGCAAAACTAAAAGAAAAGTTGACACTGACTACAAGACCCAGGGCATAACAGGAAATGCCTGGCTGTCGTCTGATCAAAGAGCTGATTGGCTTTTATTGTTGACAACAAACAGCACATCTTGTAAAATAAAAATCTGTGTTATTGTATTATTTACTGCTAGATTGTAGGCTATTGCTCTCATGTTGTTCAATGACACATTTACAAAAAAATATCTGCAAACTACAGGTAGCCTACAGATGGATCTAACAGGATGTAAATATTTTAAAATGCCATACCATTTGTTCCAGCATGGCGCTGTTGCTAAAATGAACAGTCCGTCTGTGTGCTGAAAACAACACAGCTATCATGCAAGTAAGGTGCAGTCAGAGAACACAGTCAAACCAACATTTTGCATGCCCACATTTACTCAAGCGCAGAGGAGAAAAACTCTGTGATAAACGAACAAAGCAGGTCCAATTGGCAACTGGCAACAGATTTGTCTGGCTCTGTCAACATAGAAATTAAAGGGGAGCGAAATTTGTTTGGGTATGACCACAAGTAGCATAGGCTACTTGCGTTGCGTTTGAAATCAATTGAATACATTACATTTTAATTTAAATTTATTAGAACTTGATTTATTTGAAAACGTAGCAGCCCCGCTGGAAAGTCACTACCAAAAGAATGCCAAAAAGTATCCTTACTTTTTTTTGTGTGTGTATGCGGACTAAACAAAAGATCTAACATGTTTATTATGGATATTTAGAGGTGCTGGTAAGTGGATTTTCTTTACTTTGGACAGAGACAGACTACTTTCTTATCCCTTCCACCCTGGGCATGAAAGGCAATGACCCTATCGAGAGCCAGTGTTTATTTTGTCTGTTCTGGGCTACTGTAGAGAATCCACTCTGTACGTAGATATAATAATAATAGCCAGAAATAAGAAAAGCTAAAAATAATAATGTGGGTGTGTATTTCAGTGTGCACAAAAATATTTCACTTTGAAAGTGCTCATTTCATAAACATCAACAGCGTTTATGTATATTTGAACCAAAAACAACATATTTATTTTCGTTTTTGGCATTGAATTGTGATCTAAAACTCAAGCACTATGATACTCAAAGGTTAACCTAGTATATCAAATTGTGCTAGAGGTAAGTGTGCACCATGTCTACACAGAAGGCATAGCATTAACAGCATGTTAGCAGAGCAGCAGCAGCTTACAGGATAGTTCAGGCACTGTATTGAGTGGAGGTCACCTGTGTTTCAGCAATGCTCAGAGCCAACACACATCCCTGACCTGAAGCAATAAAATAGGCTACGGGTCATGTGTGGTGCGAGTGAAACGCTTGCTGTTAGATATCATATTGACCACTGGATTGATTGTAATCGGTGCATATGAAAAACACGACTGACCCTTAGCTGCTGCTTCTGTGATCAATTGTATTCATGAGTTGTAGTGACAAACCAGATTATCTTCTGCCCCATTATCAGCTTTATTCTGGCCATTTTCCTCTCCCAGCCTGTTCATTTACCTTCACTCTCCTGTTATTTCAGACCCTCACACTCACCTCCTGGCTTGCAGTAACGCTTGTTCCTGCCATTTTGCCCCACCCACCTGCTCACCTGTTCTCACACCCCTTGTTACCCCAAGGCTATTTAAGAAGGCTGGGACACAGTCTTGAGCTATGGGGTAAGGCGTAGTGTAACTGGAGCTGCGATGTTTGATGGGTACAGCAGACATAAAGGGAGGTGTTGGAGTTTGATTCATCATAATAGACTAGCCTCATTGATTATATCTAAATGTTTAAAACTCACATGACATCTGCATACAGAAAACTAATGTGAATACAGTGTGGCGTGAATGGTTTAACATATAACCTGTTTGATGTAGTAACGATTAGAGTTTTTTTTTTTTTTTTAAACACCCTCCAGTAACCCTGGAGCTACTGGAGTCACAGCAGGTGTGGGGATCGGCTCCTCTGGGCCAGGGCTGGAGAAGTTTTTCTACTCCCAGTAGAGAGATGTTATCTAGGGAAAAGGAGCATTAGAATGATGTATTTAAGGAAAGGAGATATGAACAGGGGAAGGTTTGGCACACTCTGAGAATCCAACAGAATGAGGTAAACTGGGTGTAATTAAAAAATATTGTCGTATCCAAGGAAACGGAGGAAGTTAAAGACCAAAAGACGATGTCAGCCACACTATATAAGACTGTGTAAAGAATGGAATATATCACTGGCTCGCCGGAGAGTGAACTCGGGTTGAATTCTTTGCTTGAAGAATAAACTCTATTGCATCGAACTCTGTCTGATTCCAATGCTTTCTTCAAACATCATCGGCCCATTTCCACTCATTCCCTGCAAGATTGTCAACGTTGCTTTATGCCTTTGTTTACCTGCTCTTTGTACTCTGCAACCTGTGACCTGGAATGTTAATCTGAGCCTTGCAACCTGTTTCCTGAAGCCTGTATCTGGTTATTACCGGTGGATTCTCAATCACTTCTGTTTGGACTTCAGTAAGCTTAGATATCTTCACCTGCTCAATTAATCATTGAACTGCATTTGATTCCTCCTCCCTCTGCTGCCTGCATTTGTGAATCAGCAGTTCGTTTCAGCTCCATTCACTCTTAGAGTCTTTGGTTTTACTGTTATGGTTCAAACTCACTCTCATTATTTTGATTTCCAGCCAAAGCAGTTATCCATTTCTAGTCCAAAAAACTCAAATAAACCGACTGTCCACTAACCTGCCCAGCTCCAAATGGCTGACGTGCAGTTAGTTACTAGCTGGTGAACATAGTGAGAGGAGCATTTAGCATTTATTTATTTCTGCTAAAGAGACAGATATTTTTCTCAGGAGTTGGTGAAAACTAAATATTGAACTGATATTAATCTGGTGGCCAGAAGCACAACACCAAATGTCTGCATTGTTGCTCCTGGTCAACTGGATTGGTAAATAGGTAACTGTTTGCTGACACAGTCTCCATATCAACTTTATAAGGTGATTACGTCAGGTGTTTATCTCGTGTGTTGTATCTAAGCAGGCTGCAGCTAATCCCTATAACTGCTAGACTGTGTAGGAGGAGACCAGTCTGTTGATATGCCTGAATTCCTGGGCAGTCAATGTTAGTCCTACATTACTAACGCTCACTTATGCGTGAAACTTAGGTAAATAACTGAGAAATTCAATTTCAGATGTGATCCAGTGATCTTTTCATTCCTGTGACAGCACATAAAAGAGCCCATTGATCAGGAATTCAGAAACATTATACAACTGTATGCAGATGTCAGGGAATGTAACCAAAACATTATACATCTTCATCTGGCTCAGAGTCCAACGCCTCAGACCTGGTTTCAACGCTTGTTTCTCTCTGTTTTATGAAGTATTTCTCTCAAAAAAAGACTGAGACAACCAGCTCCTGTCTCCATTAGATTTCTGATACACGTCGATAGCTTTTTCTCTTGTTCGTTATTTGTTTAATTTGATGTTTATGAATTGGCTAACACTGAGGACACCTGTGGTTGAGTCGGCAGGTATAGGACCAGCATGCCCCGGGATGAGCCTATGTTTTTTTTATTTTTCATTTATCAGAGCACGAGAGGCAGCGATATGGCTTCATTTAAGAAACAACAAAAAATGCTGGAAAGAGTTTTTCTCTTGGAGCGTTGGAGGTGTGGGTGCAGGAAATGATGACAGTTGTTGTTTTTCAATTCATATTCTTAGTATTCTCAGAACAGGTTGACTTAGTTCTTGCAGACGTAAAGTAAACAAAACCAAAACAGGTTTGTAGTGGCCGTTTGTCGGAAAAATCACAGGACTAACAGTCCTCACAGGACTACTAAATACAACCTATTTAGAATGAATGGTCTCTTACTGTAGTGATTTGACAGTTTTTCACTGTAAAATCTACAGACATTTTTTACAGTGCAGCTGAATGCAATATTTGTTTTGTCTTTGTTTTCCTGATGGAATACTGATGCTTTTAGTATCTATCTTTTTTTTTTTTTCAGCAAAATATATGACGAAACATTTTCAATTATCTTTGCTGAATGTCGAGTGCCCAAAAAATAATTACACTTGGCCAAAGGAAGAAGCCAAGTTGGCCTCAGTGGAACTTAATCAATATGTCAGTTCAAAATGTAATTGTAATTTATTACGAGGAAATAGTTTGTGCTCTTATAATAACCCTGGGTTGCGCTGGAAGCTATTTATGTACTTCATGTCAGTGCCGGTAATTGCCTCCCCATGAGTGATAAAATCGTGATGTTTTCTGTTCTACAGGGTCTGACCTGACCTATAATACTGTGGCAGCACCAGAGGCTAAACTGATTCAATAATGCAGTGGTGTTCATACTGTATATAATCTGAATTAAAGAAAAAGACTGCAGTAAATTGTCGGATCATTCTTTAGGACAAGCATTTAAAAAAACAGCCTTCTTACAATCAGAAATCAGAAATGTTTATTTCCTAATTCATAACTTCAGAAAGGTATAGGATATATACTGCCAAAGACAATTATTAATCCCACTTATAAAAGGTATCTTCTTTTAGTCTTAATAAGCTTTTCTGTCTTAATGAAAGACAATGACGTCTTTCACTGACGTGACTGGATCAAGCTGTGTTCTTCAAGGAAAACTAATTAACAGGACATTTAAGAACAGGCAGGGTGAGAGAGATTTCTGTGAAGTCCCTTCTTTTTACATGGACTGTGTTTTATAACTGAAATATTCGTCTTTTTCTGTTCACTCAAAAAACTATTTCTGAATCGCTGGAGGTTTGATCACAGACGTTTCATCCATTTTTTTAATGAATTTTGGGCTGAATTTGCCTGAAGGCCATGTGTCTCAAATAGTGATAGATATCATCTATAAAGCTTTTATACCCAACCCTACTAATTAAATATACATGCCCTGCTGTGCACTGTGCTTGTTGACAGACTCCATTTACAGAAAACCGTTACAGTAATGGGAACACACTAACTACAACTGTAACTATATGCGTGGTTAGTTTAGTTTGGGTATTGGAACAGAATTTAAAACATGTAATTGAATTTCCCCAAGCAGGATTAATCAAGTACTTTTACTCATCTAATCCAACATACTGTTTAAGTATCATATTTAAAAATATGAGCGCATTTACAGTGGTGTATACTTACTCTACAGAATATCTGCGCTTACAAACAAAGTCTATGCTTTGTCTGAATGTGCAGATATACACTTTCTTTCCTCATTTATAAACTGTCACTGTGACATGATGGGGATTGGCCATTTTGAATTGTTTGATACTAATGAAGCTCCTACCAGTATTCACAACGGCACCTCGGTTTGGCAGCAAATACACTGCTGCCAAACCCTCTTCATTTTTCAAAAGAGCATTGTGAAAAAAGTTTAAGGAAATTTATAGATTTACACTTCAGGGCCACTTCTTAGTCTTTGCTATATCAGACTTGGGTCCAGGATTTATGAATTGTTAGTTTATCGACATCCACTCTAAGGTCATTTGATTATGGATAAGATAAGATCGAATTTTATAATCCCAAAGGAAATTCTTGTTCCAGAGCTTCAACAAGAATTGCAACAGAAGAATAGCAAAAAAACAACAACAATAGAATAAAAATATGACCATATATGAACAATAGAATACCAATTATTAAGTGTTAAAGAAGCAATACAGACACCATTGCAAAATAGAATAGAATAGCAATAAGGTAAATAAATGAAGTAAAAAATTCTGCGGCTCTGACCATTCTTGTACAGAGCCTCTGTATTTTAAGTCCAGTCCATCTTATTGTCTATACGTGGACGCCCAGGTATTTGTAATCGTCAACGATGTCCACATCTGCTCCCCTGAGGTTGACTGGTTTCGTAGGGGTCCTCAGTCTCCTAAAATCGATCAAAAGCTCTTTAGTCTTTTTGGTTTTGAGTTGCATGTGATTCAATTCACGCCACTCAACAAAGCTGTCCACCCCACGTCTGTACTCGGCTTCCTATTCCCTGCTGAAACAGCCCACAATGGCAGAGTCATCCGAAAACTTCTACAGGTACAGGATTTTGAGCAGTAAAGTCTAATTTCACAAAATGCCTTTCACAGGAAAGTAAATGCTGGCTGGTAGCTGGAATCCAACTGCATGCAGTAATTGTTACAGCTGCTGTTTATTAATGCTATTGTGTGTTATTTGTAAACTAGTGGTCCATGTATGCATCCTATCTATTTTTTCTTCGTATGTGTACTGTATACAGACCTTCGACCCATTGGTTAGATGTATAGACTGAAGATCTCTTGAGACAGACTGTAGTTTAAACTGTTTATGGACTGCAATGGCTCTACATGTATTGACTAATTTGGTTAAAACAAATAATGTAAATTGTGTACGTTTTGACAAGCCTTGTGGGGTGAAAACGCTTTAATTATCTCCCACACCTAAATCAATAAGTCATTAAAGGTGTGCCACAAGTCATTTCTGATGTAGATTCTGTACAAATGCATTGATTTTTAAAGGGTACTGCGGGCATATACCGTTTCATGGATCAAGCTCCATTCTGCTAAAAGAATATCAAGTGGAGGAATGACCTCGATGATTTCATATTACCTTTTTTTATTTGAACCATAGACAAGGGTTAGTATAGGGCCCTACTCTACCTCCTAGTCGGCGAATGGGCTGTAGTATAGACACATGATATGCAGTATATAACTCAAATGAATCATATGTATTTCGCGTATTTCGATGAACCTGAGATTAACATAAATTGCCTTGTTCCATATTAACAAGTGACCAGCTGCAGCGACTACCACAATGTAATTGGCACTCACTCTGTCTTTGCGTGTTATTGTCCATTGATTGAAGTGTGTACCTTGGGTGTGTAACAGACTAGCTTCCTGTCCACTTAAGTGATGAAGAAAATGACGGTGTACCTCTTGGCCTCATTCAAGAACAGCTGTTAGGCTGGTCAAGCCTTTTGCAATTGTTCTTACATATTTTATCATTCAACAGACCAAGCAGTCTTTCAACCAGTCCCATATTGAGTTTCTGTCTTTTGCACACATTCATTTCAATGCACCTGCATCAATATACAAAGAAATCAAATATAGCAGAAAGCAATACTGGACTTGGTGTCACAGCTCTGCCAATACTATCCAGTTTTTTCCATCTCTCACTCACCTAATCAGTTTATTCAGTGCACCTGCCAGTCACACCCACCTCATCAGCTCATTACTCTCACCTGCTCACTCTGCTGCACCCACTATAGACCCCAGTCACACACACACACACACACTCACTGCCAGATCGTTCTCCACTTTCATGCAAGACCTTCCAGCGAATACCCTTGGACTGATTCCCCGCTACCGACCCTGCCTTGCCTCGGTAATTCACTCAGCCTTCTGTCCCCGACCACGAGATCCTGCCGCTGTTTCCCTGTGATTATTCTACCCGTTTTGTGTCCAGAGGAAAATAAAGCTTTGATTCAAACTCTTGTGTCTGTCGTACTGCTCCTGGGTCCTTACTATACCCGTTACACTTGGTATTCAATTCAGAGCAGATGAAACTCAAAGCAAAAAACAACAGGTTGTAGTACAGCAGAGGAAAATAATTGGCATTGAGATATAAAAATAGCAGAAGATTTTAAATCCACTAAAAGCAAAGCAACATACATTTGAGTTTGATTTACAAATAATGTGGCTAACTTGAGTTAGAATGAAAAATAGACAATTGAGTTTATTCTTTAATGTTGAAACGGCAGTTAACAAAACAGTCTCATCTCAAGCTCCATTGAGTATAGTTCTGGAGCTTTTGATCATATCAAATGATCTTCGTCATGCAGATGGAATTTGCCCAGGTGTTGTGGAAATGGTAACTGTTCACTTCTCTACTGGGCACTTTAAAATTGGGACTTGGAAATGTTGTCATGGAAGCTTCTAAGTTTCTGATCAAACTCCATCTGCTGAGAATGACATCACATGAAACGATTGAATTTCCCAAAGCAACTAAATGTTAAATTTCAAGCTTAAGAATGAACTTTCAAGCGGAAATTTCAGACGTATACTGGAGTTTTGTTCTTTTTATTGTAGGATTGTCTAACTTGGATTTAACAAGCTCACATTCTCAAATCACAAATGAAGGATCATTTTCAGTTTACACCATGCAGCAGCCAGCTATTGACCTCAATGACAATATTTTTTGTATAAACCATTAATCCTTGGTGATAATACAATTGGGCCTTTGAATAACATTGTGCAGCTCTCAAAGGTCAATTGTCAATTTTACCATGTCTTTCCAAAGGTAGTAATTTCATCATCAAGACAGTTCACACCCACCAGAAGAAGAATCTACTCCTGCATGTTTGCACCATAGTTATGATTAAAAGTTGCTGGAACAAACAGTAGCCTCTAAATACTAAATTTGCATACATTTGAAGAGGGAGCTTAAAACTCTCATACTGTTAAATAATTGTATTCTGTTGCAGTAAAAAAGGGCTATTTTTAACAAAACGTGCGCCTGTTTGATAAAGAAGACCCTTCACTCTCTTGCTCTCAATTTCATCTTCTAGGATTACAAACTGCACTTCCTGGTCTGTAACCAATAGCGGTACAAGTATTAGGTCACGTGTGCTGCTCCTCCTGCACGTTTTTGACGTTCAATGTGTCGGACCTGACTTGAGCAGAGGGTGAGTTTCCGTGGGTTTTTCATGGCATTTACTTGACTTTGCAACCTACGAATAGTAGGCTTAATGTACAAATTCCACTGTGGAGGTTGCCACAATGTGTTCGGCTACAACGTGCATTTTGTCCGTGCTGCAGTAAATACGTGTAGAGTTGTGTAGAAGCACGTTAAAATGAACGTTTTATGCACCGATCGCAATCAAAGGAGTGAGTGCAGGCTATCGATCCAGAGTTGTACAGTAGCAGAAAAAACACTCAACTACTCTTTGGAAAAATATTACTAGTAGATCACAGCAAGCAGCACGTGAGCAGCACTCAAGTCCCAAATCAACATCACTGCGATCAACCTTATTCTGAACTTTACGGTTATATCAATGGCTAAACATAGTTGCGACTATATTTAGACCTTTCTAGATCCATGAATCCAATGTTTTCACTACTAAAGTAATCCAGTCATAGTTGACTGTTACGGAAGCCCTACACGGACATGATTCAAACATTTAATATACATAATTAATTATCTTTAACGAGAGGACATTGTGACTTTAAAATAAACCCAGCAACATAATTACATTTTTTGATCATCTTTGCTTTTGAACCACATTATGTGTTAATCCCTCCAAGTGCCACTGAGGCTATCAACTGCAATTCATATCTGCACCGTTACTGCCTCAGTCCAGACCGAGAGCACGACTTCACAAATCAATATAACGTTAATTAGTTGCGGCCCACCTCCTGTATGACATCATTTATACTATTACATTGGCACCTGTTGATATTTATAGCACCTGCATGTGTGGCTATAACAGCTAATGCAGTCTGCAGAGCAAATTATGACAAAACAACAGAACCACCTTAATAGGACAAGTATGTGTGAACATGCGAGAAATTTGACTCACAAGTCAAGTGTTGAAGTTGTAAACAACAACAATAGTGCTAAGAATTAAGTACCGAAGGGACATGCATGGATACACATTTTTGCACCACTGTGTGTAAGATTAAACAATCTCAATGCCAGGAATACAAATGGAGAATATTTCTGAAGTGGCACTGCAAAGTTTTGCTTTTTGTTTACTTGGCTTTACTTCACCGGTGTTGTCAGCCCACATATGTTTGCTTGTTGAGGCAGAAAAGTAAAATCAGAAGTGGAAAAAAAACAACTGTGACATCAGTCTCCAGACTGAAAACACAGAAACAGGGTGAACAGTGCCGCCCTTGGGTAGGAAGGTAAAACAGCAGTGATACTTCAACATACATTATAAAACATTTGGTCATATCAAACATCTATTTGTTGAATGTGAGGACATCAGGGAAATGTTGCTCCTTTCAGCCATAACAAATGTAATAAGGGAGCACTCATATTTTGAGAGTGCCTATTTGCACTGAGTTTTGTACTGTACTCTGTGAGGTTTATCATAGCTAACATCCATATTTATTATAGAACAATAAAATAATACAGTGATTACCCTGTCCGTGCAGATATGAGATACAATGCCACATTTCCTCTTAAAGCCTGTTACTGTCGGCTACGTGTCCTCATATTGTAATAAAACTGATTTGCATATTTATGGCTTCGCACTTAAGAACTATTTGTTCCAGTGTACTACAGATTATTGAAGGACTGTTGCCCTGTGAATTCAGATAACTAAGATCTGATACTACACCACTTCATCTCCGCTGTAGGTTTCATAATGCTTACTAATGCATAATGGTCTCGATAGTTGGACATTACAACAGTGCACCAGATATTTGGATCAACAAATAGTTTGTTAACATATATCATGAGTTACAGCAAATATCTCTATCTGTATTGTATATATCTGATGAATGCTTACCAGGAGATTTTTTTATTATCGGAAAGACAACCTTTATTATTAAAATGAACCTGAATGCATACCCTATTCTTTTTGTTTTGATTACAGCAGCAGTGCAAGGTGCACTATGGGTCGCCTCGACGGGAAAGTAATTGTGTTGTCAGCCGCCGCGCAGGGGATTGGACGTGCTGCAGCAATAGTAATGAGCTTTAATCAACATTTCTCACTTGACACTTTTCCTACAAAATCCCAGATGAAAATTGTATATTGAATAGCTTGTGTGTGTCATAGCACAACCATTTTTTCACCCAAATGGAGGATTTAAATCGTGACAGCCCGTATTATCATCTGTAGCAGCCATTTGAAAGGGTACAAGTGTACAGTAACGGGGATCCAAAACATCTTTCTTCCAAATGACTGTGCTACAGAAACGCATGCTATGTGCATATATTTAGTTGCCTGCTTAAGTTCTAGTTTTACCCCGTTATTATAGCAAAACACTTGAAGTTCAGCACATATCCTTGTAGAGATGGGCTCATCATCACATCTATTCCCTTCAAGTGATGTCTTTAAAACCGCGCCTTATACTACAGGGGTTTGTGTTTTGTGGAGCAATTCAAATATAGAGAGGTCTACTTACGTCTCAGATCATTAGGTTCAAATCACATAGTATTCAAAGTTGTACATGGTGTGAGGGGTCAATTGAGCTTTTTTCCATTCAGTGTTTAAAATGTGCATTTTGCTGATGTGGTCTGCTCTGTGGCAAATGATGCAGTCACTCCATCAGCTAGCAGCTGGCCAGAGTAGCATGGATTTAAAGAGAGGGTTGAGAGATTAGGGCTAACAATTAATTTTGTGTCTATAGATACGTAGTAATAAGATTGTGGTGTCTGCACTGTGTCCCGAAGTATTGCCTGAAGTCAGTGGAAGTGACTATGTGCATTTAGATGGAAAGAAGTTGATCAAAGTTACCCACCTTTCACTATTCCCAATCTTTTTTTTCATAACGAATAGCTTATTTTTACAAAACAGCCATAGCCATTTTAGAATTAAAACAATTTGTTTGATTCACAGGATCATACCAAAATATTTTAACTGTTTCTACAAGGGAATACCGGCCTACACGTTTCATAACATGTGCAGACATTGTGTAACTGCTTCAAGTTTTTTTCACCTGTGTAGGCATTTGCAAAGGAGGGAGCTCAAGTCACAGCAACGGACATCAATGGAGAGAAGCTGAAAGAGCTGGACGGCATTCCGGGTAAGGCTCATTTCTCAGGTCTGAGTCTGCCACCTTCTGGGTAACCAGTGTTAAAAGATGAATTTAAAACATCTCCAAAGTCTTGTTTTTCAATATTTTGTAGGGCTGCAACCAACGATTATTTTCATTGTCCATTAATCTGCCTATTATTTTCTTTAGTAATCAATTAATCAGTCGTTCTATAAAATAGTGAAAAATTAATCAGGTTCTCGTAGCTTTCTTATGACAGCTTAGCTACTGATAATATAAAATGACATGTTTTAAATGTAAGAGCTTTAATGTGTTGCTTTTGCTTACAGTTGTCACAAACCGGGCCGAACGGCCATGACAACACAGGGGGACGCATTCAATGAAACAGTTGATTAGTTATTTATTAAGTTCAAAGTAATATAAAAGACAAACATAAACTAACAGTGACATGTGAATTCAGTCATTTCAGCAGTGTAAGTGAGTGGGTGCGTTTAAAGTGTATATGCAGTGTTGTATAGTGTAGAAACAAACCATAACCGCAACCAAAACCAAAATGGGTGTCTCAGGAAGGAGCGAGAGACCAATTGCGAATCCAGAGGGTTTTTGTACTGAGTGCTCTGGCACACAGGGCCAGTGTTGCAAATGGCCTCAGGTGCTTCCACTCTGCCTGACGACCCTCTGCCACACCCACCTCCACACCTGCAAGGAAGGCAGCCAAACGAACAGGCAGAGAGGGTCGTCACACAGTTAAGTTATACTGTATGAGTCAATTACTGCCCACTGATCTCCACAATACATTGATACTCTCCTAATTATCTACAATAAGTCAGTGAACAGTGGACTGATCACTGCCAAACCATGCTGTCCCTATCATATCATTACCAATATATTAGATAATAATCTATCATAATGTTACAACAAACCAAAGCGCTCTTTCTCTCTTCACCTACAGGGATCAAGACTAAGGTGGTGGATGTAACTAAGAAGGACCAAGTTGAAGCCCTAGCCAAGGAACATGACCGTGTGGATGTGCTGTTCAATGTTGCTGGGTACGTTTTCCCTCTGTTCTGTATGAGGTGCTGAATAACTGAGTAGTAAGACTGACATACTCTGCTTAATGCATTAAATCAGGTGATATTCTATTTTATTTTGTCAGAAAACCTCATGAATCAATGAGCCACACTGTTGCACTGGATGCCATGTTCCTTCATTACACATTCAAATCGTTGATGAAGTTTGTTTTGTAAATATTGGTTAGCACACCAAATACTCTATAACAAATTATTCTCTATTTGCTCCTGTTTAAGTGATAGTTGCTATAAACTACAAGTGGTTTGAGACTGGATGAGGAGCCACAGGTGGGTTGCACAAGATTTTATGCGGGCCGCCAAATAAATCTGCAGAATTTCTCAAAATGTTATGTAACATTTATATCTGCAGTACACCTTTGAGCCACAGGGGGGAGCCTGAATGTTCGTATTTTCTGATAATTGTAACCTACTTGAAACATTGAATCTAATATGAAAGGTTAGCGTACATCCTGTTGGTTTAACTGATCAGAGGAAATAAACGAGAGCCCGTTAGCTCCGCCTAAGTGCATTTTATAAAGTATTTATATGTTTTTAGTAACACAAGTTGTGATTTATCAAACGTATTTCTCTTTTGGAAAGGCTGGTTTACCTATTAAAAATAACATAAGGTGATGCAGAAATGGCATAAAACTTGTGAGGAACATTCATACACTCACAAATTTGCTCTTCTCGCTATTTTTAGGACCTATTGTGAATTGGGTCGCGGTGGTTTGTCATTTCTAAGAAGTGGGTTAAACGGTTTGGAAACACCGTTTTAGATGATTACTTTTTTTGGTTTTTAAACGTGACGTTTATATTCAGCACCATTTGTTTAAAAGAAGGAGATGTCAGAAAGTATTGAGTATTGAGAAAGTATTGAGCACATTTATCCAACCCCTGCTTAACTACATTTCCAAAATCCCTACACCTTAAGGTTTAACCTCTACTTGACCTTTTGTCAATCTCCTTAACAAAGGTCTCTAAAGTGACACCTCATGAGGCTCAGTAAAATGTTGAGGGGGTCAACGCAGCATTTGGACCAGCATTTATTTACAGTTTACATGTCTTCTACTGTCTACAGGTTTGTGCACCACGGCTCCATCTTGGACTGTGAAGAGGCTGACTGGGACTCTACGATGAACGTGAACGTTCGGAGCATGTACCTCATGAGCAAGGCTTTCCTACCGAAGGTGACCCACTTTACCAGACGCTTAACCCTGTTCCTCCTCTTGTCGAGAGAATGGAATAGGTGCTGTTGTAAATTGAGCGACATATGCTTTTAATTTGTTCTCATCCTTTTGTCCGCTGGGATTAGCTGTATTACACTTGAGCCTGTGGCATGATGGGCGGCGACTGCCAAATCACTAATCCAGCTTTAGCCGCAAACTAACAAAACTGTCTCAATGGGGAGTTTTAGCTTGAATCCTGTGGCGATTCTCATTTATCCGTTACATAAAAATGAAAACTGAAGTCCGTTGCACTATTTTTACCAATTACATGCTGTTGATATGCCACCTTCCGCATTTATTTTGTCATTCTAGATGTTGGCAGAGAAGTCAGGAAACATTATCAACATGGCATCTGTTGCATCAAGCATTAAAGGTAAATAAACTTCTGCATATTACTACATATTCTGCCCAATTGAAGGGACATTGAGTTGTTGAAGTATGACCATGTTCATTGTAATCCTCTTAACTCAGATAATTACTCTCCGTGTGTGACTTTGTGCGAGTGACATTATGTGTTTCTTCGACGCAGGTGTTGTGAACCGGTGTGTCTATAGTACCTCCAAGGCTGCTGTGATTGGGCTCACCAAATCTATAGCGGCTGATTTCATTGATCAAGGCATTCGCTGTAATTGTGTCTGTCCTGGTAAGTTTAGAGCGATCTGCAAAAACAAAACCACGTGTCCTTTGATTCTTCATCACGTATTACTCAAGGTTGCTGGCACTTTAATAGATAACAATGTATTGCAGACATCCTTGAAAACAAATTGTCATCAAAACTGTTGTTTTTAGAAAGATTTAAGGGGACATTGTGCATTTCAAAGATATGCAAGCCTTGAGTTTGCCCCTTCAAAGCCAGTCTGAACTCTTCAGGCTTTTATTGACCTGAACTGATCCCAATCATACCTATTTAGTTATCATAATCATTTAATTAGTCAAAGGGTATCTATATTTCTGTATTCATTAGTGTTGTATTAGTGAAGGTTTTAGAAGAAATTCAGGGTTTCTCTATATCTTCTCAGGTACTGTTGATACTCCATCATTGAGGGGTAGGATCCAGGCCCAACCTGACCCAGAACAGGTATGGAAGGCTTTTACTGGCATTTTCTCCAATCTTAAAATGACAGTAATGCCTGCATGGGTCATTTAATGGGTACATCTTATCTTGGTATCCATTGGAGATAGTAAATGCTTCAACTGTAACTCCTCTCTCTCTCTCTCTTTCTCTCTCTGTGTGTAACTCCTCAGGCTTATAAGGATTTCATGGCACGACAGAAAACTGGCAGAATGTGCACAGCCGAAGAGGTGGCGTACCTGTGCGTGTACCTGGCCTCCAATGAGGTGAGTGCTTGCAGATAATGCACCCAAGTCATTCATGTATATATGTTGCACATTACATCACTAGTCAGGCAGAGCTTGCAGGACCGTAGCTACATGGTGGTCAAGGCACTTTGTATTTATTCTAAAAATGTGAAAGAATAACGTGTTTCTCGGCTCCTTCACAGTCTGCCTATGTGACCGGGACGGAGCAAATCATAGATGGAGGATGGAGACTCTGAAGAAACTGTTTCAAGCTCAAGCTTTTTTTAAGCCCAAATAAAGTGCACCAAGAATGACTTGATCATTTTTTTATTTTATTTAGCATATTATGTTTATGATTCTGTAGGGGGGACCCCCCATGTTCAAATTCAAATCAATGCCAAAATCTATGCAATGCCAAAATATTAATATTATTAATATGAAATTGTAATACATTGACTTAATCACAGCTGCAGTGTACTGGTGTCATCACCTTATTATAAATACATCTATTATTAAATATTTGGTATCTGGTAATGTGATTAATATTGAAATATGTTTAATAAACATATATCAAAACGTCTTCTTCACAAACACCCTTGAGTGGCTTTACTATGTGACCCAACTCCCCCCCCCCCCCCCCCCCCCCCCCCCAACGAGGCACTCCTGGGCGCGGTACTTACTTAACGGTACTTGGCCATCACTAATCCGCCTCATTCCCAATTCCCAGCTGCTCCATCTGCCTCATGACTGCCAGGAACGCTGCACACTGAAGGTTAACACGCGATGACTATTACCATATGAGGTGAGATGTTTTTTCCCCTTTTAATGTAGTTAACGTTATATATTAGGGTCTCTCTAGCTTAGCTACCGTGCGTGTGGAGATGGTGTGGAGAGCTCACTGACAGCTGGTGGACGGAAGCACTCAGTCGGCTACTGACGAGGAATCCAATATCGGACAAGGCTTCCCTCTCGAATATCGATAATTAAACACGTGTCACAGCAGCAAGTCGAACTGTTATCCACACGTTGACGGTGGCAAGTTAAACTTGATGCTGAAATAGTTTAACGTTAGTGCACGTTACGTTTTAGGGGGAGTTAACGATAGCTACCGCTACCTAAAGCCAGCTGACAGCAAATCAGCCTGAAGACCGTGTATAACGTTACATCGCGAAGTTCCGACGCTATCTCCCACCTAACGTGTCTATGCTGTCAGTGAAACGATGGGGTAATATTGTTAAATGAGTGAACATGAGAGAATCGGTAGTAAGCGTTGGTTAGCTGCCGCTGCTGAGAAAGAACGTCCGTGTCCGTGGGTTCAACGTGAGGCGTTGGATTTAACGTCTCCACTAACGTTACCCCTTTCACGAACTGTGGTTCCGTAAGTGTACGCCTCTCCAGCAGTACACTGACCCAAACGCAAGGACAACACAACCTTTGGTGGCTAGCTAGCATCAGATGGCTACCGGTAGCTCTGTTGTTGACATTTGCCAAGATAACCCTAACCTACTTTGCCCCCACATCCACGAGCTAGATGAGCCATATGGTGGAGCTGTACGCATTGATTAGTGTGCGCTGTTCACAAGTGGATTAGCTAACGTCTGTTGGCATAAGCAACTGCATATTGTAGTAGTGTTAGTTTAATGTATATTGGTATATATAACCTGATCTAATGCTATTAAGAGTTCAGTATTTGTCCATTGTAATGAGGTACAGGTTAAGTGAACACAGCACGAGGTATCCAGCGTGCAGCTATATCTGGCTCACAAATTATCATTTAGAAAGGAATCGTGTGGCTTGAAACCTTGTTAATTCCCCCCCACATTACACTAAATATAACTATTTGAAAAATTGACATCTTAACAGTAACGCCTGTATGGTTGGAAAAACAGGCCATGCAATATTCTACACCTGTACCAACACCTTTGTTAAACAAACATTTGTTTTCTCTCCTGATCAAACCATGTGCTGTGAATAGGAGCCTGCAGTCAGAGCTGGACATCCAGAAGCAGAAGTGAAGGAACTGCCCATCAATGGCCAACCCAACCCCTCTGCTGGATGTGCTGTGAGAGAGAGAAGTGAGAGGACCAGAAAATCTGTCATGGAGGACACTCAGCCCAAACCTGCTACCCCGGAGCCCATCCTTGTACCCAATCCGGCACCCAGTCCAGTTCCCAGTCCAGTACCCAGCCCACTGCGGGACATAATTGCTGTGCCTGCAGCAAACAATGTGGAGGTATAGTATTTTTACTAACAACTGTTCTCTGGTGTAACCTTCTTATATTGTAACAAAACTGATAATGTGTTTATAAGACTGATATAATGTATTGTTTGTTGATAGGAAAATGACATAGCCTTTGTGTTTTTTTTATATTCACTAAATAAGATATTTTAGGCAACATATAAATGATGTGGCTCTGCTTCTTTCGTCCGCTGTGTTGATTTACTTCTATGTTTTAATATTCTGCTTTATAACCTTGTAATTAGTTATTCGCCTGAGATAATTTGTTCATCATTTATTGCTGTAATTGTAAAAGTCAAAACTATGAGTTAATGTACCATGACAGTATGATAATGAGGGTGTTCTGGGAGTCACATTTATCAGCAAATTCATATCTTCACCGTATTATTTGCCAAGAAGCAGCCTGTAGCCTGTAATCTGCTGGTATGCTACAGATAGGGCACGATACTAAATAAGGGTTCGGCTATTAAAACGGCTCCAGGGACGTCTACCATTTTCTAATCTTTCCATAAGAAATGCATTCATATTTGTGTCAAAGTGACACCTTTTAATCTGGTGCTTTGCGTAAGACATCCCATTAATGTTGACTGCTCAGCTACTTGTGTAATGCCTGGATATTGATAGAAATGTACTGCATTTAATATTGCTGTGAATAGGCATTTTTAAGGCATTTTCTTACACTAATCTGCATATTAATCCAGCTGGTGAAGTCATGAGTTTAGTTACAGTTATAAAATATTGAGGTTGTTCAGCCAAATATCTCTTTTATCGTGTGTTGCGTCTCCAGATGTGGTGTTAAGGCATCGAACAAAACATTATGTCCACCGGGCAAACATTGACCTTGTGCGTGTTCTGATCCTCCTCCTGCAGCACCTGACTGTGAACCAGATCCAGGTGGTGGTACGGCGCTGCTCCAGTCCAAATGTCACAGAGGAGACCACCTATTTTATTCCTCGGAACCCAGTGGTGGATGCTGGCACTAACACAGACCCGCCGCTGGTCTGCTGCCCCTTGCTCCACCGATTTTGCCCATGTCCACCAAGAGGCCTGCTGGCCTCTCTTATTACCAAAGGTAAAGCAAGTGAGGTCTCACGTTGGCTCAGTGAGTTCTTGCCCAGGACATCTACTGCAGGCCAATCCCTTCTTTCACACTAGACTGTAAAAACTGCCGATATGAATATCTTGTATAATTTGAACTACTAAAATTGAGCAATGTTGTCGATAAATAAATACATATACACATACTATTTTATTTTATGTTCACATTACAAAACGCAGTCACAGAGAAAGGCAGGCAGGCAGGCAGTCAGTCAGTCATCAACAAACTGGTAGTATTTATTAAATGACTTAAATGAAGAAGTTTTAGAGGGTAATAACAATGCCTATAGTGACTTCTGACATGACACAGTAGTCTAATGTCAGTCCCCTGTGTCCTCTCCAGTCTTTCTGGCAGCTGTGCTCTTTGGCGCGGTGTGGTCCATCACCGAGAATGAGTGTCTTCCAGGGGGAAACCTGTTCGGCATCACAATCCTCTTCATCTGTGCAATCATCGGTGGCAAAGTGGTGGCTCTCATCCGTTTGCCCAAACTTCCACCGTTCCCACCTCTCCTTGGTAAGGCTGATGCGCAGGTGTGTCTGTACAAGCCTTTCTTTTATTTTGGTTACACAGACAATACACCATCTTTCAGGGTCGGTGTTAAAACTGCTTAATGCCCGTCATATATTTGTTCAGAACAATTAGCCAGATGACACAAAGGCTCACCCGTGGAATCATTATTTACCACTATAGTTCTACCGTTGGAGCAGATTGATCAGTACACAAAGTATTCCAAATGTACAGTACAAAGAATTGTATAAATAAGCAGTATTAGAGCGATAGTTGATTTTAACAACTGCTTTTCAAATGAGACTCAAATCTGAGTTTTATGAATCACAGTTGAAGCACTTAATCTAAACTAAAATGTCTTTGAAAAGCATTCGATTTACAAGCAAATATTAATGTTGTAGCGTAAATGCTGCAAGATATTCTCTGTTTATGAATTAACTACAGGTGTATTGCACATTAGCAGCCACGGACGTATTTATTTGGTGACTTGTAACAAAGTAATCTACAGACTGAGTCATTTCACCTTTGTCATTGATTTAAAAAAGAACACGAGGTCGAACCAGAGTTCTTGATTATCTGAGCAACCATGTTACTCACTTGTTCCGTCCTTGGTTAAGTACACATTAGCTGCTGTTGGTTTGAATTCTGTTTGTCACTTTTAGTATTTTGCTGGTATTTTGTTATCGTATAGCCCACGGTAGATGGAAGTACAGCGTGGTTGTTTCTCTATAAACTTCATCTCCCTGTGTGGTTTTCCCCTCAAAGAGTATTCTTGTCTACCAGTTCAGTGTCTGTTGCTGATAACAATAGTAAAAGGTTGTGGTGACACCGAAGTCTTCTCTCCCCACTCATTAACAGTGTTAGATATGTTCTTTATGTATTATTTCCCTGTTGCAGTTCATCGTTGTTCTTTGATTTAATTTAAAAACTCCTTTGAGAACCCATTTATCATTGATTTATTTATCATAAAGTTCTTAAACTCAGCACAATTTGCACTAGTCTCCATAATGTTTTGTAACTTGGCAGGTGACTTTTTAGAGAAGGTTTGGATATTGTTGAAACTCAAGTTATTCGTGTTCTAAAACAGCAATCGCAGTCCTACAGTGGGTCTCAGTGTCTCAGGTGTCCAACATGAGCAGTGTAAGTTCAAACAAAGGATCATCTGTCCCTCTCTCGCTCCCTCTGCTGTGTTGCAGGTATGCTCCTGATGGGTTTCATGCTGAGAAACATCCCAGTCATAACACAGGCGGTGTACATTGACTTCAGATGGTCTGCGTCACTGAGGAACATCGCTCTGGCTGTCATTCTGGCCAGAGCTGGTCTGGGGTTGGATCCCACAGTACGCTACATACTCCACTATCGAATCACAGGAATGTTAGCAATCAAAAGTATTGAATTTCCAGTGACATATGAGGGGAAAAACAAGCACATCTGAGCCTTGTAGAAGATGTTACTAGGTTATACAGCAGTGTTATCAAGAGAATGTCCAGATGTTCCAGCCAAGTAATGACTACACGAAAATCCTCTCGCTGTATAAAAGTGAATTGATGACTGTGACTCTGTAATGATGTGTGTGTCTGTCGTCAGGCTCTGAGGAAACTGAAATCCGTGTGTTTACGCGTGGCTGCTGGGCCCTGCATTATAGAGGCTTGCACCACAGCCCTGATCTCTCACTTCCTCATGGACTTGCCCTGGGTGTGGGGCTTCATACTCGGGTAAATAGAACACTACTTACTCTCCCACTCCATCTCCACTCTTCATTTTCTACTTACAGTATGTCTTGGACAGGCAGACAGGCACAGTTCCCTTTAAAGAATATATTTCTTTTTTTTCATGAACCAGTAAGAAATATATTCATTATATAAACTTCAACATCATTTTTTTGCAATTTCTTCTTTTTATTAAATGTGGCCGTGAGGATACAGATACGACATGTAGGGAGAAAGAAAGGAGACTGATTTTGACTTGACTTGGTCTCGTTTTTGTGTCAAATTGAAATACAATCAATCATTTTTAATTGACAATTTATTTGCTGTATGAGCAGACGTCTCAGCTGTTTATTACATTCAGTTACTGAATGGAGAGGACATGGATAAGTTAGACTGAAGCCGGTTTCACACTGGGGGCGAAAGCACCATGACCGCCACGGTTTTCTGAGAAGCGCTGACCGCATGCTTTTGGCGCCCATGTAAACCAATCGGGTTGCTCTCACAGAATGCAGCACGGAGGTCTGTGTCTAACTCCTGATCTTCAGTGATGGATTCTGCATCTTGCGTTAGCAACTCTGGCAAGAAGACACACTGATAAGCTTCTATAAACAATCTATAGGATGTATTTGTAAAATTGTATATAAATGATCTCACAGATAAATGCTGAAATAAGCATCCTGTGCTTTTGACTTTCCTCTCCTCTCTTCTGAACAACATACTGTATGAACAAGAAACATGTTCCCACGAAGCAGACAATAGAAAACTGCTCTCCAACAGTCACCAGATCATATTACAGCCTCTTATCCTCTCGATCACTTGTTGTCTAACAGGGTTAAGAGATGAGAAAAATGTATTGACTTTTGACAACAAAATGATTCTAGTGATTTGGATTTTTTTGCTCATTTAACACTCCACAATAAGTGCCGTCATATTTGTGCCTTGTCAGCATTCGTGTGACGTCGGTAGGTGGAATGGAATGTGCAACATCAGGTTTTTGACACAGATGTTATCAGTGGATGGGGGCTGATGCAAATATGTTTGTACTTTTCAGAGGGCTGACATTTTCTGTTCATTCTTTGTTTAAAGATTGTTAGCACAATTTTAATTATGATGATTGGAAATTTCTGAATTCTAAAATTCCATCTGTATTTCAAGCCCAGCCAAATGATTATCATGAGATAATCAAAATCATTGCGATCACATCTCATCTGCAGTACAAACCCCACGTCGTGCTGCAGGAATTCCTCCCTTTTGCATGTCTCCAAGCATATTTAAAGGCTAATTAACACTAGCGTAACGTAACACTAATGCTTTCCTAACTGTATCAAAGGCAATTCTTGTCTCTGTTTTCATCTCCTCCAAACTGCAGCTTTGTGTTGGGTGCTGTGTCCCCAGCAGTGGTGGTGCCCTCCATGCTGCTGCTGCAGAAGGACGGCTACGGAGTGGAGCAGGGCATCCCCACCCTGCTGATGGCTGCGGGCAGCTTTGACGACGTTCTTGCCATCACAGGGTTCACCACATGCTTGGGCATGGCCTTCGCCACAGGTAAACCAGTGGCTGTTTGTGTTTGCGTGTGTTTTAGAAGTGAAAGGGAAGAAGTTCTGACTTGAAAACACCACCTTTACCTCCAGGGGAGTGGCAGACAGTTCAGTGCAGGTCAGCACGGAAAAGTATACGGAGTAAGTAACTTCTATCTGTAGTTTGTCAGGAGCTCAGCAGAGGGTGTAAGTGGGCCGCTTACTCTCATTAAAAAGGTTTTTTCTGCCGAGTCACAGTGCATTTTGTGTGTCATTACTCCAGTTTAGCACAGTGTAGAGCCTCTATGGGGCTATACTAAACAACACAACATAACACCATCAATGATTACCCTGCTATTGTCATGAATGGTAATTGTCTACACACTTTTAGGGCTATCAGCTCAGTTTATTCTATTGTCAATTTTTTTTCTGCTGATCCTTTTAGGCTCCACTTGGTTCAACCTCCTGAGAGGTGTACTGGAGGTGGGCGGTGGGACCATTGTTGGGATTGTTCTTGGCTTCCTCATCCAGTACTTTCCTAGTGTTGACCAGGTAGGCATGCTCTTGCAGCATTACTATATTGCTCAGTCATCCTGACACCACTTGACACCACATTCTGTGTGCGAAACATCTTGGGAAGAGCCAACAAAGGCTAGTTAGAAAAATCAGTGAAGTGTTCCACTTAAAATGATAAACATTTAAGACTTTTGATGAGAGCACTTTGGATTCATCTAAGTGGGGAAGTATTCAGGGATAACATTGGAGGAGATGTTTTTGTGGGTCACAGATTTCCTTATATAACAGAAATGACTTCACTATCTCAACTCCATCAATGTGTTTTAATAGCCTGTCAGACTTCTGTTTAATCCGTGTTTGTTAAATACACGTAAACTACATTTTGAGATAAAACACTGGTATAAAACATCATGAACTACCTAGGCCTAGTATCTGCCGACACCTTACAAGTGTTACATAGGGCATTCTGTATTTATAGATTTAGGTATATTACAGTGTTCTATATTAAATTATTGACTGTCTTTTTCACGTAGAAACACTTGGTCATAAAGCGATCCTTCTTGGTGCTGGGTCTGTCCGTCTTCGCCGTGTTCGGCAGCAGTGTGGCCGGCTTTCCCGGCTCCGGAGGCCTCTGCACCCTGGTGTTGGCCTTCCTGGCTGGACTCGGCTGGGGGTCAGAAAAGGTAACAGCGTATGCAATGCCATACATGTAGTACATAGATAATATTTGTCAGCTCTCTGCTCACAATAATCCACCTTTTTAGAGCTTTTGGCAAGAGAAGTACGGTATATTTCACAATTATTGAATTTATCAAGCATATACTTTTGAACAACCTACTGGGTTGTACAGTAAGTCCTTCATTGTCTACACTACTGCATGTCACAGATATAATCTTCCTAAAAAATGTCTGTGTTCTGTCTGTCTAAAGGCCCGTGTGGAGGAAGTGGTGGGGTGGGCGTGGGACGTGTTTCAGCCGCTACTCTTCGGACTTATAGGAGCAGAAATTCGAGTCTCTGAGTTGGAGGGACTCACAGTTGGTAAAACGACCACACACACACGCACACAAAATAACAAATTCAGGTGACTGCTTTTACTGTGAGAGATTCAAATGTGGTATGGATGTAAATCGAGTATATTTCCATAGGCAAAAAGAGGCCCCAGGAGATTTAAGCTCTCTATGTGTCCAGTAAATACAAAAACCTGATTCTGCATTTGCACTCATGCACTGTGTACTTCGATAGACATTCTCATATGAGTTTCCTGGGAAATTTCTCCCCAAAAAAATCAATCTTATTCAAGCAAGTATTCAAGTACATAAAATATATTTTGATGTTCTGCAAGTAGCAGCTGACCACAACACTGACTCTAAATTGCTGTACTGTCCAATTTATGACAATAAAACTCTTACTGTTCTGACAATATTGTAAATGTAATATAATATCTTTAACAAGTTTAACAGTGTTTATTTTCTGTTACTGTACTCTTAACAGGTACTATTGTCGTGCTTCAAAATGATGGCCATCTATATTTACAATTCTTTTTTGTTATATTACAAACAAAGGCCACACGCATATCTCCTCCACACTCTTAGTTTTATTTCCTTGTATTTTACACTATAAAATGAGTCTGCGGTGTAAGAGCACATGCGGTAGCTGTATGAGTACATTCAGCCCCTCCTTGCCCACAGCAGTTAAGGGGAAGTGCTGGTGATGTAGCAATTGTTTTTTTGTATCGCAGTATAACCAATATAGTGTAACACCTCTGTATGACTGTGTGTTTTAGGTCTGGGTATAGCCACGCTGCTCATTGCCCTGCTGGTTCGATTACTGTTCACCTTTGTGTGTGTGTTGTGTGCGGGCTTTAACATGCGGGAGAAAGTGTTCATAGCCCTAGCGTGGATGCCCAAAGCCACAGTGCAGGTATGTCAGCGGTACACTCATGTTCCTGAGAAATAGACGCTCTGCTCCGTTTAGGATTTTTACAGTAAATCATTTTGGGTGTACATAAAAATACGCACACTCAAATGTTTTTCTTACTATCCTATCATTGCGAGTGAGTAAAGAATAAACCCTCGTGTCCTTTTCCTCATCAGGCAGCGATAGGCTCCACAGCTTTAGACATGGCCAGGGCGAAGGGGGACAAGGAGCTGCAGAAGTACAGCATGAAAGTGCTGACTGTGGCTGTGCTGGCCATCCTCCTCACAGCGCCTGTAGGAGCTCTCATCATAGGGCTCGCTGGACCTCGCCTCTTACAGAAACCAAAGAACTCTGCCTGTGGTGAGCGAGTCAAACAAAATTTATCAGCCGTTTTCTTAGGTAGGTAAAGTCCTACATTCAACATTTTAACTCAGCTCAACACCCCCCCCCCCCCGTCGCTGTGTTTAAATAGTGAATATGCTTTTCCCTTCCTCACCTTTGTGATAGATGCATCCACTCAGAAATGGATTTGCATAGTTATAGGTTGCTTCTGTTTACCCCGTCAGTCATGCCCTCAAGTCTTTTACATTCACACAACACCGGCATTGTTTCCATTGTAGTTTAGTACATGGTGCAAAAGTGCAACTCAAGGTTGCACACCATTGTTTGTTTCCTACTGAATCTGACTAGCATGTCATCGGGCCTTAACCAAAGCATTTCTCATGACTTTTTCCTCCCTCTGTCTCCTCTCCATCTTTCCTAGGTACTCCAACAGGAGACGACGAGGACAATGAAACTCCCGTCACCTATGAGAGCACACTCTGACATCACCTGTCTTCGTCTAGTAAGCGAGGACATTCAAAGAGACTTCCGAGGTGTTTACACACTTGGGATATCTGCGCTTTCCTTCAGCCACCGAGTGGCCCCTTCAGTCTCTCTATCTGCCGGTCAGCTCCTGATGTTTGGCGTGCTGCAGGAACACATGAATCACTCTATATTTATAGCCTGTGGTGCTTTCCAGGCCTCGGGCTCCAAACAAATGACCCACACGGTCACGCTGTATGACAGTATGCAAGAGGCGCTTTTGGTCCCAAATTTACTTTGAATCAGCTATATTAGTGTGAGGTATGAATGTTTTACATTTTTGTAAAGGTGGATATTTTCTCCTGCCCATTATATTCAGTGAATCCACCTTTTTGCCCATTTTTATGACGTCTCCGTTAACTCTTTACTGTATTTGGACTTGAACAGGTAGTAATGATGTTTTTGTACTAGACGCTGTTTCCTTTGAAAGGCTGCACCTTTGAATGCACCGACGGTAGCAATATTTTATTGTTTTAAATTAGACCACAAAGTTGACACAAGTCTTTAGTTGTTCAGTACTCGGTAAGATGTTTGTACAGATTTGTGTATTTGTTTTAATTAAATGTGTATTAGCTGCGTCTTGGTGATGAAGGGTTTATGTAGTTAACAAATACTCAGGAGAAAAATAATTCACACCACTTTCCTTTGGTTTACACAGTGCTGCTAAATCTACCGAAATCTGCTACAATCACCATGTCGACTGATTATATTCAAAACATTCATGTACACCAACTGTTGATTGTAAGGGGAAGTTGATTTTTCACATTCGCTACATTTGACTTTTTTTTTTTTACAGAAGTATGCAGTGTAACTTTGTTTGAATTTATTTACATTGCCTCATTGTGTATTAGTATTGACTATGATAAAACAGAATTGAGCATTAGTTTTTTACCAAATATTCTTTAAACAATAAATGATGAAATATACCAAGATCTGTTCTTTTGCATTTTGAATACAATTTAAGTTGTGTAGTGACAAAATAGGTTAAATTCTTACTATGCAAAATATTTGTACAGTTCAACTTAATGTGTGCTTTATTATGTCCTTAATTTAAGTCACTGTCCCTTAAGTTTGGGCTTCCAATCTGTTTGCTTTCTACCCGCGCTAGCAGCCTGGGTCTAGGGATGTCTGTTGGTCCAGACTGAAATCTCTAAACCACAATGGAGTAGATTGTCATGAAATGTGGCACAGATATCCACACTGTCCAGAGGAACAATCCCACTGACTTAGGTTGTCTCCATCACCACCATGAACTTCACATGTGTGGTAACGATTGACACTCCTGCAGAAATATGACCCTGAACAAATGAGTAGACGATTAGATCGTGATTAGTACTGTTACCTCATCACTCATTTCAAATGATTTCAGCTCAAGGTGTCAAAATGTTACCCAGTCGTAATATTGAAAGAAGAGAATGAAGCTACAGTTCCGTTTGCCAAAAACTGAGTTTAACATCCCGACTGTTGCTTTTTACAAATTAAACAGAGTAGTCGATGCAAGCCATCAACTTACAAAAGTTCACAAAGACAGACATTCATAGGCATCATTGTGGAAGTACAGATCTGACGATACAAGCTGTTCATGTATAAAATAATGCTGATGAATCGAGGAGGAACATTCCAGCAGGTCGTCGACGATGCACAGCCATTGTGACAATACAGAAGCAAGAAGAGAAGAAACGGTACAGAGCTAAAGTCTGATGCTGCAGAAGTTACTTTGTGAAACCTCAACACCGTACTGAGGTTGAAACTGTACGACTGGATATTACTAAACGGTGTAGTGGTTTGAAATGTTTGGAGGCAACAGAATTGAAAACAAAATTGAGAACTCAAATGTTTAAAGGCTATGAACAAATAAATATTTGACCATTTCCCATAAACACAATAACTTAGTAGAGAATAAATCACACCCTGAAAGTGAACAGCATGTTGATATTTGGCACACAGACAAAATCAAACCTAAGAATCGTCCAAAATGAAGACTTACAGTACAAAATGTTGGTTATGGGTTGGACTACTATCAAGTATTTCATTTTAAACAACCCAAAAAAAAAAAAAAAAATAATACTCTGATGGGTTCAGAATATTTAAAGTCATAAGATCATCGCATTTATGTTTCAAGCTTTCCTCTCAAAGTGGTCCCGATTTGTAATTGATTCCAAAAAGAGTGAGACATGACTACAGTTTAACTTGGTCATATAAAAAGGCTGCCCTGTTAAAGTGAAAGTAAACCATGAACAAAGGCCCCAAAAAGAAACGGAAAAAAAAGTTTCCTTGCTGCTTGATATCATTACAGAACCTACAATACCGTTTTCACACAATACAACTGGAATTTTATATTTGTAGGTGTTTTAGGACCACTTCAAGTAAAGACTCTGGTCATCCCCATTTATGAGCAACTTAAACACAACACCAAGCCAAGACCAAGACTTTTGTTAAAAAAACAACAAAAGACAGAAAACTAGCTGTTAACTATGAAAACCAAAGACTGGGGAGGTGAGAGGAAAACTCCCATCAGCGGCCAATTATAGTATCATCTTCTTCTTGAGTATGAGCGGTCCCACGTTGTCTCCAGTTAGCTCGTTGTGCTTTAAGTGCGACATGTCACACACAGGAAACTAGAACAGGGAACAACCTAATATTAGCTGATAGGCACGATTCAGACACATTGAGCTCCTTCTTATCCTGACTGTAAAAAGAAATGCCTACATTTATAAATGACTGGGTTCAGTAATAAAAGTACAACTTATTGATCAGATATGTAGCAAATGAAAAATGACTGCCAGTGTACCGTTACCATGAACGGGGATATCCCCATGCATAGAGAAGAGGTACAACTTACCGTTTTGGAGCGCCAACAGCGACAGTAACACACCCTTGGGCTCTTCAGGTCCTCGATGTCTATCTCGTTGACCACTTTCGGGTTCTCTTTCTGGATCTTCAGGTTGATCAGACTGTCTTTCTGCTTCTTCTTCTTAGGCATGAACGGGCGAATGGTCAGATAGCCCAGCAGAGCCAGGATACCCAGGAGAGGCAGCAACCGGAGCCACTCGGACACTACAGACACACCACAGACATCTGAGCAAACAAGAACTACAGTGTGGACACTGGCACACCTTGTGGGACTACAATATAAACTGAAACCAGCGTTTGCTTCAGGTTGAAATGCTGTTGAGGGGACAGAAGCTCTAAAGACCCGACGCCTCAATTCAGGGCAGAAACGATCAGTTGATTAATCAACTTGTCACCTGACATAATTTAATCACCAACTATTTTGTTGTGTATTTGTGGAAACCCTTTGTACAGTCCACATGGAGAGGACGGACAAATGAAGTGAGGATTAAGCACAGTTATGTCATTTTGCTGTTAGCGATGAGTTACACCCCACCTCCTGAAACTTTTCATAATACTCTTATGGCAATTAAAATACTTTCCGTAAAAGGATTTGATGCCTAATGGGACGTCACTAATCCTTAATCTCTTTAAGGAATTATATATCACATGTAGGAGCGCTTGATGAGTCGCACATCTTCTAATCTGCACTGGTTGACTAAACTCATTTTTGACACAAAACACAACTTCAGAGACAAGTTTTAACATCTGGAAACATCGTAAATCAAAGCAGACATATCAGGCTCATTTTCAGGTTCATACATGTATTTTTGGTTTCTACTAGAACATGATTTCAAGATTAATGACTCACTAGCTGCGTTCCAAATCACCGCATACGTTCTCTTTTTACTTTTAGTACAGCGGCTGCTCTGATAGAAGTACTTACTGGTGCATGCTGGCTTGCATACTGCAAAGTGCGACCAATGTAGTAGAACATCCTGGTATTTTTTGGCATACTGCATTTGACATATAATGCATTGGGACATACTGAATCTTTTTTTCTGGCATTCTATATAGTATGTTAGTATGGGTTATTATATTTAGTATGGAATATGGATTATTATATTTAGTATGGTAGTGTGGACCCTGACGGCTCGATTTAAAAGGCACAGTGTCTGAATACGACCTATGTGCATATCTCTGGATGATTTGGATTGAGCATTTTGATGCGTTCACAGTATTTATACAGCACCTAGACCTGCTTTATTTTACATTTAAGAAAATCTAACTTTCTACAACATGTGACTTGTATAAGACTTTCACAAGCCTAATCAATTAGTACTAATTAACTCAATCACTGAAATCTTCCATCTGTTGCATTTCATCTGTGTTTTTGCTACTCAAATGGTTGTCGCTTGTCAATTGTCACATGGAGCATTTCAGCAACGCAGGGCTAGCTCGGCTTTTCTATACATTTTGGGGCTATTTTTAGGCTAAATGTGATACTTTGCACAGATCTGTGTTGGCTGTAAGGTCAAGTTGAAGTGGAAAATCTGCTTCAAGATGGACTTTCACTTAGGTTTTCTTAACCACTATTCTTTACTTCCTTCATTTAAACTGCACACCTGCGCTTAACTAGAAGCGGAGCACATTTGTTCTTCAGAGTATGATTCAGTCTCGTTAACGAGTTGCAAATAACCAACAGCTCACGATGTTGTCCAGTAGAGGCTTTCTGAGAACACAGTTTCAAAAGAATATCAAAGTTTGCCTTGCTTCAGTTTAGAAGAGCAACTAATGATTATTCATTATTATTATTTTTATATATTTGATTAATCATTTCATCTGTGAAAACACCAGAAAACAGTCCACGCCCAAAGAGACATGCCAGGTTGGTAAATCTACTATAATGTGATTTAAGAATAAAGCAGCAAGTTCTCACATTGGAGAGGCTGGAACCATTAAAGGTTAAATCATTAGTAGATTCATCGGCTAAGGGATGCAACTCTGCTTTAACTAATGTGATTACATGAACATGTACTCATCTGCAGGGACCATGAGAATGAGGTCACAGTTGTCAAACAATGAACTTGAAGTAGTCTGTATGTTCCCTTCTAGTCTAGGACTACCTGTGCATCCTTTGATGGTATGAACTGGTTACATATTGTGATAAACAGCAGAGGACAGGTTGCAGCTTGTAAAGATGCTACACTAAAGTGTATCAACATTCAACCACAAAATCAAACTTAATTGTGTCGAGTATTGCTTTACAACTTAACGTCATTACTGAGTTTACGTGGTTCCAAAAACAGAACAAACTAAACGACGAAAAAGAGCTTTACTGGAGCCAAAGCAGCCCTCGTTGACGTGTTGAAGGACAGTCCCAATTACAGCGCAGGCTAGCGTTAGCTAAAGTAAGTTTGCACTGTGCCTGAAAAAGTGAGGTGAGAAGTCCTCTTCACTTGACAGTCAGAAGTTGACACACAGCTGCAGTTAATTACCTGTCAACCTCGCAAATCCGCCGATCGTCTCCGGAAGCGGAAGCTTCTTGAGGTAGGCTGGGAGCTGGACTTTTATTATCCTTGACACAGATTCTAAACCCATCTTGAAAAGCTCAATGTTGCAGGTTTTGTGTTTGACTTGAGTAGTTCCTGGGGCTCGTTTGTGTCACTGCGTTCATTTCTGAGCGCAGCTTGTCACCGGTACGTAAAACTCACACCGTCACACCGGTTGAAACACGGAAACGTCCGGAGAAGTTATGCGTTGAAATGTTAGTGAATATACGTAACGACGACCTGTGACGCTGGAGTGTGTGACCAATCAACGTTGGAGGACTTGGTGGCTCATGATTGGACAACTTGAATTCAGCTTGAATGAGGTGGTTTCTGTCTACTTCAAGTGCTCCTCGTGAAGTTCGTTTTTATACACACGTAGATAATGTTTAATAAATAAAGCAACCTTTGAAAAAATCTGTTTGTGACATCAGATGGTAATATAATTATACATATATCTATATATATATCTCTCTCTCTCTCTCTCTCTCTAAATATGTTAAAATATAATCTAATCTATTCATCGTTCAATTTATTAAGCTGACACTTTTATCCTCCATGACTGATAACAATAAGTTCACTCAATGTGGTCCTTTTGAATGGGCCTGCAGTCTCTCCATCATTTAAAGTCACATATCCTCCAGGAACAAGGAGATGACAAACCAGCCACGCTAAGCTTAAGAAACAGGACCTGGGACTCCATGAATTTCCGGAATAAATTGAGAAAGAAATGCATTTTACCATTTCACTTACGGGCAGTGAAGCAGGCTTCTCACATTTTCACAAATTTGCAATACCCTAATAGAAAAATGCTTCCATAACAAGTAAAGGTCAGGTCACATCTTCACAGTCAATTCATTAAACAAATATTTACAAACAAAATGTAGCTCTGTGCATTTAAAAGTAACTTTGTAAATCACTCAGGTTATAATCGCTCAACATGTTATATATGTTGTTGGTAGGTACGGCAATGCATTGTATTCTAGAAGTATTGGTAAAAGTTGAATCTACATGAGTTACCATTGAATACATTTAGTGAAGTAAAAACTAGGAATAAAATCTCACAAAATGAAAACACATCAAAATAAAAGAGTATTTACAGTAAATACAGTATCAAACACTGACTCAATAATTGTAAATACAGCTTATGTGGCCAAATAATTTCCTGACAAACTCTAGAGTACCCTCTTCTCTTGTACAGCTCTCGAATATTACATGTAATAATAACTTAATCACAAGAGGAGGTAACATACAAAGTGACAGTTACTCTTCAATTAATCTGTCATATAGGCTCATTTAATGTATCCAAATTTACGTGATGTGTTTCATTATATCTCTACGGTAAAACTGCATATTTCATTTTTGATATAAAGATAATTGAAAAGGGCATGACAAGTATTATTTTAATTAAACAAGACAAAGTATAATTTACAACAACTATGGTCGAGTGTGTTAATCATTTTTGAACCCATCACATGCTGCCTGGTGTAAGTACTCCTACAACATATTTACAAAAAAAGGAATATCTTAAAATTAATGACTAAATATATTTCATTAAAATGTACAACAGGCTGTTGAAAACTCCAATAAAATAAGTGGTCGTTGCAGTTTTTTAATGACTTAAAAACTGTTGTCAATACCAAGAATAAACTTTCAACTAAATTTTCATTTTTTTGCTTATGGCAATCGAGGTGACATTTAACCTACTAAAATTATCCATGTGGTTGAAGCGACCTCTAGTGCTAGCAGGTTTCACGTACCCTGTTAAGAACTCGACTACCCAGAATGCATTGTGAATTGAAGCAGCCAACAAATTTGCCTGGAGAAAAATGCGATTCCTGTGTCTGTTTTATACCCCATATTAAAAACTCATAGATAAATCCATCAGCAGGCAATTACCAATGATAATTGAAAGCTTGGACTTTATTATGAAACAAGCAGATATTTTCAAGCTCATTTAATAATCCAGATGGGGATATTTATAGTCAGCTATAATCAGTGTGTCGGGTCCTCAGCCTCTGGTGTCATTGGTGAATGACCGAAGATGTCTCACAGCAGGTTGTTTGCCAGGCTGCTTTGTAAGTATTTCACTAAATTCTAGTTTTTAATCACTTGGAATGTTTGACAGTTTAGTTTCTGTAACACAAGTATACTCGTTAGCTTTGTGCTACATAAGCAGAGCTTTGCTGGCTCGCTTAATCTTGCACTGGCTAGCAAAGCCTCCCTTGGTTTGCTGTCAGTGAGCTTCCAGGCTAGTTAGCCACATTAGCCTACCAATAATGTTGTAGTAGCTCACTCACAGTTAATTAGCCAGCCAGCTAACTAGCTAGCTTTTGCTAACGTCTAAGTGAAATTTAACTTTACCCAGAGCAGCCTGCTCCCAGGCCAGAGCAAGTATTGATCTATGACCTTCCATGTCTTCTCGACTAAACGAAGCGCGTCCATGTACTCTGCTCAAGTTGTTTTGTTAGAGTAAGTTAACGTTAGCTCATGTTATTTGTCAATAATTTGAAGCAGCTAAATTAGCTATTCAATCAGTCTGTCTGCAGCATACGTGGTTAACGTGACAGCTCTGAGCGTTTTTGTAGATATCTGACACCTACGTTTGCTGTATACGATGCATTGGCAAGCTACAGTTCTAGATTATTATGATACAGCCGTGATTTAGTAGCTGTGACATTGTGCTAAAGTGGCTAACTGAACTTTGTAACGTTACAGTGTCAGCTGTCTCTGGACAGAAGACCAAAGTTCATTGTCAGTGATCCCAGTTAGAGTAGGGATGCACTATTTGTCCACTTAGAAAATGTTTTTAAATACATGCAGGTACCTTTTGAGGGTTACAAGCTTCTGTTTTGATTGCCCATATTTAATGTGTTAAGGTTACTTTGTTGAGCTTTGAATAAAGTCTAGTGACAAGCTTCAAGACCCCATAGCGAGTCACCGGTAGTCATCAGTTATTTCTGTCTTTTTACCTCTTTGTTTGTTGCTAGCAGGCATCTCTTGTTGGAACCTTTTTCTTACGGGTTGTATCCACTCACATGTGGTAGGTCGAATGTATTCACTTAAGATTTCAGAACATCTGTGTGTCAGACTAGTGCACTGAAGAGAGGCAATCGGATGTAGTGTAGCGTTCATTTAGGTCATATCATCTGTTCAAGGAGTGAAACCTGAATGCAGTTAACAAGTTGCTTTTCAATTACTTGTTGATTAAGTGGTTTACAAACTCTCAGAAAGTACTGTTAAAAAAAAAAAAGACCATTGCAAGTTCCCAGCACTCTGAATTACATTTGAGACGCTGTGTTAAAAAATATGGCCTTTTACGTAAAATAATACGTAAAGTTACAATCCTGGTCCGTACCATTGTCTTTGGTGCCACCTTTGACGATGAGCAGTACTTGCAGGCATGTTATTGGATCGTGCATTCGAGAGGTCATCACAATGTTGCCACAGACACCCAGTTGGTAATACTGCAAATGTAAGCGTTTTCCTCAGTGGACCATAGGCTCAATCACCATCGTGCTACCTCATTCGGTGATAGATAGTGAATTAAAGTGTAACTTCAGTATTTTTCAACCTGGACCCTATTTTCCCATGTTTTTGTGTCTAAGTGACTAATTTGGGGATATTTAAAAAAAAATTGGTTCAGTATTGAGGGAGAACGGTAGAGTTATGGAAAGGACCCTACAGAGAAATAAAACGTTTTTCTTACCTACACTTTGTTTGTTTTTGTGTCACGTGACTTGTTGTCGGATGACAATGGAAGGAGTTGGAGCGAGCAGTGTTGTTTTACTCGCTTGGAGTTGGTAAAACATGTGAATGACAGTTATTTAGATTAAGAACTTCGGGAATATTACTTTAAACCATTAATGGTTCATCAAACCTTTTTTCGATACATTTTCTTATGTTTAATTTTTGGAAATTGATCAACTAACTAATATTTTCAGCGCTAAATGAGTCATTATTTAGTGTGCATATACTGTGTATTTTTTTATTTTCAACCCATTAATATGGTGATTGCAGCTTTATTTACCATGAAGCTTTATTTTGAATCTATTTTTATGTTACAGTTGGTAACATAAATGCTTACAGTTGGTAAACAAAAACGTCCTTGTTATGACAATACTGTTGTACAACAGTAAAACATGCATACGAATAAAAGCAATTTTGAGAGAATCTTCTGCTATGATTTAATACCTATGAAATATCCAACCAGTCACTCTGTCTATAGTATTCATAATGAGGTTGTGTAGCATGTCACTAGTGTTACCTGTAGGGTAAGGTTGTTCAACAACTGTGCTCTTTACACAGCTCTTTCTACAGCTTGACAGAGCTGCTTCTCTGCACTTTGACCTGCATTGCTTCTTACTACAGTGTGTATATATAAACCTGATGAAGCTGTCTGCAGCTGCTTAAAACAGAGTTGATGGGAGCTGTGGGACTGAACCATACAGTAAACGCATCAATTTGCAGAGCTCAATCGAAATATTGCAGAGCTGAATAATTTGTTTGTTTGTCCCAATGTCCACATGTGGTCTTTTAATTCAATGTCAGTTGTATTAGATGTAGTGAAGCACTTTTATTCCTCTTTCAAAATATACATTTAAACACAAGCAGTTATGCTGCAACTTAAGCTGACGGTACACAAAATGTGCTGATAACAGCCTTGAAATCGATGGCATTATTATACATTTCCTTCAGTAGTTGACAGCATTACAGCCGCACAGCACAAGCATAAATAACAAATATTAATAGAACATCTTGGAAAACTAAGGGGTGGCGGTGGCTCAGGAGCAAGTCGTCTTTTATTCACAAGGTTGGCGGTGTGAGCCCCTTGTCCTTGAGCGGGACACTGGAAGAAAAATGCCCCCATTGTGCAGGCCAGCACCTCGCTCCGCAACCATCGCTGTGTGAATGTGTGTGTGAATAGGTGAATGAGAGGAAAGATTGTAAAGCGGTTTGTCTGTTAAGGTAGAAAGATGCTGTATATGCAGACCATTTACCATTCACACTGAAGAAAAGCTGACATTGTAAGTCAACAACAATAAAAGATGATTGCAGAAGCAAAGAGATTATTCTGAAGTCTTGGAGGAAAAGTGAACAGACAATTATTATTTTAACCTTTTTTTTTCCTTTGTTCAGTTTTCACCTTCAAACCATTATTAAATGGCCGCTTATCTTTATGTATTTGCACACGCATAACAGTACAGTTGTAGAGCTCTGCAGGGATGGTGTGTTGTTTTGTTGGCCAACCCGGACATTTCTATTGCACTGGTACCCTTGACGGCATGCCATCACGTTACCACCACCAAGCTAAAGGCGTGGTGATGATGCCATGATGATGTTTCATAGTCTCATTTAGCGTCTTATTAGCAATCACTTTCTTTAGGACAAGCAAAAGCTTCAAAATTCACCAGTGGGATAGTTACTGACGTATTTCATACAGTAGAACAAAACCTTCAAATCTTTCAATTTGTGTTAACCACAGACTTTTTTTAAATTATCTAACTAAAAACCTCATTCACAAAACGTATTGATTTACAAGGGAACCGGAAGTGCACAAATAAAGAAACTAAATACTCATTCCTGCAGCACTCTAGAGTCCTCCTTTTCAGTGGATAGGAATTTATCATTTTGTAAGATTTTGATGATTTCTATTTACATGTGTTTATACGTATTTATGTATATGGGCATTTGTTTATTTATGTTAATTCCTTCATTTTTGACCCCTTTCCTCTTTCTCCATCCAGTGCAGCAGAGTGGAGTCAGGCACTGTTATACTGCATCCAGACAGAACCTCTACATCACCAAGAACACAAAGGTCATCTGCCAAGGTTTCACCGGGAAGCAGGTTTGTACGGCAACTTGTTACATCAACTTACTACGTACACACACACACAAACACACACTCACTAACACACTCTGTCTCATTCTTAGGTGATCTGTAGAGGTTACGCTAAAAGGCTTTGATACACAGAGGAGAGTTTATAAGAGTTTATTATTTCCATCACTTAATATTTTTACAGTTGATGTCCACCTTGATTAAAGTTAACTAAATTATATACATTTTTTCAAGTCAAGTTTACTTAATCTATGTCGGCCAACAGCACAAGTTTGTCTGAGTCTTTTAAAATGTGTCTAATTTACAGCAGCCTCTATCCTCAGACCCTCAGGGAAGAGCAGCACAATACCTCCGACAGGACTCCTTCACAGCTGAAACATGTGGCTGAGGGACGTCTCTCAGGGCAGACAAACCTCATAGATTCCGTCTATACAGAGTAGACAGAAGTGGCATTAGTAGAACTATAATGGAGAAAAAAACTGAATTACAGAACAAGGTCCATTTAAGTGAAATATTTCAATTATAAAAAAATGAATGAATGTTTCAGGCAGTAAATGTTTCTGGAGGAAAGCCAAGGCTGGATCTGAGCACAGAATTACTATTTATTTATATATTTTATTTGCAGTATTATTCATGATAATATATCAAATAGTTGTTTTTATTTCTGCTAGTTTTGGAGAAATTGATTTTTCCTCAGACTTCAGTTGTTGTTGTTTTTTACCCTTGTGACTTTCCTTAATCACTGTTTTAGTCCATGATAATACCTTCCAGTTATTTTTCAATAGCGTGAAAATTCTCAGGTGATTCACTTTAAACCGTGTTCAGTCGAGGAGAATGAAAATCTTGGCAAGTGTGCTCAACACGCCAGAAATGTGGACTTTATAGATTTATAATCCCCGTCTGTCCTCATGCACATTCTCCATCTTCCATTTTCTCTTCAACATAATCAAAGGTTGTTAAATATAGTTCCAGTGAACACTCCGGGTAATTGGAAAGGGATGAGAAATGAATACGTGCTATTGAGTGCACATTGTCGAGTCTTTCTGGCTTGATAAGCAAGCAATTTTGCAAATTTAGTGTCTCACTATTAGCGATAATAATGACTGGCAAAAACAGCAAAGTTAGCAGAAGTTGAATGAGTACATTATAATTTGGGGAAAAGATGCTGATTCATAGCTTCTAATTCCTCTTAATAGGCTAGTAATACTTTTTACATGAGGATCATTCATTTACACGTGTGGTTATGACCCGTGGCGACTTTCTCTCTGTTTCAGCATCTTCGTTAACATTTCACCGACTACAGACGTATATGAGAAAATGAATTTACACTGCCTTCATCAACTCATTTTCTGGAAAATTCCAAGTCTGATTCACTCACAAGATTTAACCTCCTAAAATACAACGTACTCCCTTTTGGTTTTCGTTGGTGCTTTATTGTGTTTATTTTCATTTCAAGTGGTGCCTGATGGTGATATTTGTACCAGACCCACCAGCATCAGTGTCCCTCTCTTTATCTACAGTACATATATTAACCTCTTTACATCTTGTTTCCACATTTTCCTCTTATTAATTCTGTATCAGCTTGTCATTGTAGCTCTATGATGTTTACGAAGGGGGACATATTCAAACCCTGAACTGCATTTTGAAGCTGAAAGCTTAGATCCCCTAAATGCTGCACACTCTTCCTTTTTTAAAGCTAATCTGTTTGGAATACAATTAACTTTCACTGCATCTGTCCTGCACCTTTTTATAGGCATGGACACATTCATAGTGTCTATGTGGTTGATTACTTCCATTGGTGCTTACTGCCACTCCACATTGTGAAGGTCTTTACCGCCATACTGCCACCAGGTGACAAATCAGAAAAACTTCTTAATGCGTTTGTTTGGTTTGAAGCTAATAAAATATTTCAGCCGTGGCAGCGCATGACAGGTACCCAATAGCCCACATGGAAGTGACAGTATGTGAAATAAAACCATCTTTCTTGGGAGATATTTTACACTCTATGTTGGAGAATATCCAAAGCCGCTTTTTTCAATTTGTTTTTCGAATATTCGTCGAGGTGATTAATCTTATATATATATATATATCTATATATATCTATATAT